>NC_056061.1:82069241-82371897 GCF_016772045.2 Ovis aries | reverse complement strand
ATCCTTGATCTTCTATCATTTCCCCTTGATCAGTCCCCCTGCCCCCAGCCTGCCCAGTCAGCTCTGTGTCCACACCCAGGGCACCCCTATCGATCTCAGACATCTTCCCCTTCCCCCACCCAGGAATCACAACAATAGCAGCACAGTATCTGCCGCCCACAATGCTGGGCTCTGTTCTGGGGCGTCCTGTCCTCACAGTGGCCCTGCAAAGCACATACTCTTGGTTCTCTGACAGATTAAAAGAAAAAAAAAAAAGTTCAAAAACTTTGCAGAAGGTTACATCAGTAGTACATGATATAGACAAGATATGAACTCAGATCTGCCATGCCCCGAAACCTGTTTCTGTTCACTACACTGCGTGGTACTTCCACTCCCCTCAGCCCACAACAATATTCTGGACAGAAGACTGAAATTGTCACAGCCCAATAAAAGAGCCATGCGGAGCAGCCCTGCCTAAAAGAACGCTCTGTGGTGATGGAAAGGCTCTGAACCCCAGCTGTCCAAAGCCCAGCCACATGGGGCCACGCACGTGAAATGCAGCCACTGTGACTGAGGGCTTCCGGCTTTATTTTATCTATTTTACATTTAAATAGCTACTTGTGGCTAGTGGCTACTCTATTGAACAGCACAGGTATAGAGTACAGGTACCCTCAATATTTCTACCGAAAAAAAAACTGTATTATCAACTCTTTAATTATTGAAACTGTGTCCTGAGTTTTCTACTTCAAAATAGCACTCTTCAAGTGAGAACAGTTGGATTTTACTCTTTTTTAAGTTACACAGACACAAAAAGAAAATATCAGTCCTACAGAATCTGGAAAACGACAATGACAAATTTCCCAACTCACTTCTTTCTTTTTATTCCAAGAAATAAAAGCTTCAACAAGGATTACTTGTTGAACAACTTCAAGCTCTTCTTCATGAAAACTAAGGAATTCTTGCCTTGAGTGCAGGCCAGTGAACAGGATGTCAGTTTTAAGGGATCTGGCCTTACACAGAAGAGCTCTGTGACCCAGCCGTGTCTCAGACAGAATCCGTGGCAGGAACGGCTGAAATCTACTCTCACTGCCGGGAAACAGGTGTCTGCAGGGGGCTGAAGGTGTGTGAGACCATCATCTCTGCATGGAAAGGAAAACATTCAAATCTGAATTCGCAGAGATGCCCCGGCTTCTGAATGAAAACTTCAGAACCCCCGCTAGAGGGCGCATGATGCATGATATTGGCAAGCAAGAAACCAGACCAGGATCAGGGGCTCCCAAAAGGACTGGTTTCGAAACCGGGTATTCTTTTCTGAGCCACCACAAGAAGGTACGTGTGAGTCTCAGGAAAACCAAATCGTTCACTGGGTTTGGATTCAAACGTTCTTCACCAACTTAAGACAGAGCACAGGGGTTCTCCTTCCCAGTTCCACGCAGTTGCCTCAGAAGAAGAACACGCAGGGTGTTATCAGCGTGTTCAAACAGTACAGAGATACAGGGGGACCCCAACACTCCTGGGCTGGACAACCCGCTCACCTCTATCTCAGCTTCCCTGGCTGGTTCCCCCGCCTGGAGTGCTGAGCCTCCAGGGCAGGGATGCTCCCAGAGCCGTGTGCCCCACCCTCCTGCAGCAGCTCAGGCCCCCTGGGCGGGGCGGACCTGAGCAGGGACCCAGCCACTGCCCACTGCCCTGCTCACCACGGGGAAGCTCAGCTTCTGGGTGATCTCCCTGTAGTCCTCGTTCCGCTCCTTCACCTGGGACTGCCCGGCCGTCAGGTGGCAGCAGACGAAGCAGAAGCTGGTGCTGTGGAACTGGAAGCGGATGGCCACGGCGCCCTTGTTCCCCGCCTTCCCGCCCATGCCCGTCTTCACCGTGTCGATCGCCACGTCCCTGGAACAGAGAACGCACACGCGGTGGGGGCGTCTTCCCAGTGGCTCTGAAGGAAAAGCAGACGCTGTTCTGCTACAGAGACGAGCCACCTGGTGGCGTCATGGGCCGAAGGCTCTGAGAACTCCCGACACCATCCATGCAGAGGCTCCCATCGCCAGGGACCAGGCCACACGGGGACCCGCGTCACCGTCCACTCCACATCACCCCTCCCCTTTCTTGCCCCGGGGCCAGCCCCCTGGGGCAGACAGGAGCATCCTGTGGTCCCAGCTCCGTCCAGGTTGCTCACACAAGCACCCACAAAGCCCCTTGGAGTTGAATCACCTCCCCCACCACCTGCTTCCAGTCTCCTAGCTACAGCAGGAGCAGCCACCACATCCTACACAGCTTTTCTGCAAAGTACAGGAGGGGCCCTCAGATAATCAATGTATAAGAAACAGGAGCCATCCAGTTATCTGTGCTGACCTGGTGGAGAGGGGTGGCTTCCAAGCAGTGGCCTGCTGGTGTTAAGATGCTGACTTATAATGCACACAAGTGAGTGCGTGGGTCCACAGGACCACGGAGCCTCCACCTGCTCCCTGGGATTGGTGCCCAACAGACAAGGTATGGGGGTAGCCTGTCAGCAAGGGTGCGAGCTCACCCAGCTCGAGGCTGGAGGGCCACGGGGCCAAGGACACCAGGGTTGGGACCTCAGCGGGCACCTGGGAAACCCGGAGCCCCTCGGCATGGATCCCTTCCTCGTGTTCCATCTCTGATCCCAACCCCAACCACAGCCTCACTCCAACCATAATTGACCTTTACCCACTCCCTGTCGACACTGCCAGGCTGTTACAGCAAGCATGGGGACACGAACTGTAAAGTTTCCCAAAGGTCACAGAAGAGATTATTAGGAACACAGAGCATTTTGCTCTCCAGGTGCTGCCCCGGGCAGTCTGTGGTCCTCGACCTCTGAGGCGATGCACAACCAGCGTGACCCTATTGGGTTCAGGGGTCAGGCCAGCTCAGTGCCAGGTATCGGCAAAGAGAATGAGTGGCGGGGATTCTAACAACGTGAGTGAGACCAGGGAGCAAGGGAGGGCTATGAGACAGCTGAGGGAGAAGGGGAGTTCCTCCCAACCTTAAAACACATGCATGCATGCGCGTGCACACACACACACACACACACACACGCCCTTTCCTAAAAGACATCCTGTTCCAAGGCTTTTCCCCGCATGCCATTCACAAAGCTGTCACTTTGGAGACTGAGTAATGGGGTGACAGCGGTAGAGAGTTTCTGCCCACACATCTTTTGAAAAGTAGAATTCTTTTGAAAAGAGACAACAACTCATTTCCTGATGAGTTACCCAGCTCTAGGTCAGAGGTTTCCTGTCTAACACTGCCGCGAGGAACCCCTTCCCTGGGCCCAACTGAGCCTGGCTGCCAGCGATGGTGAAATGCTCCTCCTAAAAGGGTCCAGCTTCCTGAGCTAGAAATTCCCATCGAGGCTTTTTAAACCCTAGACAATATTCTATTCGGCCTGGTTTTTCCCTGGGGGTTGTGTTACATTTGACTAAAATAATGGCAGGTCCTGATTCCTGCTGCAGGAAGTGGGGCGGGGGGAAAGGAAGTGAGAATAAAACAATCCTGGGTTCCCCCAGATGTCTGTCAATGAAATGTTCTTACCTGATGAAGGGGATGTGGTGTGGACGCACAAAGATGTAAAGACAGACGCCCACCAGCTGCGCTGAAGTCAAGAGAATGTACCGATGAGCGCGCGAGATGGCCTTCTGGAGCTGCTCACCCCACATCTTCCTGTTGGTGGTACTGGAAGAGAGAAAGCAACGATGCTGTTCACAGTTAGCTGGATGCAGACTCTCCCGCCTGGAGACTCCTCCAGCCCTGAGCTGGTTCTTTTTTACCAAACTGACATCATATCGCTTGCACGCCTGCATCAGGGCCCTCTGAGCCTCAGTCCTCACAGCGGACTATCTGCGTGTTTCTGGTTGTGTTCCGCATATCACCTCTACCCCTGCCTCCTGCCACCCAGCTCAGGGCCTTACTCGTAAGACCTCCACGTGTGCGTGCTAGGTCACTTCAGTCTTGTCCGACTCTTTGTGACCCCAAGGACTATATGTAGCCCGACAGACTCCTCCGTCTGTGGGATTCTCCAGACAAGAATATACTGGAGTGTGTTGCCATTTCCTCCTCCAGGGGAATCTTCCTGGACCAAGGATCAAATCAGAGTTTCTTAGGTCTCCTGCACTGGCAGGTGGGTTCTTTACCACGAGACCTCCATGGAGCCAGGTTTTATTATTCATTCAGAAAGTGCCTTACAATGGACTAGGAAAGAAAGAGTCCAGCTGAGTTCACACCAAATGTTAGTCCAGCAGTTTTCTTTCCTTTGTACGGGTTTCTTACACCTCTCCATCTTTCCCCAGGAAACGTGAGTCAGCCCCCGCCCAGCCCAGCCCACGTCCTCGGGGCTCACACACACTGCAGGCAAATTGTGACTCAACCCTCCCAGCCAGGCAGCTCTGGGAGCACAGAGCCTCCCCCACCCTTCCTTCTATTCCCTCAATCAGCAGAGAGAGGAAGAGGGACGAGCATGTCTGGGAGGACTTCGGGAACTCAGGCAGCACCAAGGGTCGCAGGTTAGTGGCACCCCAGCTCAGGACCCCACACCCCAGGCCCCGCCGCCCACCTGGCGTTGACGATGTTCCCCGCACTCAGCTCCACCATCTCTTCGAACCCCACGGCAAATATGTCAGCTGGGCTGGCGGTGTCATCTGCGGAACAAGCAGAAGACGGAGGAAGTCAGACCCACCAGGGCTGGTGCGGCCGACTCGAGGGCCAGAGCCCCACGGCCTGGGCAAGCCCTCCCGGCCGCAGGCCAGCACACACCCACCTCCCTCCAGCTCCCACTGTGCACACGGCCCTTCCCTGCCTGAATCCCAGGAGCATCGCTAACCTCTCTGTGGCTTGCTCTTCAAAAGGGACGGTTTAATGGTCACCTTGAAGGGTGGTCATGAAGTCAGAGGACACATGGAAAGTGCCTGGACTCATAACTTCCATGTCAGCAGACCTGCCCCCTCCAACCTGGTACGCCCTACGCTCCTGAGGGGTGGGGGGCCTTGGCTCAAACCTGTGTGGCCCTGAGTACTCTCACAGCCCTGGACCAGCCCCTCTGGGTTAATGTCCGACTGTGGTCCTCTCCCAGAGGACTGCTGTCCTAGGGGTCAGGGGGCGGACCCGCTCTGATGAAGTCTGCCCCAGAAATGCCGGTTTACAGACTGCAGAGTGAGCAGAGGGGCTTCTCATCAGCTCTTTGCTCAGCTCTTTCTTCCCTTGAATGGGGGGCCTTCGGTGAACAGAAGCCCTGCAGCCACCTGCCACATCCCTCTCAACGAGCCCTAAGCCATCCCCGTGAATCTGAGCCGTGTCCTTGCAGTACCCTGCCCCCTGCCCCATGCAGACAGGGCACAGACAGCGGAAACGGGGCTCTGGGCTCTGATTGTCTTCAAGGTACATTAGTGCAACCCCCCACATGCCCCCCAGCACTGCACACGGCAGGCAGGGAACTGGCCCAAGAGGCTTTCCAGAACCCAGATAAGCAGGAGAAAAGCCAAAGGCCTAGATAAATAGCTGACTCTCAGAGAAAAAGCACGTGTGGATCCCGACCTCTGAGGCCATTAAATACTATCTTGCGTGACACAGGATAAAAGGTGAGGTGTCCAACCTCGCGATTATCTTATTCTTAAAAGGGAACGCAATTTCTTCGTGACTGCTGAAGCAAACACGTGTCAACACGGGGAGTCTGAGAAAAGGCAGGGGTGTGTGTCCTGGGTCAGGGCGTGGGCCCGGTCTGGCATCTCACTCACTTCTTACCGCCCGAAGGTTCTAGTCATCAAAACCGAGAAAGTGCAAAATACACATGTGAAAAGAAAAGGGAGATTCACCGCATAGGTGACCCTTCCCAACACTTGGGGAAAAAAAGGTGCCACATATGTAACTTGCCGGACATCTGGAAAGTCAGACCACAGCGTTTGCTAAACGTTCCGAGGAGCGAGAAGGCCAAACACCCAACTTCCCACCTGTGGGCGAGGCCCGCAGCGAGGGGGGTCTACACCCATTACCCTGACCCGGCTATACTCACCCGGGGGTCCTGCGACTCGGCACAGCGAGGGCGTGTCCAGCAGCCAGTCGGCCAGCTCGGCCGTGCCCAGCAGGTTACTCCTGAACTGCTTCCCGCCGTTCACATTCCAGGTGCCCACGGCCACGCGCACTGGCTTGAAATTCGTGAACTCCGACTGGCGCTCCGACATGGCATTCAGGATCTTGGGAGTCACTATTGGGGGGCACAGAAAGGGCATCTCTGTCTGCACCCCAAACCTCATGCATTTCCCCCACACCCCCAGAAACACAGCCAGGCCTGCTGCCAGAGAGGGACGCTGAGGCCATCAACAGGGACTAGTGGCCGTGTCTTATGAGGATGAGGCTAAAACCCACCACGAGCAGAGCACCTCCCTGTGGCCCTTCTGCCGCAAAGTCCCCTCCACACCCTTCCCCCAGCAGGGCCACACGGGCTGTGACATCAGGTCACAGGGACGCACATCCTCCGCGGTCACGACACAATTCCACGGGAGTTTTATCAACAGGCACCCTGCAACTTCCCGCACGGAACTATGGCTCTGACACCCACTTTGCATTCCCCATCTTCCAGTCCAAGCGCCAGCAGTGGTCTGTGGTACCCCAGACGCAAGCCTTTAAAAAATCATTACTCTGAACCAGGTCCGTCCTCTAGATGGCCAAAATATACTCCATTTTTTAAACCGGGCACTTAACTCAAATCTCCATCACATACACTCTGCTATGAAATGAGATGCACTGTACTACTCAGAGCTTCTTGCCACTTGTCCTGAGGTAGCCTTGTCTCCAGGGTTGACACAAATGTCACCTTGGCTATCAGAAGCCAAACAGGAATTTCCCCAGCAATGGAGGAATAAAAGCAGAAAAGGGGTGTGAAGCCATTTTCAGCATGGGCAAACCAATTTTTCAAAAACTCCAAAAATTTCTAAGACCAGAGTTATACACCTTTATAAGGAAAACTGCTAGGTTTCCTCTTCTTTTCCACAAACCCTGTAATGTTTACCGGCTCTAGGGAAGCGGTCCCCAACCCTTTTGGCATCAGGGACTAGTTTTTGTGGAAGATAGTTTTTCCATGGACCAGGGCGGGGGTGGGGTGGGGTGGTTTCAGGATGACTCAAGTGCATTACATTTATTGTCCACTCTATTATTGTTAGATCAGCTCCACCTCAGATTATCAGGCATTAGATCCTGGAGGATGGGGACCCCTGCTCTAGGGGAGAGTGAAACTGTTCGTCGTTCAGTCGTGTTCCACTCTTTGCGACCCCATGGACTACAGCCTGCTGGGCTGCTCTGTCCACAGGATTCTCCAGGCAAGAACACTGGAGTGGGTTGCCATGCCCTTCTCCAGAGGATCTTCTTGACCCAGGGATCGAACCTATGCAGGGGTTTCCTGCATAGCAAGCAGATTCTTTATGTCTGTGCAACCAGGGAAGCTCTAGGAGGTAAGATGCCATTAAAAATTTCCCAGAGAAATCCCCAATGCACTTTGATGTGGAATCTTCAACACATCCCCGTAAACAAACCTTAAGAAAAAATTAAGTCACAGATGCAGAGAACAGTTGCCAGAGGCTGAGGTGGAGGTAAGGGGCAGTGGATCAAGGGGGTCAAAAGGTACAAACTTCTAGCTATAAAAGCAGCAACCTGGGGATGTGATGTACAGAGTGATGATTGTAGCTAACAACATTGTATTATAGATCTTAAAAATTCTCATCACAAGGGAAAAAAAAAAAACTTTTGTAACTCTGTGTGGTGATGGATATGAACTAGAATTATTGTGGTGATGAC
Source organism: Ovis aries (assembly GCF_016772045.2). Classification (NCBI taxonomy): domain Eukaryota; kingdom Metazoa; phylum Chordata; class Mammalia; order Artiodactyla; family Bovidae; genus Ovis; species Ovis aries. The sequence goes on along the minus strand of NC_056061.1, from coordinate 82,364,121 downwards.
CAACCTAGACAGCATGTTAAAAAACAGAGTACTTTGTCCACAAAGGTCCATCTAGTCAAGGCTATGGTTTTTCCTGTGGTCATGTATGGATGTGAGAGTTGGACTGTGAAGAAGGCTGAGCACCGAAGAATTGATGCTTTTGAACTGTGGTGTTGGAGAAGACTCTTGGGAGTCCCTTGGACTGCAAGGAGATCCAACCAGTCCATCCTAAAGGAAATCAGTCCAGGGTGTTCACTGGAAGGACTGATGTTGAAGCTGAAACTCCAATACTTTGGCCACCTAATGTGAAGAGCTGACTCATTTGAAAAGACCCTGATGCTGGGAGGGATTGGGGGCAGGAGAAGGGGATGACAGAGGATGAGAGGATGGGATGGCATTACCGACTCAATGCACATGGGTTTGGGTAAACTCCAAGAGTTGGTGATGGACAGGGAGGCCTGGCGTGCTGCGATTCATGGGGTTGCAAAGAGTCGGACACGGCTGAGCAACTGAACTGAACTAAACACATACAAATAGCGAATCATTATGTTATACACCTGAAACTAATATGTCAAGTATAACTAATTGGAAAAAAAGAGAAGACCCCTCGAGCTATTGAGGGAAACATGACAGTCCTGTCCCGAAGAGTGGAAGGCAGCTTGCCTACTGCAAGATTTCTAGGGTCCCGGTCATAACAGAAACAGGAGGTTACCCTCAGGGGAGAATCCCTACAAATGACATGCGGCGATGGGATCAAGAACCCTTTCTAGCTGAGAAAGATTCCTGGAGTAAGTTAACATTCAAAGACATCACCTCCTGGGGAGTCCACTCTCTCTCTCCCAGCCTCTCAGTTTGGAAAACGGTCCAAACTAACGAAGGAGGAGCATGAGTGCTTCCGTGAGTCCGGAAGAACAGGCTCCCAGGAACCAGAGTGACAGCTGGTATCGTGTAAACAATTTTATCTTCTGTATATTGTGGAGCTCGACCTTTGGATGGGGAAGGACTGTGCCTCCTGGGGTTAAGCCAGTTCTCAGAGTCAGCCAGAGCCTGTTCTGCGCACACAACCAGTCCAGGGCTGCACCTCCTCTTTCCGGCCCCCACTCCCTGGAGGCGACGTCCTCCCAGCAAGAGCAAACCAGTCCACCCTAAAGGAAATCCACCCTGAATGTTCATTGGAAGGACTGATGCTGAAGCTGAAGCTCCAATGCTTAGGCCACCTGATGCAAAGAGCCGACACACTGGAGAAGACCCTGATGCTGGGAAAGACTGAGGGCAGGAGGAGAAGGGAGCAACAGAGGATAAGGTGGTTGGATGGCATCACCAACTCAATGGACATGAGTTTGAGCAAACTCTGGGAGATAGTGAAGGACAGGGAAGCCTGGTGTGCTGCAGTCCATGGAATCAGACACAACTGAGCAACCATCCACCTAGAGCCCACAGCTGTAGCTCAAAGCTCCAGAGTTATTCCAGCCAGCCAGTGCCACGCTGTCTACCCCACCCAGCCTTCCCTGTGAAAACCCCAATAATAACCATGGCTTAAGCGCCCTTCTGCCTCCTGACCACCCTGGGGTTCTCTACGTGGCCTCACGCAGCATCTCCAGGACTTGTGAGCGAAATGAGTGCGTTCTCCTGAGCCTCTCCTCAGCCTCCTCTTGCAGCTGCACCTGGCTGAGCATCTCACACGAAACAAGGCAGCTGGTCGCTTAGATCAGCTGGTCAGACTGTGACACGGGCCAAGCTCGAGTCAAGGGTCAGGTTCTGAGCACAGAAGCTTGCTCAGGGGCTGCCTGCCACCTGCCATCTAGGATTATGTGAGGGTGGGCAGGCTGGCTGGACCCGCCACACGCCCTCTGGATGGCAGGGCAGCCGGACACCCCTACATCCAGCTCCAGGCAAGCGGGAGCCCCTCACCCAGCAGGGCTGGATTGTCCAGCAGCATCCTCCCCTTGTCCGCAGACTCCTCGCTGTAGACATCGCCAACCAGCAGCAGCTTGATGGCCTCCTGCTTCACCCCGTCAAAGAAGTTGGACTGGATCGTGCGAGACACGGACCGGGCCCCGTCCTTCAGCTTGCCCACCTGCCACCGGCCGGACGACGGACAGACAGACAGACAGCCGTGAGAGGGGCCTGCATGGGCCCCAGCCCATCTGCCCACCCGCCGCCCCCGGGGGCCTGGCCCTACCTTGGCCTTCCCCTCCAGGGCCCGGCTGCCCGTGAACATCTTGCTCAGGCTGTGCCCGTTCAGAGACCACATGGCCTTGAAGGACTCCACAAAGCGGTCAGCGATGGGCCTTGAGTTCAGCCCGAGGCTCTCGAGCTGCAGATGGAGGACCTGGGAGAGCCGGAGGGGCCAGCGGTCACCGACGTGCCCCCCGGAAGCTGCCCAGGGGACACCACCAGGCGCCACCCCCCATGAGCTCCCACTCAGTGACTGCAGGGCTGACTCTGTGCTCTCAGAGGACAGGGCCCCCTTGCAGCGGAGGATGGGGCCTCCCGTTATGGCTCACTCGACTTCATCTACACCACCCAGCCCCCCCCCGACACCCCCAGCAAGCAGGACAGCCAAGGCTGGATGGCGGGCAGCACTGACCCCACACCTCCTCCCAGCAGGGAGCCAGGGGAGGTCACCAGGGCAGCAGGCTGCAAACCCAGCCTCACCTCAGGCAGCCTTACTCCGCCTTTGTCCACGGGAAGGTCCACAACAATCACTACAGCCTATCTTTCCTCCAGGTGGCACCTGTGGGCCACCGTGTCTGGGGTGCCTTCCGAAGAGTGTGTGAAAGGCCCATCACGCCCCCAGCCACCTGACGCCTCAGGGATACCCCTCTCTAGATGCCGGGCACATGGCTGTCCCCTCCCCACGGTGACCACAAGAGCCCACGAGGGTGCTGAACCCAGCCCATCCCCCCAACGGCCCAGGACAGGATACAGATGGCCTGAGAGACAGACCTCTAGGGCGATGAAGCTTTGCACTGCGTTGGTTCGGTCCAGGCAGTCGAGACAGTTCATCCGCAAAGTGCCTTTCTGAAAACTTAAGAAACCAACGGATACAAGTTACAAGTTGTGTTGGAAGAAGCCTGTGGAACTGAAGGCCCCCAAGGAAACTCATCAAGAGAGAATGCCTCACCTCCTGCCTGGTAGCCCACCCCTGCAGCCCAGAGTCACCGGCATGATGCAGACAAGCAGATCCTAAGCTGCCTGCCCGGCTCTGTCTTTCCCATGGAAACCCCAGTGGAGGTTCCCCAACAGGACACGCCACAGGTCTGCCCACTGGCTAAAGCAGGAGCAGCGAGGGTTGGGAGGTGCGTTCCTGGGAGTCGCCTGCCCTTTGGCCAGCCCATCCAGCAGGAGGAAAGGACACAGGTTAGACTCACCGTGGACTTACATTCTCGCCCCTGGTGAACACGTCAAACTCATCCCAGTGCAGCTTCAAGTGGGGCCGCAGGAGGTTCTCCAATTTCTCGAGCTTCCCACCTTTGGCAAACTGATGGAAGTCAAAGTTGATCATAGGCGTGTCTCCGGCGTGGCAGGAAGCCCAGAGCAGCTTCTGAAAGGGGACAGGAGACGGTGGCAGGGCATCTGACCGCTTAACCGCATCACTCAGCAGAGCCCGGGGGCTCAGCCTGAAGGGTTATGGTGAACCAGGCGGTTTACCAGCCCTGATCCAGAAAGGGGCGGCACAGAACACGACCCTGGGGACGAAACCACCAAGCGCGTCTCGCCTGCAAAAGGGCCGGAGGTCCACCTCGGACGGAAGACAGCCAGACTGTGGCTCTGCGGCTCTGTGGCTCCGCCCCGTGGCTCCTCGGGGCAGCCCCGGGTCCGGCAGGGACATCACCTCCCACAGGGCTCTCTGGAGGGCACCCGCGGGGAAGGATGGCTCCGTTCTGCAGGCCCCGCAGTGCCTGGTGCCCCAGGACCCGGGGCAGTGAAGCAGTTTGCAGAGCTCATAATCCAGCTCCCGTTGCCCTGGTAACCAGTCCCATCCCTACAAGCCAAGCCTCCAGGAGGGTCCTCCAGACCATCCATGGTGGGGGAGGTCTGGCCCAGCGAAACCCCGGGGGAGACGGGGGCTCAGGGCCTCCTGGGGCTTAGATCTGGCAGGTGAGCCGGACTGAAGGCAGGGCCAGAGGTGGGGAAGCACGCAGGTGGGTGCTGGGCAGAGGTCTGCCCTCCACACCGGGTACCCAGCGCTCTCACCAGGAAGCCCTGGGGGCCAAGGATGACGCACTGCCATCCCAGGGTGTGACTTCAGGTCAGACTTGTCTACCACGTGCCCAGCCAGAGTCTAGTGACTCTAAAGGGCTGGAAGGGTTTCGGGCAGTCTAGTCCCTACAACTCTGAGTGCCTGATCCCCACGGGCTAGATGCAAATCAACACACAACCATTGACATTAAGGTCTCGCTCTGAGGTCATCAGCTAACCCAAAGCAGGCACGCTTGGCAGCTTAATGAGCTGAAGAAGTGCCTTGTCCCCTGTGGCCTGAGAGCCACAGGTCACAGGCCAGCTGCTGGTGCATGGACCTCGGTGTGGTGGAGCCGACGGGCTGAGGGAGCTTCTTTGATGCGACTCCAGTGGGGACCATGACCCAGGCTCTCCAGGTAGTGCCTGCCTCTCACCCACTCCCTGCCCAGAAGCCTGGCCTCCTGCACTGGGCCCCAGGTCAGCTGTCGTCATTTGACATTCTGGCCTGGGGGTCCACCAGCTGCTGGGGCAGCTAAGAACACCTTCTCCCCAAAATCGAGGCATAAAGGGGTAAAGATTCTTGAGGGGTTTTTTTCCCCTTCTTTTTTCTTAAAATAAGCTGCCAACACTGCTGCCAAGATGAATGGGAGGGGAGATACTTGTCAAGCTTGTTGCCCATAGCAACAAACAAAACAGGAAAAGCAGGTCTGGCCGAGTGAAACTGGCCACCAGAAAGTCTGCTCCAAGCACGGGGCTTCCCCAGTGGATTCAGCTTCCACTGGCCAGGGGCCAGGACCACAGGGGACACGCTTCCTGTGAAGTGAGGGCTGACTTCACACTCTCCATAAGGGGCTTCCCTGAGCTCTGAACAACCACAGGGTTTTTTTCTTTCCCATCCAGCAGGGGACACGGGCTGAAAGGACTGTGTAGGCCCACAGCCCACTCGGCCCAGAGAAGACCGAATGGGGGCGCTGGGAATAGGGAGAGATGCTTGGAGGTGGGGGGAGCCTTCTGCTCACGGCCCCCCTCCCCATCCAGGGCTTCTCCCTGCATCTTCCCAGGGCGGGGAACATGTGCCAAAAGCCACGGGGAGCCCACAGGGAGCTGGGGACAGTGAGCGGGCGGGCAGTCCAAACAAGGCTGGATGACGACTCGAAGGCTCCAAGTTCACAGGAGGAAATCATGTTAGGCTGCTCGCGTTAAACCCAGCAGGGGCTCTGAAGAGCTACTTAGGTACAAGTGTCCTGTGGGTGTTTGTGTGGACTTGCCAGGAGGTGGGGCCAGTGGCTGGGCCCGCCCGACGAGTGAGCAGGGGACCCCAGCTCCCCGAGGGGGTCAGGGATGCACGGGGTGGAGCCCAAACATACATGTATGCGGGCACACGTGTGTATGTTTGTCCAAGAGAGCTGGGGAAAGGCCCGGCCGTGCTGAGTCCTCAATGACCCAGCGGGGAGAAAAGGCAGCTGGAGCTAGGAGATGCTGTTCTCATTCTGAGCAAATTCAACCAACCATGGGTTCACGAAAATTAAACTTCATTCGTCAGGAGCCCAGATCACTTAATGCTGAAGCTCTGAAGGAAAAAGGTCTCCCCAAAGATGGGGCGAGCAGGCCACTGTCTCCAGTCCCCAGGGAAGCCCACCCTGAGCAGCCCGCCCCCCACCTACTCGCTCGGCCTTGCCCCGGGCAGGGGGCCAGTTACCTTAAAGGCTCTGTTGAGCACCTCCTCTCCGCCTCTGCTGCCCAGCAGGTTCACGACCACCTGCTTCCCGTATTGCTCCTTCAGAAGCACCATATGCCTGCAACAGAGCAGGGCAGTCTGTGATGCCCCGGCTCCTGGGACACACACTGACGACTGCGCCCTCGAGGGCACCAGCTGGGCACTAGCGGTCCAGAGTGAGCTGGCCCTAGGAAAGGCAGCGCCCGAGAGGAACAGCAGATCGGACTTCTGAACATGCGTGGTGTCAGACAAGGATACACTGGACTTCTATACAGTCCCTCCTTAAATCCAGAACTGCTAACCTGCCTCTCATGAACAAAGCCTCAAAAACGCAATGTGCGTATCTCCAAAGTTAACCTATTTCACCTGGTACTTTCTCAAATCTAGAAAAACCAGTAGGGGAGCCATCAACCTCGGGGCCCAGTCTTTTCATCTAAGTGCTGCATTTCATGATGTTTAACCTCAGCAAGAAGGTTAGAAGAAAATTTCCATCTTTAGGAAAATTCTTTGCATATCAGAGACTATTACACATATATTGAAATAGTAGGGGGAGACTCCAATATTCTCACCACCAGCTATTGAAAAGTAACTATAATTTTAATAATGTTTAGTTCAGTTGCTCAGTCGTGTCCAACTCTTTGCGACCCCATGAATCGCAGCACACCAGGCCTCCCTGTCCATCACCAACTCCCGGAGTTTACCCAAACTCATGTGCATCGAGTCGGTGATGCCATCCAGCCATCTCATCCTCTGTCATCCCCTTCTCCTCCTGCCCCCAATCCCTCCCAGCATCAGAGTCTTTTCCAATGAGTCAACTCTTCGCTCGAGGTGGCCAGAGTATTGGAGTTTCAGTTTTAGCATCAGTCCTTCCCATGAACACCCAGGACTGATCTCCTTTAGAATGGACTGGTTGGATCTCCTTGCAGTCCAAGGGACTCTCAAGAGTCTTCTCCAACACCACAGTTCAAAAGCATCAATTCTTCGGTGCTCAGCTTTCTTTACAGTCCAACTCTCACATCCATATATGACCACTGGAAAAACTGTAGCCTTGACTAGACGGACCTTTGTTGGCAAAGTAATGTCTCTGCTTTTGAATATGCTATCTAGGTTGGTCAAAACTTTCCTTCCAAGGAGTAAGCATCTTTTAATTTCATGGCTGCAATCACCATCTGCAGTGATTTCGGAGCCCAAAAAAATAAAGTATGACACTGTTTCCACTGTTTCCCCATCTATTTCCCATGAAATGATGGGACCCGATGCCATGATCTTTGTTTTCTGAATGTTGAGCTTTAAGCCAACTTTTTCACTCTCCTCTTTCACTTTCATCAATGTTAGAATAGCTAAATGTAGCTTTTAAAAAAAATAAGGAAAAGACATAATGCAAAAAACAGATGTAAAACTGATTTAGTAATGCAATCTTCACATCTGAAACTAGAAAAAACTGGAAGACAGCAGAGGACAATGTTAAAAGTGGTGGAATTTTATGTGCTTTTAGATTCTTTTCTTCTTTAAACAGTTTTGCATTTTCCCAGTGTCTACAATAACATTTCTCTCATAAAAGGAATATTTTAAAGTCAATTATCACAAAAGAACCATTTTGGCCCCATAAGGGGGGAAAAACCACAAAAAACCTGTCTTACTAGCTCTGAAGGACAACACTGAAGAGAAGAACAAGGACTTGAAAGTGGGCAGTCTATGCTGCTCTGCAGATGGTTGACGATTAGCCTGCCTGCTCTTCTTCAGATGGGCTTCTGCCTCCATGGGGAGGAATCCTCCCAGGGCCATGGTCCTAGCCACCCTGCCTTGTTGCAGTCCCTCCCCCGGGAAGATGCAGGGCCGGATCAGACATAGGCGATCAAAGCCTCCCCACAAGCCAGCAGGCTGCACCCCGGCCCTGGAGCCAGGCAGCCCTGGGGGGCGGGTGCTGGAAGAACAGGACATGCATGGCCTGGCTACTCCACGCTCTGTGGTTCCTCCTGCCCAGAGAAGGTACGTCTTGGCCTGAGGTCTAACATGTGGAGTTGGAGCAGGGCCTGCTCAGGTGAGTAGTAACATGCCAACTGGGGGACACAGGTGGGATGGTGTTACCGATTTTAAGGCCAAGAAGAAGGCTGCAAGCAAATTTAAAGTCCAAATGAAGCTTCAGGTAGCATGATTAGAACACTTAAAAAATTACTTTTAAAATTATTTTTATAGCCATTAAGATCACGTTAAAATTAGCATTCAGAGTAAAGTGAAGTCACTCAGTCGTGTCTGACTCTTTGCAACCCCATGGACTGTACCCTACCAGGCTCCTTAGTCCATGGGATTTTCCAGGCAAGAATACTGGAGTGGGTTGCCATTTCCTTCTCCAGGGGATTTTCCCGACCCAGGGATCAAACCCAGGTCTCCCGCATTATAGGCAAGATGCTTTACTGTCTGAGCCACCAGGGAAAAAAACAACATATATTTTAAGAAGCTAATAACTTTCAAGTACAAATTACCAAGAGTTCAGGTTAGTGATGGCTTTTCTTAAGCTAGCTGAAAAACAGGAAGCACTCAACGATCCAATCGGTGTTTTTAAAAATTAACTATGTATGACCCAGAATTGAGAAGGGACGACAGAGGATGAGATGGTTGGATGGTATTACCATCTCGACAGACACAAGTTTGAGCAAGCTTCGGGAGTTGGTGATGGACAGGGAAGCCTGGGGTGCTGTTGTCCATGGGGACACGACTGTGCGACTGAACTGAACCAGAATTTCTTCTAGAATGATACATAAAAGCTAATAGTGGGAAAAATAAAAATAAAAATAAAATAAAATAAACTAACAGTGGGAATTGCAAGTTAGGGCACTTCTGCCTTTTCCCTTATACCTTTCTATACCATGACTTTGTAAAGCCTGGGAATATATAACTTCAAAAACAAAAGGAAACTGGCTTAGAAATACCCTATAGTTTAGATGATCTCTTATTAACTAGGACAAATAGATAAAAGCGTCACTGCAGAAGGAATGGATAAAATAACTGCAAAGTTTTACCTGAGCAATTTATTAAATGAACCTGCAGGGAAACCTGAGAGCAAGGGAAAAATTCCATTTTGTAAACTGCCTTTTGGCAGAAAGAACCAGACTGAAAGATTCAGAGCGCACATTTGGGGTCTCCCCCTTCTGGCCACTCCCTGGCCCCCTGTCCCGCTGTCTGATAGGAGGAAGGATGGACTTGACCGCCCTACCTGTCGAAGGCAGGGGCGCTGGCCTCCAGGCCTCTGCTGAGTCTCAGATGATGGGAGCCAACCTAAATCAAAGAGAGATGACGCTGGTGATTCCTCCGGCCCAGGAAGCGATTGCCTTCCCATTCGTCCTCTACCACCAGCCAGGCCAGAGCAGGAGCCCCACAGCCCCTCCATGGTCCGTTTACAGCTCAGGATGGCCAGACTCTGAACCCGAGTCCAGCTCTCCTGTGGCCCTATCCTAAGTGCCGCGTGGACCATGCTGGCTGGACTCGTTCACAGAAGACAGACCAGGAGGCCCACGTTGGATCCACAGACCCTTCCATGGGGCTGAGATGCGGCCCAGCCAACCGGGAGAGAGAAACCAGCCTCCAGCCTCTTCTGTGAGGCCAGGGACCTTGACTGCCCCTCACATCTGAGCTGTCATAACTACCCACAAACGAATCTGCCTTACTGTCTAGAACTACTTACTTCACACCGGCTGCTTAAAACGCAAACTTGAAACTACGCGTTGTTATTGGCTGAGGGCCTCTGCCACTGGACAAACCTAGGACAACCTGACACGGAACAGTGTCAAGGACAGTAGTGGATTATAACCTGATGAGAACAGGAATCCAGGAATCTCTACAGAGGCGAGCTGGCTGGCTGGGTGGATGTGGGCAGGTGGACGGGGAGGTGGCCGCCTGGTGAGATGGCTAGCTGGGTGGGGAACAGGGATGGGGAGAAGGGAGGGTTTTACAGCAAATACCAACCAATAAACACAGAGAGAGTGATGGGAAATCATCGCCTTATAACCATCCCGGGAAAAAACTGTTCGGCAAAAATCATCCATTGACCTTACATCTTAAGGGAGTTTGACGAGGAGCAGGATGTTTGCACGGTCGCAAAGTGTCCCCGTAAATCGCTTCTTGGTTGAAAAGTAAGACATTAAGTGGAGAAACTGAAGAACACCTGGCACAGATGATTGAAAGTAACATCACGGATGAGGGGCCAAGGGACACTGTGGGCTCCCAGACGGGATGGACTCTCTGAGGACGTGGTCCTTGGGCAGAAGTGGGCCTGGGACACTCTTTGGAAGGTCACCTTCCTCTGTCACCTGGACAACCCTTTAGTCCGGCTGCCCGAGGCCTCATGTCCGGCCTCCCCACGCTGGGCCCTGCCTCTGCACTTGCCCGGCTCAGACACTGACCTGCAGCTCCCCTCTCCGATGTCACTTAGTCCTGAAGCCGCTGTTGGGTCAGAGCCGCAGGGAGCAGCTTCGGGCAGGGCTGGAATGAAACCACTGCTGGCCCCACACACAGGAACTGACCTCGCTGCTTTTTTTAGTCTCCCCCCTCCTCCTTCACCCACCTTCCTCCCCTGACCAACCACCTCCTTTTTGTCCCTAAAGCCAGAGGTGCAATCCTAAATGCCCCAGGCTGAGCCTGAGGAGGTGGCTGGAAGAATAATGCCTGGCTGGGTGGACATGGAGTCTCCACCAGCTCCTGAGAGGGTCCCAGAGCCACAAAGGGCGTCTCCGAACATCTCCCCGCCCCTCCCCTAGTTAAAGATGCCAGCCCCTCTGGTCTGGATCCTTGCCATCATCCTACCTGGTGGCTTTACCTTGATCTTCACAAGCCATGGTGTGTCCCAGCTCCACGGCTAAGCCGCTGGCTTTAAATCAGCCATGATGGGAGCATTTATACCACAAAAATAGGCAAAGGCAACAACCCCAAACTTCTCCCTCCTGCCCCCAGAAAAACTGGTTTGCCACCATAACCTTGAGTGGTTTCCAAGCCTTCTGCACACTGGAGCCATCTAAGCATCTTCAAAACAGCATGGATGGCTGCTCCCACCTGAGGTGATATAACTGGGACAGCACGCGCCCTGAGCACCAGGAATTTTATGAGTTGCCCAGTAGTTTTAACGTGTAGCAGTTTGGGCACCACTGGGGCAAAATTCAAACTTCCCAGTGTAACGTACAAAGTCCACGCTCATCGGGACCTCGCTGGCTTCTCCAGCCACACCTCTCACGGCGAGCCTGTCCCCCAGGCCGAGCTGTAGGTGGCCGAGCCAGCACGGCTCCTGAATGTGGTCCGATGCAGGGGTTGCAGCATCTGCGTCGTGGTCCCCTCTGCCTTCCTGGCCGGGGTGATCCCACCCCACCCCTCCCGGGTCAGTTCAGACGCCCACTCCCGCAGCACAGGGACCTCAGCCGCCCTCTCTCCTGGCTCTACTCATACCACACTGTCACGACCTGTCCCCTCCTCCCGGAAGGCAGGGGTAACCGGTGATGTCAGGTGTCTGAACATACCAGACATGTGATGAGAGCCTGTAGGATGAATAAACAGCTTCCCCGGGGGTGTGTATGAGGGCTGGGTGGTAGAAGAGCCCGGAGACTGGTCCTCGCACTGCACATGAACTCAGAGAGGTGAGGACACTGTCTCTACACCACACAGCATCCTTGCGGGGACTCAGTGTGAAACTCCTACTCGACCCCCAGGGCACAAAGAGCCACGCCTCTCCTAATGCAACTTGGGCTTTTTTCTCTGCCTATGTGCTCAGTCGCATCTGACTCTTTGTGACCCTATGAACTGGAGCCCCCCAGGCTCCTCCATCCATGCGATTTCCCAGGCAAGAATACAAGTAGTGGGTCGCCATTTCTTCCAGAGGATCTACCCAACCCAGGGACTGAACCTGCGTCTCCAGTATCGGTGGGCTGATTCTTTACCAGAGCCACCTGGGAAGCCCTTGTCTCTTACATGCTACATTTTATGTTATGAATAACATTAACAACTACCATTTTTCGTACTTTTTAGATTCTAGATACTGTACTGAATTCTAATACATTTTATGATATTCAATCCTCCCCATAACCCTATGAGACTGGTCAACCCCATTTTACAGAAGCGTAAATTAGGGCTTAGCAGTAAGAGTTTCTCCACTTTTCTCTTTGAGATAAAAACTTCTCAGCAGTATATGGTTCCTGCGTGGGGGAACCAGAACCTGAACTGGAACCCAGCTCCCTATAACATCAGAGTCTATGCTTTGAACCACACAAGAAGCTGTCTTGTTTCTTTCTGTGATGTTGCTGGTGAGCCCAGGAGCTCTGTGCGAGGCCCGTGGTCTGCACTGCGTGCACCATGCCATGCTGGCTTCAGCTCACATCCATTTTAAGCACTTTTTCCTCTTCATCCCAACCTCGTCATTATTTCTAAAACTGCTGCAGTATGATCCACCTCACATCGTCTTTGGAACAAAGGAAGGTACAACCACCCAACTGAGCACACGCAGGGCTGCGTAGCCCGGAGCTCAGGGAACAGGCTTTGACGGGGAGGAGGTGGACATGGGCAAGGTGGGAGCCGCAGAGGGGAGTGGTCTTCTCCATCCTCCTCGGCTGAGCCGCATGAAGCTTCAAAACACAGACCTGACCCACCTGTGCAAGACCTGTCTGTGTGTGCATCTTACAGGGAAGAGGACGCTAAAGCAACAAGAGCAGCAAAGTCTTCAAACGAACCCTGTATAAAAACATCACTAAACAGACTGGACTGGAAGAGCAACTAGCCTTCGATGTGGCTCTTTATAAACGGCACAGCCTGCTGACATGACAAAAATGAACTGTGAAAGGAACGTGGTTGCTGGAAACGCAGTCAGGACCCAGGAGTTTGCAATGAAGGTCCTGGGCCTGCGAAAACGTGTAGACAAATCACTATCCACAGACCTCTCTGCACACCCCCATACTCGCCCCCCCCCCCCGCCACCCCACAACCAGGGCTCATCTGCTCTCTGGGGCAAGTGTAAGAGCTGCAACATTGCAACTTAAAATGCAAGCTATTCACCCCCAAATCTTTACACAGTTCATCTAACCTAAGTGAAGATGGAGTGAGAGTTTTTCAAAATGGAAAAAAACCACCAGGACTGATCATCAGACTTGCTACTGATAGTCCAGGTAGGGGGTTTGAGAGCTAACCCCCTCCAAAGAGGACCTCATCTGCCTTTGATGTGGAATAATATTTAGAGGGTAAACACAGGTATCAAACCCAAAGGTTAGCAAAAGATTCATGAACACTGAAGTCTTTTGAAACTTATTTTGAAGAAACCACGAAGGCTGTGAAGGAGCCTTAACAATCGTCATGAGTCCAAGAGGTGCTACAGCTGCAGAAAAGTGGACAGCCAAGGTCCGCAGATGCACGGTCGCTCCATGGCAGGGTCAGGGTGCGTCTAGAGCATCTGTGGGTTCATCGTGAAGACGAAGGGAATAACAAGCTTTGTTTTCAGAAGAGGGAGACCAGAGCATGGAGAGTCCTAGAAACAAGACAGAGATGATGAAGGAGGGTCCTGGAGAAGAGGAAGTGGAAAAAGGGGGACCGTGAAGGTCTGAGGACGCAGACTTCGTGTGGCATGGCCCCTGCAGAGGCAGACTGTGCAAGGCAAGGAGAAACTAGCTGATGATAATACTAATGATGATGGAGCCATCCTGCATCACGACCTCAAGCCTGGAAGAGGAACCCCAAACTGGGTGAGACGCCAAAACAGACGAATTCCAAAGGGTCCTTCCCAAATTCTAAGATGCTCTCATAACTGCCCCCACCCCCACCCAGGAAAACTCCACATCTAAAGAAAATTAAACTTCAAAACCCCTTTTAGAATGTTTAAAATAGGCAAATTATAGAGACAAAAAATAGATGAGTGGTTGCCGAGGCTTCGGGTAGGGCTGGAGGGGATGAGGAGTGACCGCTGATGGGCGCAGGGTTTCTCGGTGGTGAGGAATGTGTTCTAAAATTAGCCCATGGCAATGGTTACACAACTCTGTAAATGGACTAAAACCCAGAGAATTGTACAGTTCACAGGCTTCTCCAGGTTTCCCTGTGTAAATTATATCTCAGCTGAGCTGTTTAAAAACACAGCTCTCTTGGGACAGCCTTCAGAGAACACTCTATCCGTCCCCGGAAGTGCCCCTCTCTGCAGCCACTTAATGCCACCAGCTGCCGCACGCGTCTTAGGAGTTTCTTTCTGTTGGAGAAACTGAACGTTCTCAGAGCTTTTTCCGTAGAACTCAGAGCCCACGTAAGACATTCGCCCACCTGTCTCCCTGAAGGGCGGACATGCTTCCTTCCCACGGCTGCCAACTGCGTGAGGACAAAGTGCCCACAGCTGAGGCTAGGTCAGGTCAAGGGCGGTGAGACTCGCGTGTCAATGGCTCCCAAGGATCTGGCAGGTGGCCCTGGGCCTCGAGCCCTCAGGAAGAAGGGCCAAAGCGATGGAAGCCTGGCACAGGGGTCTTGTGAGGGCACCTACGTCCCCTCTGGCCAGGGAGGAAGGCCCAAGGGGACGCGGCCGAGACCCTCCTGGGTAGGAACTCACTCAGTGGGGCTGCGTGCTATTCAGTTGACGACAAACATGTAGTTGGCCTCATACCCTGAACACTTCCCAGGAGACAGAAGGCCAAACAGCCCTGGCACCGGCCAGAGCCCCATGTGGAACAGCAAGGGGTATTTTTAGAAATCATGAGAAACTGGTGTGTGGTTCTCAGGTGGCCCAGCAACAGGCACCTTCAAACACCAGACCTGCTGCACGGCCACTGGGGCCCCCAAAACCTTTCAAAGCTTTCTAGGAGGGTCACAGGTCTCAAAAGACATCAGAGGCCACATTTTCAACTCACCAAACTGGGGTCTGAGCAAAGGGAACTGCAATCACACAACGTGGTCCACTTACCCACAGAGACCTCCCACCTCACCAGTGTCATCAGGGAGCTCGAGGTGGGAAAATCACACAACGCCTGTGTCTCTGTGTACAACACCACATACACGTGCAACGCTCCCATGCACATGTGCACAGTCATGCATACGTGCACACACACTGACAGCTCAGCTCAATCCAGCTGGGCTGGGGAAAAAGACCTGAAACTGTGCCAGGAAAGAAACACGATGAAAAGAAACAACCCACACCGGTGTGCAAGAGCAGGTGGACAAGGACACGCCCAGACAGGCTTCCTGATCACTTACCTGAAGCCCTGGCTGCTCCCAAAACAGCGGAACGGAGCCTCGGATCTGGACAAAAGAGGACGCGCCATCATCCATGTAAATCGTCTGCACCGCAGGGAGACAGAAGGGGAGAGGTATTCTTCAATGAAAGCGAACGTTCCGGGGCCGGGTAACGAGATCTGGCTGCTGAGACCCGACACCAGCCAGAGGGAAAGCGGCCGCGGGCTGGGGCGCCCTCTGCCCCTCACCCTGCCTGGCCCGCTCCCCGCCCTGAAGGCCAGCCCAGCTCACGGGCCTGCTGGCCGACCCCAGCCTCCGAGGACAGACGGGAGTTCCCACAACCTGACCCGCCTTCCCCGAAAAGCCCCGCAGTCCCCTCCCCACCAGCTTCAGGAACAGAAGCAGATGGGCTCTGGGACTTAACTAAGACCTTCCTGGAAGCCCTCGACTGTCAGCCAGTCAGCCAGCCAAGTACCAGGCGCCCCTGGAAAAGGACCAGAGGAAGTGAAAGGGACCAGCGGTGGCGCAAAGCCCGGCTGGCAGCACCTGACTGCGCGATCCAGACTCGACCTGACCTCACAGTCGGTCCCGGCCCCACGCCGCTGTGTGCCTAACTGTGTCACAGAGTCCACACACACACACACACACACACACACACACACACACACACACACTCCTTCTGCAACCTTACACACACACGCCTTCCACAAGCTTACACACACACACCTTCCACACACACACCTTCCACAAGCTTACACACATACACACACCCCTTCCACACACACACACCACACCTTACACACACACACACCTTCCACAATTTACACACATACACACACCCCTTCCACACACACACACCTTCCACAACTTCCACACACACACACCATACCTTCCACACACACACACCTTCCACAAGCTTACACACATACACACACCCCTTCCACACACACACCCCTTCCACACACACCCCTTCCACACACAACACACCTTCCACAACTTACACACACACACCCCTTAAGCTTACACACACACACACCTTCCACACACACATACCCCTTCCATAAGCTTCCACACACACACACCCCTTCCACAAGCTTCCACACACACACACCCCTTCCACAAGCTTCCACATACACCCCTTCCACAAGCTTCCAGGGTGACAGCACCTGCAGGACACAGGCGATTCTTACAAGTTAAAGTGTCTCCCCCGACCCCGACCCCCACCGCACACAGTTCCTTCAGGGCGTACCAACTCTTCACCTGCCTGCGGGCCCCCACGGATGCTCTAGCACCAGGGAGGTCTAAACGGACAAAAAGTACGGTCCTGAGCATCACGAGGGGGAGGCTACGGCAGCTATCAGTTGCTGCCCTTTATCTGGGTAACTCTACCCTGGCCTGGCAGGGCTGGCCTGGGCGATGCCGCTGGCTCTTTCTATTTCTTACCAGCCTGCTCCCTCACAGAGTAGCTTTCCATGCGGCTAGATCACGCTCAGATCACACATGCATTAGTAATTCTGCAGTGGAGGACCTGAACATTAGACGTGAAGGTTCCCTGGACTACAGGAACCACAGGAGCCTGGTCGTCATTAGGTTGGGCTGAAACTCTATCCCTTCATCTCCAAAGGAAAAAATGCACTGGGTTAAGAACTTGTCTGTTTCCAGATACTGATCACCAGCAAGTGGGTTACCCGCCACTGTTTTACTGACAAAAGCAGAAGAAAGTAGCAGGCTGTTTAAAGTACTGTTGGCTACAAGGAGATTAAATGCATACAACCACGCACACGTCCAGACTCTTGAGAGATCACCAATCTGGCCAACGTCTCCACGTAAAGGCAACTCGTAACCGAGCCCAGGATTTGGTGTATGCTAAGGACTTCCCTGGTGGCTCAGATGGTATAGAATCTGCCTGTAATGCAGGAGACCTAGGTTCAATCCCTGGGTCGGGACGATCCCCTGGAGGAGGGAATGGCAACCCCCTCCAGTGTTCTTGCCTGGAGATTTCCATGCACAGAGGAGCCTGGCAGGTTACAGTCCAAGGGGTCGTAAAGAGTTGGACATGACTGAGCTACTAACACGTTCGCTTTCAAGGAACTATTACCCTTCACTTTATTTTGTTATTTTAGTCACTCAGTGGTGTCTGACTCTTTGCAACCCCATGGGCTGCAGTCCGCCCGGCTCCTTGGTCCATGGGGTTTCCCAGGCAAGAAAACTGGAGTGAGTTGTCATTTCCTTCTTCAGGGGATCTTCCCGACCCAGGGATTGAACCCGTGTCTCCTGCTCTGGCAGGCAGATTCTTTACCGTTAAGCCACCTTCACTTTATTTAACAAGCGCTAAAAGCACTGCTTCCAACGTTAGACCACGCCCCTCCTGAGCTGGAACTTGCACAGAACTAGCTTCAGGAAAACCCCCCACAGGCAGTCCCAGCACTGCAGACCCCATGCCTGGGGCAGGAAAGAAAGATGCCTCCAGATTCCTCCATTCCTCCTCCCGCATGAAAATACCCCGCTCTGTGCCCCATCCTGCCGTCAGGAACACCCGTTCTTGGTTCCCAAGATGACAGGACAGCCCCGACTGTCACCCAGTAGTGACGGATTTGCAGGGCTTTCCTTTCTGGGTGAAAGAACACATGTTTTGACACTAGTGGGAGATTCAACACCTGTGGCCTAGCTTCACAAAGGTAATTTTAACAGCGGGTACCTGGCAGAGGGAAGGGGAGGCAAGATGAAGGGTGAACACAGGTGAGCTTGCGGGCTCTGGGACACCACCAACCTGGGTCTCATCTGATTGTGGGGTGGCCTTGGCTATGTTCTTTAACCACCTGAGCCTCGGTTTCCCTCTCTCAACAGAGTTTGCATCACCTGGGTCACAGAGGTGTGGATGAGGCCCTGCAGGGGAGGGGGTGAGTCGGGCAGGGCTCAGGCTGCAGGCAGGAGAGGGAATCTAGTGGGGGAAGACAGAGGCGGGGGTGCCACAGAGCAGGCGGGACTTCAGGAAGGGGGAGTCACGGCAGAGTGTGGCTCGAGGCCAGGCCTGGGACCCCTGGACCTGGCACCTGCATGCCCTCTTTCACAGAGAGGTGGGAGCAGCGACCCAACAACCCCCAAGAGAAAGGGACAGCAGGAAGACTCGCCAGTGGGACTGATGCTTTTCTCTACAAGGCTTTCGGCTGAACTTCTGTTGCAGGATGAGGTGTTTGCAAATCAGTTCTTTCCAGGTCTGCACTCACATCCCTCCCGACCTCCCTGATTAATCAGCGGCCTTATCTTCAGGAGCCAAATATTTAGCTTTAGCTTTTGCTTTCTTCGGGTAGACGAGGGGACCTTCTGGGCTGAGTCACGGTGGCAGAACATGCCCACCAGGCAAGTCCTCCAGCTGAGTGGCCAAGACTCCAGACCCTTCCTCCCTGTCGCCAAGGAGACCAAGATGCCATCCACACCTGCACACTGATGTGTGTCCAGAGCACAAATGCACACACAATGAATACACGTGTGCACATAAGCATGTACACAGCATACATATGCTGGCATGCCTCCCACCCCCCCCCCCAACAAAAGCCCCCTACCCACAGAGTGCACACACACATAGCCTGCCTTGATGGAGAAGGACTGCTCTTTCCTCTGAGAGAAAAAACTTAAAAGGCAGGAGTGGGTGGTTTGAAACACCTCCCTTTTCTGGCTTCCCAAGAGTCTGATTCAGGAGAAGCCCATTTGCTATCAAGAGTCTCCGCATCGCGGATCCAGCCAGCTCCATCTCTCCCCATCCCTTGTCTGGACGACGGGGGCACCACGGCCCGTTAACCGCCCTCAGGCGTCTGCTACGGGAGCCCCCTCCCAGCCCATTAGCAGGGGACACAGGCTGGAGGTGACCCACCGGCATCACAAGGGGCTGAGCCGCCAGAGTTAGGGCGCCTTCCTGCCTCAGGCTCAGTACCAACCAAAGCCGCCACCTGCCACCCTTGGGTGCGGACATGGGGTTTCAGACCTTGCCGTTTCTCTAGATGCCAGGTCAGCAAGCAAGCAACACCTTGTCTTCCTCTCGCCCCGTGGGACTTCCGCTACGGCTCCAGGCTCCTCCTAGCACACAGACCTCTCCCTGCCCCCACCTGCTCTGCTATCTTTCTTGTCTCTCTCCAGGCAGGAGGCTGGCAGCTGAGCACTGACCACTCACCCTGGGAGACAGCCCCAAGATACAGACGCCTGCCTGCGAGGGGCCAGCTGCTTTGTTTCCTTCCTGCAGTGTCCCCAGCCAGCAGGTTCAGGATCAAACTAAGGATGTACATCCAGTTGCCAATGAGGATGCTCCTGGCATCGGCTCTGGAAACCGACTCCTCCCCGGTGTCCCCTTCTCCCCCACATGCCAGGGTAGTCGAGCTGTTCAGGGGTGGGGGGGCCCCCGATGGGCGTGAACCATCCCCAGCTCCTCCCTTCCATGGTGGAGAGCACAGGGCCCCTGCAGAGCAGCCTGAAATGGACACACCCCATGAGGAACTGCCCTGGCTGCCAGCCCACAACCTCCTGCCCCGTCTGGGTCTGTGAAAATGAAATCACAGGGCTGCAGACACCAGGAGCCGTGGGGCAGGTGCGGTCATCTCTAAAGCCTCGCTGGGCCGCCACGTGGTACTGGAGGCGACAAAACTCCAGATTTGTTGCCCAGAAACTGGGCCCACGGGGGGACCAATGCAAGTCACCAGGCACCTTAGATGAAACAAAGATCAGAGGCTCAAGCCCTGTCTATAGAGAAATAAGAAAAGCAACGACTATAGGGATTTCTCATACAGCTCAGTGTATTACTGCATTTAAAGCAGAGTCCTAATCTGCTAAGGTCAGATGACGCTCTTGCAATGGACTGAATTGTGTCCCCCCACCCATAAAGGATATGCTGACGTCCTAACCCCCAGCACTGCAGACGTGACCTGATGTGGACAGAAGAGTCACTGCAGGTACAATTAGGTAAGCACGGTCAGGTTGGGGTAGGACACCATCATCCAACCTGCCTGGTGTCCTGGAAAGGGGAGAAGAGCCACATGGAGGGAGAGAGAGAGACTGGCGCGATGCTGCCATGGCTGGGCCATCTGAAGCTGGACAAGGAGAGGTGGACCCTCCCCCAAGGCTCCAGAGGGGCACGGCTCTGCCCACGCCCTGATTTCGGACTCTAGCTTCCAAAACTGAGAGACAATGCATTTCAGCTGCTTTAAGCACCCCCCACCCCCAGCTCCCCCCCTGCCCCGCAATTTGTGGTACTTGTTACAACAGCTCCAGGGAAGTACCACCATCTTCTTGACATTTTCAGTGTTTAAATGTCTTATCTTTCAGGAACGGACAGTGATCAGGAGGGCAGTTGCTTTCCCAATGACTTCCTTGACAAGACACAGTAGATGGGGCCCCAATTAAAAAAAAAAAAAACCCTGGTTGAGGGACTTCCCTGGTGGTCCAGTGGTTAAGAATCTGCCTTCCAATACAGGGGACGTGGGTTCAGTCCCTGGTTGGGGAACTCAGATTGCACATGTCTCAGGGCAACTAAGCCAGCATGCTGCAACTAGAGAAACACCTGCAAACCCAGAGGAGCCCATATACCGCCACACGCCATGACTAATATGACCTGAGGCAGCCAAAACCAAACATACTTATTTTTTAAAAAACCTCATGGTTATAAGAGAGGAGATGGGGGCTATGTTTCCTCTCTCCGTTTTTAAAAAATATTTCTGCGTGTGCCTGGTCCTAGTTGCGGCACGTGGGATCTAGTCCCCTGACCAGGGATTGAACCCAGGGCCCCTGAGTTGGGAGTGCAGGGTCTTAGCCACTGGACCACCCAGTGAAGGCCCATCCTCTGTCATTTTTAACCAGGTGTTCACTTACCAGCCTCATCTATGTCCAGGAGAGCAGACAGTGGGAAAACAGAAGTCACAGGCAAGAATCTGCCCCTGTGACTCATCTTCAGGCTGCTGACTGAGGTCCTCCTACTCAGCATGACCCTTAGAGAACCCTCCCACGAACTGTGCCTTCAGAAAGCCCAGGCAGCTGCAGCTCACACACCAGGGGCAGGGACTCAAACCTGTCTGAATTAAACCGCTCAAGTCCTGGTAGGAGCCACCTGGTGCAGCTGCAGTAGTAAGAGGGGATGCGAAGTCACATCTCCACTAACTAGACACGGGCTGTTTGCAGCTCGACACGCACAGCAACACCGCACACGTGCCTTTCACGGACTTTCCCTCATGACTTACTCCACTGCCAGTCTACATGGTGGTATTATCCTACAAATCACGTGGTAGCAAAAAACAGAAATAAATAAAGCATCTCTGGGAATGAGAACAGAATTTAGGGGGATGAAGTCAGTAAGAGATTAAGCAGATGATTCTACTCCACGGAGCTGAAAGCAACTGATGCCCAACAGAACTTTCACAAACCTCAGCTGCTAAGACTTGCTTCTAGGATGAAGCCTCAGCAGATCAAGAATGAAATATAACTTTCTTCTCTCATCCTGCCATTACTCATCTACTTATATTGTTTCCTGTTTAGTTGCTAAGCCACGTCCAACTCTTTCACGACTAGAGCCTGCCAGGATCCTCTGTCCGTGGGATTCTCCAGGCAAGAATACTGGAGTGAATTGCTGTTTCCTTTTGCAAGGGGATCTTCTCAAACCAGGGATCAAACCCACGTCTCCTGCATTGCAGGCACATTCTTTACCACTGAGCCACCTGGAAAGCCCATTCATCTATTTACTTTTGTCTTAAAAAGATTTTCAAATCCTATTGGTTTATCCATCAGCTGCTCTCTGAATAACCACCACCCTTCCTGATCACAGCAAAAATTCCTGCTGCTTTTTAGCTGCAATTACCCCAGGTAAGCCATGTTTTTCCAGCATGAGAAGAGAATCAAGAAAGAGAACACCATGCAAACCAGAGGCCATGCTTGCAGACACAGCCCCAGGGATGCTTTCTGTCCTCCTGGGAGAGTGAGGAGCCACGCTCATCAGAAACTGCCCCCAACACCCCGAGTGGAAACACATTTGCTTCGAGTGGGTGCATCCACTCTGAGCCACTGGGGACCCCGGGCTGGCCTGGGCACTGACCTGCTCCGTCTCCACGAAGTTGGACACGTGGCCGTCGTCGTTCACGCCGCGGGTGTGGAAGCGAGCGCCGGCACGCTCGCAGCTGATGCGGGAGATGAGGCAGGCCTTGGCCTGCTTGTGAGAGGCATATACCGTGCGGATGGCCACCACCCCGCAGATGACCTTCAGCAGCCAGTCACAGCAGTTCACCTGGTGCCGCCTCAGGGGCACGTGCAGCAGCTGGTTCCTGCAAAACGGAGCCACGGTGACTCGGGCCGCCTCACACCCTCCAGGAAGCACTGCACCCGTAGCAAGCAGGGGAGGCGCCTGGGGGCCGTATTCCTGCACTGCACACGCCCCGTGAACGCCACACTCGGGACACGCAGCAAGGATGTCCACGTGCTCTAGAGGCACCCCAAACGGCAGGGCCCCCAGGACGCGGGCAGCGGGAAAGGGCTGCTCCCAGGCATCAGCAGCCGTGACGGGCATCCAGGTGCCCAGGTGTGGGTGTCAGCCAGTTGCTGGGCTTTCAGGGAACCACAAAGGTGCCTCTGTTTACACCACTGCCTTCTGCAGTTTTTGAACACAAATCCCTTCAGTAAAAATTTAATCATGTTTTATGATGAAAGAATAATGAT
The DNA here is from genome assembly GCF_016772045.2 of Ovis aries. Taxonomy (NCBI): domain Eukaryota; kingdom Metazoa; phylum Chordata; class Mammalia; order Artiodactyla; family Bovidae; genus Ovis; species Ovis aries. Next base: position 82,341,380 of record NC_056061.1, on the reverse strand, counting down.
AAATAACAAATGATAAAAATAATTAAATATATGCATGCGTATTTAAATTATACAGATCCCACAAGGTGAACACGATGAGAGCATTACAAAGCAATGGGAATTAAATAAAAAGGAAGAGATGAACATAAAACTTAAAGTTCCAGTACTTCCTCCCCAAACCTAGCGGATGGTTCTGGGTCTCTGGCGTCCATGGTGATCTTCATGGGATAATAGCCAGTGTTTAGCAAGGGCACTGAGCTCTATTCTAAGTGCTTTGGGACGGATCGACTCATTTCATCCTCTATCGGCCTAGGTATAGGCATTATCATTCACCCCATTTTACAGATGAAGAAACTGAGGCACAGAGGAGAAATGTTTACCCAAGGTCACAGAGCCAGGTAAGCGGCAGCATGGCATGGAAGCTGTGCTCTTCAGCCCAAGCCTCTCCCACCGAAGGCCCTACCTATAGAGCCGCACCTGCTCACAGTCACACTGGCTCTCGTGTCTCACTTGCCTCCCCGACACCCACGGGAGCTTACTGAGCAGGTGATGGCTGAGAAGTGGGGATTGGAGTGGTATGAACCTCAGGCTGCTTCCAGACTCTACACGCTTCACCCAGGGGACCCGAGCTGTGTGGTTCTGAGATCCTTAACATGCTCCCCTTAGGCAGGGACCCCCACAGTGTAGTGAGCTCGTCTAGATCACAGCGTGCTATGTATTTAAAACAGCAGCACCATTCCTGCCCCGAGCCCTCATCAAAGACGCAGCGCCCTCGTTTCTGGAGCAATGTGCTGGGAGCTCTGACATCCCAGGCGGCTTCTCCAAGCGGCAAGAGCAGCCGCTCCCCACTCTCAGGCAGCCTCCTCCCTGACATGGCCACGTGGGCACTAAGGGACACACCGCCCCCCGGGAAGCAGGGCCACGTCTGAGCTCTCACTCCAGGGTGCTGAGCTGCCTGAGAACGATGAGCACAAAGCATCAACTTTACAAAAACACATTCTCCTCTTCTGAATCCCTCTCTGAAATTCAGCTGATGAACCAACTTTATTGTTGTTCAGCGGCTCAGTCATGTCTGACTCCTTGTGACCCTATGGACTGCAGCACACCAGGCTTCCCTGCCCATCACCATCTCCCCGAGCTTGCTCAAACTCATGTCCATCGAGTTGGTGATGCCATCCACCATCTCATCCTCTGTCGTCCCCTTCTCCTCCTGCCCTCAATCCCTCCCAGCATCAGAGTCTTTTCCAAAGAGTCAGCCCTTTGCATCAGGTGGCCAGAGCACTGGAGCTCCAGCTTCAGCATCAATCCTTCCAATGAATATTCAGGGTTGATTTCTTTTAGGATTAACTGGTTGGATCTCCTTGCTGTCCAAGGGACTCTCAAGAGTCTTCTCCAGCATCATAGTTTGAAAGCATCAGTTCTTTGGTGCTCAGCCTTCTTTACGGTCCAACTCTCACATCTGCACTAAATCAACTTTAGTAACCCAAGTATTAAATCTGTATCAAGGGAAGGTCCCAGAATGTTCCAGGGACTTCCAGCCACACAGTGATGGCTGCCATCAGTCAGCAGGGGTCAAAGCAACCTTCTGCTAAACAGACAACTCTAAACAATCCCTGATGTAGTCACACTGGCCTGACTCCTGTAGGAGGACGGCTCATAACCTTGAAGGAAGAGACTCAAACCTATAAAGGAAAAGAGCTTGCATCTCCTTCCAGGACTTGATTGTACCAGGAAGCAGTTATCGGTGGAGAACAGTAACCACCCAGAAAAATGCCTTCACCCACCAAACCCTCACTCTCATGCACCAGCCACGTCCATTGCTGACCTCATCTGACTCCAGATGTGGGCTCAGACCTTGAACCCAGCACCCCTAATGGTGGGTTCAGGCAATCAAGCCCGTGACCACGCAGCCGGGCCTGACTCAGTTGTGGTCAGCTCCACGGGGGATGCCCTGAGCCCAAACACCATGCACCCTCCAGAGCTGGCTTCTCCTGGCCAACTAGAGACAGTCCAGAGTCCATCCGGGGCCTCCCCCTTCCCAAGTCCCTCTCAGTCTTCACTCGGTGATTCCCTGCTTTGTCTTTCTCTTCCCTGTGTACCTCAAATCTCCAACCACAGAGCTGGCACAAGGAGGCCTGGGAAGAGTAGGTACAAAGGGTGATGCAGATTCCCCAGGCATTCAAGGCTTGTTACAGCTTCTGAGACCTCTAGCCTCGGCTCATCGGGCAGTCCCAGCTGAAAACGGCCCTGTGGCCCAACAAAGACCCCTTCATAATCCACAACCCCTGCGTCCCTGAGCTTGGCTCCCTTCAGGAGCACAGACACCCACAAAACGGAGCTAGTGATTCAGACACACCGTCTGGCGCACCGTCCGCCGGACCTGATATCCAGAGTGTGGTCCTTGAACCAGCGGCCCTGGCACCACCGTTGGCTGCTTGCTGGAAATGCAGTCTCAGGCCCCAGCCCAGTCCTGCTCAATCAGAATCTGCATTTTTAACAAGATTCACGTCCTTGACGTCTGAGCACGCTACTACTCTCCCAAACCCCACATAACCAGAGAACCTAAGGGGATCTGGGGGACAGGGAGCATGGGCACGTACACAAGGACACTGTGAACCCCTCTTTCTCCAAGTGGAAGTCAGGAACTCACCTGTGGGGTCCCAAGCGCCAAGGAAAGTACACTTAACAGGTGATGAAACCTGTGACCTCCTCTGGGCAAAGGGAGGAAGGAACAAACAGGGCACAAAGATGGCTCATCAGCCCTGACTCAGGGCTGGAAAGGCCCCGAAGGCCAGCATTGGAACCAAGAACACCCCGTCCTGTGAGACATCTCTGAACAATTCCTACAGCGGGACTTTCATCACTTCTGCTTCTGGCTCAAATCTCCTGGTAAATCTGAAGGGAGCAGCTCCATTGTATGCAAATCACCACGCCCCACCCCTGGTCTTCCATAGGACCTGTCAAAGGTCATAACCCCCAGGGCCCACAAAGGGTGACAACTGACACATTTAGGCGTCATCCACACCCCGCTGGTCTCCGAAGGGGCCCATTACTGCCCATCACCTTGGCAGGATGACTCGGCTCTGCCACTGAAACCGACAGGTTTGGTTGTGGGATTAACAGCCTGGGACCTGGAGCCAGGATGCCTGGGTTCAAATTCCCTGCCTCATTCAAGCCTCAGTCTCCTCACCTGTAAAATGGGAATAACAGACCCTACCTCATTGTTTCCTATGAGGAGTATGTGAGTTATGACCCACAGAGAACTTAGAAGAGTGCCTGCTTTACAAACGTCTGTACGCTGGAGGATCACCACGAGAACTGAGGGGACCAGGGAGGCGCTAAGCACAGGCCCAGGCACTCAGGGAGCACCGGCAGATGGCGGCACTTGTGCTCCTTAGTTACGGAGCAGATTTTCCTCCCGGAGTCTACATAAGACCACACTGAACACCCTCCCTGATGCCAGCGGGGGCTAGTTTTCCTCTCATGGTGCAGAGAGCGTGGGCACCAATCACAGCTCCCGCAGGTAACCCACGTGCCCGGGGCTGATGCTAAGAGACAGAAGACGCAGGTGCTCATCAGAGCCCGCCCTCCGTGTGAGCCGGGGCAGAGGACCAGGGCCTCACCAGAAGAAGGAGTTCCCCCACTCGGAGCTGTCGTCGCCCTGCTTCTGCGCCCGGACGGTGAGGTCGAAGCAAGACCCATCGTTGGGCCAGGAGAAGTAGAAGACCCCTGAGTTGAGGATCTTCCGCAAGGCTGCGAGGCGGTCCTCCTCCTTGGCCTCTTCCTGGAGAGGGTAAAAGTCGGTGGCGGTGATTTTGTAGATCTCGGCCTCTGGGATTCTGCCCACGGATGTGCAGCCTGTCACCAGAACCAGGAAGCTCAGGGAGGTGCCACCTGGAAGGCAAGTGAGACACGGGGACTGAGGATCGCAGGTGGTGACATGGGCAACGGACAGCTGCAACCACGAGACGGACTCCCTATTCTCTCCCTCACCTCCCCGCACCCCGCCTTCAGCTGAGGGATCCGCCTGCCACCTGAGCCCAAAGCCTGGAGCCGTGGTTCCAGAACCCAGCCCGGCCCATCAGCAAGAGAGCTACCTGGACCCTGTCAGAAACTGGAACTCTCAGCCCCACCCCGCCAGGCCTCAGGGGCAGGGCCAGCACCCTGCTCTTAACAAGCCTAGGGGTTCCAGGAGGGTCCTCCCCCGACCTCCAAGCCTGAGATACTGCCTGCAGCCTGCCCAGCCCACACCCCAAGCCTCTCAAATCCACCCTCCCCACTAACTCCCAAGGCCCCCAGGGCTTGGTTCTCCAAGCACCACTAATGGAGCCGCCTGATCGCAGACGGACTTCCTGCCTCTCCCCACCACACAGCACAGAGTCCAGCCGCTCTTATGGGCCATCTCTGTGGCTCCCCCAAAGCACCCTGGCATCCCTGGACTTCTACCAGCAAGGCCTTCCTTCCCACTCACCTTCCTGCCCCCACCCTCTAGACCAGCTGGGGCCTCCTTGATGTCTCCACCCACCCCACCCCCTTCCCAGGAGAACTCCTCTCCACCCTTCTGGGGTCAAGTCTGCAGCATCTCCTCCAGGGAGCCTTCCCTGCTCTCCTGAGACACCACCAGGTGCCCCTTAGACACTGCGAGGAGCACTCAGATGCTCCCTCTTAGTTCTCATCACACACAAAGCTAACAGCCTCCTTCCCTGCACGTGTCCCCCAGCCGACTGGGGGTTCCTTAGGCTCTGGTTGTCATATCCCGGCAAGCCGGCACTTCACACAGCAAGTGTTTGATGAAAACGCCCTAAATAGGCCAATGAGACAGCAGCTCAAGCCCCCTGGCTCCTCCCCGTGAAAGGCTACCCCAACCACTGCAGACCCTGTTGTTCAGAGGAGGAGAGACATCCTCCTTCTTGGGACCCCACCACACCACCCACGGCTGTTTTCTGTTCCATGTCCCCAGAGTGCAGCAGGTCCAGGCACACAAAGTTGCTCGAAGACGCGCTGGGGGCAGAGACGGTGGGCACACTGACCCACTGCCCTCTATTTCAGGAGAAGGCCCAGGAGACAATTTGGTGGGTAACTGGCCTCGAGGGACTGGCGTGATTCCGGCAAGCCGGCCAGAATCCTCATCCCACAGAGGTTTAAGGGACTTGCTCCCATCAAGACCTACTCCGGATGACCTGTGGTCAGCGTTCTCAGATCTCTGGACACTCCGCTGAGACCCCGAAGACTGCCAGTCTCTCTGCTCACCCACCCTAGATCCGCCCCCCTCCTCACACTTCACCGGAAGACAGCACTGCTGGGGGCCAGGGAACGTCAGGTTTCATTAAAGACCCCTTCATTCAGTGAATAGGTCACCCACTCCCATAGGCTTCGGGCGTAGGGGAGGAGGTCACATAAAACAGACGACCATGCTGGTTCACAAACCACCTCTCCGGTCATGTGACCAGGAAACCTTTATTTCTTTATTTTCGGCTGTGTTGGGTCTTGGCTGCAGTGCGGGCTTCTCATAGCAGAGCACAGGCTCCAGGGCATGTGGGCTTCAGCAGTTACAGCACACGGGCTTAGCTGCTCTGCTGCCTGTGGGATCACCCCAGACCAAGGCTCGAACCTGCGTCTCCTGCCCTGGCAGGCGGATTCCTTCCCACTGAGCCACGAGGGAAGCCGGGGAAACCACTTTGAAACAGCATAAGAATAAGGCCGTCTATGGGGTTGCACAGAGTCGGACACGACTGAAGCGACTTAGAAGCAGCAGGAATAAGGTGGTTATGGCTGTGGACAGTGACAGGGGTCAGGGGCCGAGTCTCTTAAGGAGAACCGGTGTCGTTTCTGGAAAACAGGTGGGGTTTGTGTGGGGCTGACGGCCTGTGCTAGAACCAGCGCGCAAGCATCTCATCTGGCTCCTCATGAGCAAGGCGGAGTTCAGGAACCGTCCCCTGGCACGGGCCAGAGGACAGCCCAATGGTTGAGGATGCGCGCCCGGGACGGGACGCCGGAAGGGGGCGGGTCCCGGGGGAGGATGGGCAATGCTCCTCTCTACCTCTCCACCCGCGTCGTGCAGCGGGTTTCTAGTCCCGCTTCCTCAACAGCCTCTGCGTGGGGGGACCGAGTCCCTGGCAGGAGTCCCAGGTTGCTCTGAAGACAGCAGGCACTTTCTGTGCAGGGCAGCGGCCCGGGGGAGGCTCGGGGCGGGCGTGCGACAGCAGGCGTGAAAAGGCTCTTGAAATAAATGAGCGCAAGGGGAAGGGCCGTCACCACCGAGGAGGCAGTCCTGGGCCGAGGGGCTCGGGAGAAGATGCAGGAAAGAGCCGCTGCGTGGGAGCAAGCTGGAAGCAGATGCTTTAGTGACCCTCAGTCCTCAGGGATGCTTACCGTGTGCCAGGCAGTGCTCCACAAACCCTCAACGGGGAGGTCCCATTTTACAGGCAGGGACATGGAGGCACAGGGAGGGTGAGTAGCCTGCCCAAGGCAACACAGGGGGGAGCTGGGATTCAAAGCCACTTTCTAGCCCACCCCAGGCAAGTCACTCAAGCCAAGTCTGGTTCCAGGGCCGGGGGCTCCTGACCATGTCCTTGCAGAAGAAGTACAGCCAACCTGTCTAAGAGCACCACTGTTTTAGACTTGGGGACTGGCCTGCGAGGAGCTGAACTGCCTGTCCAGTGCACAGCTCATCTCTGTTGGACCCAAGATGCAAACAGGGGTCTCACCTCGGCCGAGGCTCCGTCCAGCCCTGCGGGCTGGTGGCCTTCAACCACTTCGGCAGTTGTCTAAGAATTGTGGTTGGCCAATGCTCCCCTCGCTCATTTTCAAATTGACACCAGAAGTTTTCATCATTAGTTTAAATGGTTGTGAGTAATATATTTTCCAGCATGTGCTAAATATTGACGTGTAAAAATAAAACTGTTGTGGGCCTCTGTACCAGCATCCAGAGGAATCCAGGTGGTGATTTATATTCATCATCATCTATTTTTTTTAAGGAATCATGAACAAGATCTTCTTGAACAGATGGGATTTTTACTCCTATTTGCCACGCACTTTCCCCATGGAATTTCATCCTAATGTTACATTCTGTGCTTCACTCGATCATATTGTACAGCACTTTGATCCTAAAGTCCCGAGTCTTTAAAAAGTTTTTCTTCGGGCTTGAGTTATCCCTACAATGATTTTCAGTAGAGATTGGTCAAACAGTGTAAACAAAACATTTTTGTTAAATGATCATTTAACATAGAAAGTAAAGATTTGCTGGAAAGGCTTCTCTTAATGAGATGAATGGTATTTCTCATTCATGGGCACATATTTATTGGTAGAATGAAACTAGATTCCAATTCTGGTTCTATTTTTCATTTTTACCAGTGTAAACGCTGAGGAACCTTGTTCGCATTGATAAACAGATGGGAACAGAAAGGGCTTCATTAGAGAAACGTCACTCAATTCTTCAAAGTCCTTCTGAGTTACATGTTAAGAAAAAAAGAAATCACAATGAATTATTGACACAAGGGCTGTTAATGTGTCAGCTGACACCCCACTTCTTCCATTTTGTGGAAAGAAAACAATTGACTGTCATCTGACTTGTCAACAAATCTGTCACCTAGTCATTGAGGTGACTGACTTGCTCAGCTGCTGACGATATTCTGAATTGTCCCTTTGGTTGGCAACCTAGAGGTGTTTACGTCTGGAACAACACAGCATGGTGAGATGCTGTGCAAAGTAAGACAGCAGAAGGGTGGTTATGATGGAACAGGGAGGGTGAGAAGCCAGCTCCACATCCCAGGACGTTCTTGGGCAAACTGAGGACCGGGAGGCGCTGAGGAGCAGAAGTGGTTTTCCTCAGATCTAACTACATCCGTGCTCACAGTCTCCGTGACCCCAAGAAAACGGCCCCTCAGCCTGGCAGGGGTCAGTCAGTCCTGGTTATCACCATGCCCCCCATCTGTGTAAGAGCCCCCTGGCTCTCACGCGCTGCAGGAGGTGGGGAGTAGAGAGCAGGGCTGTCAGGATGCTGTCGGCCCCTGAGCCCACACAGAAGGTGTCTCCAGGGGTAAAACAGGCTGGCAGGACTCACCTGCCCCAGGCGAGGGAGAAATCCCCTCTGAGGTCACCTTGAGCACGGGATCCCAGCTATGTTTTCAGTAACTCAGGATCAATTTTCTCACAGCCCAGAAGTGAAATGGGCCTTGGTGGGGCAGGGGAGGGGGGGCCCACTTGGGGGTTGGGGGTCTCAGACGTCATCAGTCAAGGCTGAGTCTGGGGCCTTGAAACCAGATAGGATGTTGAAGCAAGGCAAAGACAAGTCAGGCTCGCCTTGGCCTGAGAAGACAGGGCTGAGCACGCCTTTGAACAGCCTGCCTCAGGCTTTCAACAGGCAAGCCTCAGGCCGTCTCTGGGCACCAGACCGGCTCCCCATCCCTTTCAGCTCCGACTCTCTGGTTCCAGGGCTCCAGCCACAGCAAGACCATGCCTGGGTCAGAGGATACTGGCCAGAGTCAGGTGAAGTTGTGGCGAGGGCAAAAAATGGGTCACAGACCAAAAAGATGTCTATGCCAGAACTGGGAAGGCCATACCCGCACACAGAGGCAGCCTGGGTGAGCAGGGTAGGGCAGTGGATTGCAACTACCTCAATATAAATATGGGCTTCCCAGGTGGCTCAAGGAGTAAAGAATCCACCTGCCAATGCAGGAGATACAAGGGTTCGATCCCTGGGTCAGGAAGATCCCCTGGAGTGGGAAATGGCAAGCCTGCTCCAGTATTCTTGCCTGGAAAATTCCATGGAGAGAGGGGCCTGGTGGGCTACAGTCCATGGGGTCTCAAAAGAGTCGGACATGACTGAGCACATTATATATACAGGTTAACTGGGATGGGGTTTCAGTTTGAGACAATGAAAGATGTTCTAGAGAAGGACGGTGGTGATAGCTGCTCAAGAACGTGAATGGCCTTCATGTCACTGACGTGTAATGCTTAAATGGTTAAAATGGTAACTTTCAGGGACCTCCCTTGTGGCTCTGCTAGTAAAGAATGTGCCTGCAATGTGGGAGACCTGAGTTCGACCCCTGGGTTGGGAAGATCCCCTGGAGAAGGGAACGGCTACCTGTTCCACTATTTTGGCCTGGAAAATTCCATGGACTGTATATAGTCCACGGGGTCGGAAAGAGCTGGACATGACTGAGCGACTTTCACTTTCACTGGTGGTCCAGTGGCTAAGATGCCACGCTCCCAGTGCAGGAGGCCTGGACTCAATCCCTGGTCAAGGAATCAGATCTCACAGGATCTGATTGCAGGATCACAACCAAAGATCCTGCAAGCCACAACCAAAATCAAAGATCTCGCATGCCATAACTAAGACCAGGAGCAGCCAAACAGATAAATAAGTAAGTAGTTTTTAAAAAGGGTAAATTTTATTATCTTATGTATGTTAGTTGCTCAGTCACGTCCAACTCTTTGCAATCCCATGGGCTGTAACCCTTCAGGCTCCTCTGTCCATGGGGTTCTCCAGGCAAGAGAATCCCACTGGAGTGGGCTGCCATTCCCTTCTCCAGGGGAATCTTCCTGGCCCAGAGATTGAACCTGGGTCTCCTGCATTGTAGGCAGATTCTTTACCATCTGAGCCACCTGGGAAGCCCTATCTTATGTATATTTCATCACAATTTGTAAAAACCTCCAAAACCTCAATTTAGAAATCCTCTCTCTCAAGAGAGCCGTCTTCAAAGCCCAGCTCCAAGTCAGAGCTGTCTGGGAGAAACTCCAAGCCCTGCAGGGACAGGTCCCGAGTTTTATCCAGCCGTGGCCACTTGTCATCCGGCCGGGAAGGTCGGGCGCTGGGGCCACCATGAGTCACAAGCACACACAATGGTTCATTCAGAGACAGTGCCGGGCGTGTTCTGCGTTGGAATTTCTCTGTTTGCTCAGCCTAGGAGTTCTCTCCCCAGCCAGGTACAAGGGATCTCAACCCTGGGTGCCGATACACCAACCCCGCCTCTTGACTGCCGGTCTGGGATCCTCTCAGATCTGTGAACAGAGGACCTGGGAGCTGACGCTTCCCCACCTGTGAAGTTGGCAGCTGTGGCCGGAGGAGCCCGAGCCGCCCGCCCCCACCCCTTACCAGCGAGCTCAGAATCCTGAATACCTGGATCCACCAGGTATGTGTCCCCTCCCTGCCGAGAACACGAGCGCAGTGAAGGCAGTGGTGTGCTGGCTAATTTCACCAGCTTCCGGGAGCCGGCTGAGCACAGCGCATCCCAATTCCATCCTGGCCTGAAACCACCCATGCTGGATACACTTACACGACGGAAACTGACAAACACAGACTGTCAGGGATTCCCCACCAGAGAGCCGGTAATGACCGGCCCACCACTGGGTATAAGAGTTAAATTACTAAGACTGATGGCCATTTCAAGACTTGCTAGAGAATACTGCATTTTCCAAATCTCAAAGGAGTCCTAAAGACTGTCAAAGGTCCCCCTCCAGAGGTGGTCCATCCTGCAGTGACTGCCCAGAGAAGTCAGCCGTGAGCTGACTACCACCAGGAGTCACAGACCCAAAGGTACTCAGCCTGGGCCCCATGCCTAGTTCTCCCTGAGAGACCCCCTGCAGGACAGCCCTTTGTACCCACTTGGTACCCAAGTTCAGTCCATGTTCATTTTCTCAGGTATTAATAAAAATCTTCAGAACTATGTAAGATAGAGATGAGGCAGTTTTCCTGCTTTTAGAGGTGTGAAAACAGCCCTCGAGATATTGAATGAACTAAGAAGGTCAGTCTGTCGAGAAGCTGAAATTAGACTTGAGGAGGGCTGTCTGGTGGAAGACTTACAGGACTGTCAAGTACAGCTTTACAGGCTGTGCACTGCCCAACTCCAGGAAACACAGTTCAACAGAGACCTCAATGTGTTCAACCTCCAAGGCTATGAAATAGGGAGGCCTTGAGAGCTTAGGGGAAGAGGGAGTTAAATCCCTATAATCATTGGGATAAATTCTTTTTATAGCAATAGTCTCACTTTCTATGCCTTGTATTGTGTATGTGTCAGGAAGCCCAATTCTCATATCCATACATGACTACTGGAAAAACCATAGCTCTGACTATATGGACCTTCCTATATTCATTGGAAGGACTGACGCTGAAGCTCCAATACTTTGGCCATCTGATGCAAAGAGCCGACTCATTGGAAAAGACCCTGATGCTGGGAAAGGTTGAAGGCAAGAGGAGAAAGGCGCAACAGAGGATGAGATGGTTGGATGGCATCACTGACTCAATGGACATGAGTTTGAGCAAGCTCTGGGAGATGGTGAATGACAGGGAAGCCTGGTGTGTTGCAGTCCATGGGGTCACAAAGAGTCGGACATGACTGAGTGGCTGAACAACAACAGGAAGCCCAACTCCAGGGCTTATCATGGGGACTCCAACCCCTTCCTGCTAGCATTTCAGAGAGGAAGGAGGGACTCTGAGCTCTCCGGGGAAATCTACGAGCTTCTGAACATTTCTTAATTTCTAACATAAAAGGCTGTGTTCACTTAGGTAGACTGAAAGAGAACAACTTCCCCAAGTTAATTAAGAACCTGAGCGGAAGTCTCTCTCTGTACAGAGACCTTCAGTCTAAAAGAGTCAAAAGGGGGCCCACCTACTACTCGGGCTGGTCATGCTGGTGGCAGACGAAAGCTGGAGTTTCACTCTGTACTGCCAGCACCCTCAACAGATGGGGAAGAAAACACAACACATCGTCGTTCTGGGATAGGGACTTGCAGATGGGAAAGAAGATCAAGTTCAAGCCAAACACTCCTCAGCATAACCGAAGAGAATTGGAAAAACTCAATGGCAAGGCCCAGTCCTTCCATCCTTCAGACTGTTGTTCAGTCGCTCAGTCGTGTCTGACGGACTGTTTTGTGACGCCATGGACTGCAGCCTGCCAGGCTCCTCTGTCCATGGGATTCCCCAGGCAGGATTACTGGAGTGGGTTGCCATGTCCTCCTCCAGGGCATCTTCCCGACCCAGGGACGGATCCCGAGTATCCTGCATTGATAGGCGGGTTCTTTACCACAGAGCCACCAGGGAAGCCCGCATCCTTCAGATACCCTGGGCACTTTCAGAAATGTGTTGAGAAAGGCCTGACATTCCAAGTCAAACACACTCTCACCACACTCAGGGAGCCTCCACAGGGCCCCCTGGAGGGTGACACAGCCAGGCAGGGCTGGGGTGTTCAGAGGACACCAGACATGGCCGGGGACCAGGGGCTGTGCTTGCTGCCCCCTCGCGGGGAGGAGCAGGTGGGTGGGGGGGCCGCAGGCAAGGAGGATGGCCTTGTCTGGGGCAGCACTATGAACGGGTCACCTCTCTCCACTCCCTGCCCTGGGATGAGCCTGCCATAGCTGGCACCCACAGACAGCCTGGCTCACAGACACTGTCTGTGGGGGCTGCCAGCCTTCCCTGTCAGGACCGGTTTCCTAGAGCTGATCTCTAACCTCAGCCCAGGAAGACAAGCTTTCCCCTGGGATACAGGCAAGGTACCACTTCCCTGGTCTTGGAACCTCAGCCTTCCTGCCCCTTTCAGGACAGAACAGCCTCGCCGGTGAAGGCAGCCCCTGATGCCATGAAAAAGGAGTTTAAAACCTAGTCACAGGTTCAAGGGGCTTCCCTTGTGGCTCAGCTGGTAAAGAATCTGCCTGCAATGCAGGAGACCTGGGTTCAATCCCTGGGTTGGGAAGATCCCCTGGAGAAGGGAAAGGCTACCCACTCCAGGATTCTGGCCTGGAGAATTCCATGGACTGTAAAGTCCACGGGGTCGCAAAGGGTTGGACACGACTAAGCAACTTTCACTTTCATAGGTTCAAGAGGGAGGGGGCATACGTATACCCGTGGCTGATTCACGTTGCTGTACGGCAGAGACCAACACAGCATTGCAAAGCAATTATCCTCCAATTAAAAATAAATACATTTAAATTTTTTAAAAACCCACTTGCCACCAGCAAGTCACTGATGCAAAAAGGACCATTAATTTACACACAAGAAAAATATTGCCAATCATAATTGTAAAATGCCAACAACTGTAACATATCTGAAACACCCAGATGTTATAATATAAAAAAATGTGTCATGGAATAGAGGAATTAAAACTCTTAAGCTTTCTAACAGTTCCAGTTCCTACCTCAAGTTGTTGGGAGAGCTGAGTTAATAAATTAAAACACTTAAAACCGGGCCCAGCACAGAGTAAGCACCACCTAAGGTCAGCTGTCATCTTCACATCCTCGTGATTGAGGAAAGGCCACAGGAATTTTTTATAACCTCAGAAAATAAAAATCATGGCAAGGGGGAGAAAAAAAACAGAAACTCTTGGCAGGCAGCACATCTTCATGAAAAAAAAGTCAGTGTTTAGAGGCCGCTAGATCCAGGTTTCAATTCTAGCTGAGCTTCTTAGGCAAGTGATTTTTACCTTCTGAGTCTGTTTCCTTTACTGAAAAGGAGAATAAAGACACAGTATCACGTTGGCTTGTTTTTAGGATTAAAGAAGCTAATGTACACTTAGCCATTGGCACAAAACAAGACATTTAATACATGCATTTTGTCATGTGGGTACTGAGTGTTTTTCCTAAACACTGTTTGGAGATGATCACCATCATAGTTCAGAGGAAAAAAAAAACCACCCGATTAAAGAAAAAAGAGCCAGAAAAGTAATGGCAAACAACTGTGCTGTCTGCTGTGAAAATCCTCAGACCAGGGAACACAGCTGCTGTGTGGATGTGGAGATGAAAACAGCTGCTGTGTGGATGTAGGCTTGGAAAGAGCCTGTGTTCGAGCAGCTCACAGCCTGATCTGGTCTTGGCCCCATACGTCACCAGAGACACTGGGCAGGGACAGTGTAAATCAGATGGCAGAGAGGGGAGGAAGGAGGGGGTTGCTGAGTCCCAGCATCGCATCAGGGCTCCTGTGAGGCCCAGGAGTGCAGAGGTGACCGAGCGGCCTCACGGGGAGACTGTGACTCCCTAGCGGCAGCTGTGTTGATGTCTCAGCCCCTCACGTCTTACACCGAGCAAGGATGCCCGCGCGTTCCTGTGAGTCCTCTGCCCATTCCAGTCGGATCATGTGGCCCAGTTCTGGAGCTCTTTTCCTTGCTCTCGCTCATACCCAACCTCAGTGCCCAATGGTCAGGCGCTGGTGGCTTTTCTCTCCTTGCCAACGATGCTCCATCCCAGCTCTACTCCGTAAAGACACACTCAGCAGGTCCAGGAGCTTCTGACCTCTGACCTCCACCCCCTTCTAGAATACAAATCTCCTGTAAAACAACACACCAGCCCCTGGGGAGACACCCCCCCCCCCCAGACCAGGCTGGAAGATCCTAGATCCCAGCGGGCACCCAGAGAAGGTAAGGTCCTCTGTGCCCAGGGTGGGAAGGAGTGCCAACAGGGGAGGACCAGGCTCTCACCTCGACCTCTGCCCTAGCCTGGAGGAGCCGGCTCAGTGAAATAAACATTTTAAAAGAGGGTAGCTGCTAAAATAAAATGACTAAATCCCACAGTCTCTCCAAACTCACATGAGAAGCTCTGCCCGACACTTGAAGTCTATAGCCCCGAGCGTGTGACAGCTGCCGCCCTCCAAGCGGGTACTCACCGGACTTCAGCCTGAGCTCCCCTAGGCAGCCGTAAGCATCGGTGAGCTTCCCGTACTGGCCTTTAATGACCTCCTTTTCTTCCGGGGCTGCAGGAGAAACACAGCACAGACAGCATCAGCCAAACCTCCCGGTGGAGTTCACTCACTGCAGCTTCCGATGCGGCTCCCACCCACTCAGCAAAGAAAACGCAGAGTCGGTTGCTCGGCCCCAAGTCATCCGTGTGGAGGCTTGTGGATCAGCAGATTGCCAAGCTCCAGGGACTGAGACCTTCCCACCTGCTGTCTGAAAGCTCCGGCAGCGTCCTGGGAGGGCTGCAGAGGAGGAGGGGAGTCCCTGGTCCGCGGAGGTGCTGGGTTTGAGGTGGGAGCAGGTGTCTCAGGCCAGCCCCGTCCCTCGGTACTGCAGCCCACGTGCTCAGAAACAGCACTGAGTCATCGCTCCCTGATGGGGAGGACCTTCCTTCCTAAGTATCGTCCACCAGAGGCCACGTCGTGCAAGTGCTCACCCACCCCCTGGGGACCTGCTAACACACAAGGGCTGAGCAGGAGGCCTGGGTGACCCTTGTGCTCCAGGTCTGGGGCCAGTGAATCCCAAGGCAGGCTGATGAGCAGAGGTCCCCAGGGTCTTCAGAGTTACTAGAAACACCCAGGACAACACACCCAGCCTGCTGGGAAGCAGAAGAAAAACTGGCAGAGGGAAGGACCAGGAAAAGTAGGGAGCCCTTAACCTTGACAGTGATAGCACAGACACCGTTGGAGGTGCCACGGGCTCTTACAGGGGCCAGGCCTTTGCACCCTTTTCTCAGAACGTTTCTAAATGCATAGAATAAAACACACACATGGACGAATCCTTAAATAAGGGCCCCGCAAATACCATTAGGGCGACTTGATATGGAAGCAAAAACTCAGCCTCAACTGGATTCATCCAATACAAGGGCTCTCCAGCTGGGGAGACAGAGGGAAAAGCCTGGCAGACACCACAGCTTCACAGATAGGTTTTGGGGGCTCTGTATCTCTAAAAAGTGAAAGTGAAAGTCGCTCAGTTGTGTCTGACTCTTTGTGACCCCATGGATTGTATACAGTCCATGGAATTCTCTAGGCCAGAATACTGGAGTGGGTAGCCTATCCCTTCTCCAGCGGATCTTCCCAACCCAGGTCTCCCGCATTATAGGCGGATTCTTTACCAACTGAGCTACTGGGAAAGCCCTATAATCTCTAAAATTGTATGCAAATTTTTTGATGTATGTTTTTATACACTGGGATCGTAATTTTCATCAGAATCTTCAAGGAGCTCTAAGGTTAAGAACTAGTTTAATAAATGATATTTTCCTCCAAAATTCACATGACTTTTTCTAATAAGGGTTTTTTGCTGGGGGAGGAGGGAGCAGAGTAACCTAAAAGTAATTACCCAAAGCCGGGGCTTCCCTGGTGGCTCAGCAGTGAAGAATCCACCTGCCAATGCAGGAGACTCGGGTTCAATACCCGGGTTGGGAAGATCCCCTGGAGAAGGGAACAGCTACCCACTCCAGTATTCTTGCCTGGAGAATCCCATGGACTGAGGAGCCTGGCGGGCTACAGTCCGTGGGGGTCGCAAAGCAGCCACTAAACAAGTGTATATAAGTCAGTCCAAACCTCCCAATTCACTGCACCCTCCCTCGTGTCTACATCTTCTCTCTTCAAAACTAGTAATCGCTTCCCTCCAATTCCACCTTCACATCTCACTCTCTCTCCCTCTCCCGCCTCCCTCTTCCATCTGTTAAGGACCATTGTGAGTACACTGGGCCCCTGGATCATCCCCAGCAATCTCCTATCCCAAGGCCCTTAGCTTAACCACAAGTGCAAGGCCCCTTCTGCCAAACGTGGGAACCACTGCAGGAAGTGGGCATCAGGATGGGGGCACTGAGGGGCCCACAGATGGGCACGACCCACTTCCTGGAGCCCACAGGTCTTTGTCCCAACAATGATGACAATGAGGAGGACGAGGCAGCCTTCCTGCCCACCCCGGTCTGCTCCCTGAAGAGATGAAGGCCTCCTCCATCCAGGTGACGATGGGTCTGCTGTTCAGGGACAAGCCTGGTGCCGCGTGCCTATAGACCCCTCCTGGAAGTGGCCTGCTCCCTACTCTAGGACAGGTGAAGCCTGTGAAATCCCATCCCCGCAGGTGGAAGCGAACTGCTCCCTGCAGGCCTGTTCAGGGCCACACGTGGTGTCTCCTGGTCTAAAGAGAGAGAGGTAGACAGGCAGCTCCCGTCCTCACTGCAGTGGACACATTGATCAATGCAAGAGCTTAATTCTGACACACACACAAAAATCATATTTCAACCTGCAAAGCTTTACAAAGCCTCTGCACAGAACCCTGAAGCCAGGGTATCATCTGGGTCTCACCCTGTTGACCCTAAAACGAGGAGGTCTTTGTGCCTTTATGTTCCTCTGCAAACAGTCCTAACCAACCAAACAAAACCCTGGGAAACTGCCAGCCAAAGGAACCTGGTCAGATCCACACTTCCGAGGTGGGAACGGGACCGCAGGAGAAGCTGTGGGAACAGAACTGACCCCTGCCCCGCTGGGTCACGAAGAAAAGCACACACAGCCGGTCCCCCTGCGCTGGGAAAATCAAACAAACACAAATTTTAAAAAGGCTTCTCACCCTATTTTAAAAACAAGCACAGCTCCACCAGGCCACCTTGTCCCATCTGAATCCTGTAAATGATCCACTCCTTAATACAGAATCAGCACCATCATCCCTGGCTTTCACACAAGGCACCTCATGGAAGGTCACAACCTGACTGCACGTGCCAGGCTTGGGAGAAGATGCTTTTCCTCCATCACAAACAGACGAACTGTAAACAAACCGGGGGGCTTAAAACATCGGAACTTTCTCAGCTCTCGAGTCTGGAGGCTGGAAGTCTGGAAGCAAGGTGTCAGCCGGCCACCATCCTCTGCAGGCTCTGGGGAGGGTCCTCCCCTCCCCGTCCTGGCTGGTGGTGGCCGTCAATCTGGACCTTCCTTGGCCTGCAGCTGTTTCACTCCAACCCCTGCCTCCTTCATCACGTGGCCGTCTTCTCTCTGTGTGGCTCTGGGCCTCTCTCCTCTTGCAAGGAAACTCATCACATCAGATTGGGGGCCCACCCTACTCCAGAATGACCATATCTCAACCTAATTACACGAAGGACCCTATGTCCAAACATGGTCCCATTCTGAAGTACTGGAAGTTAGGACTTGCACGTATCTTTTGGGGAACACAGCTGAACCTGTAAGATTCAGTAACCTTTTCCTTCCATGAGCCAGCCCTGTTAAAAGTCCAGACTCTCTGCAAAGCATCTCTCCTTTTCTCCAGGCCTTCCCCTCCAAAGCTCCTTCCCACCCCTGCGATGTGTAAGCAGGACACGTCCCACGTCTGGGAGACAGGGCCTCCTCAGTGAGCCCCCAGGACCCCCAGAGGCCTGGCCTCCCAGGCAACCTGTTGCAAAACCGCCCGACACCACCGCTTGCCCCAGATAACCGTATTTCCTCACTTCGTGTCAAAGGAAGAACAAATCCATTTTGCTCTTAAAAGGGAGATCACAAACCAAAAGCCTCAGGCAGGTAATGAAGGAACGAAGCTGCAGGAAGAGGTCCGTGGGTGACCCAAGGATATACACACCTTCTAATGGGGACACATGGTCCGTTTCTGCCCACTGCCCCCAGGAGGTCAGACCAGCCTGGGTACCAGCAAGTTTCCAGTTTTTTGAGAGAAATAGGACACTTCTGATTTCTCTGTCTTGGCAACCAACCCAGGTTTATTTTAAGCTCTGCGTGGGCTGCACACACCTCTGCAGACTGTATTTGGTCTGCCCATTGGCAACTTCTGTCCTTCCTTACTTAATGTCTGAAAAATAGAATTTTCCTGTCTTCCGCGCTTTTGTTGGTTGCATTTCCGGAGGGTTCGTCCACGTGAGAATGTTTTTGCTTCCCCCTGCTCACCGCCCCTCGAACCCCAACCATCAGCCACAACTTTCCAGGAAGTCCTCCCCTTTACTCACCCACCCTTGTCCTCATCCACCTCTTGCCCTGGGATTCAGCCACTCGTTCCAGTGAGCGTGTATCTGAAGGCCGGCTAGGCACAGGGACCCAGCAGGGATCCGAACAGACCCAAACCCATCCACCCTAGAGGCAGCGAGGCAGGCGCGGGGCCTTGGCAAAGAAGGGACACGTGTCATGAATGGGTGAGTGACAACCGTGGAGGCCAACCCGCTGGAGGTGGGAGCCAGGGGCAGCGGCCCCGACAAGGCTGTCACAGAGGTGGTGGAGCGGCAGCGTCCACTCGGGGCCAGGAACCACACAAGCTTCTTGCCGAAGGGGACAGACGCAACCAGCAGCACAATACAGTGATGTGAGCTAAGAAGAAAAAGCGAACAAGGAAGAGGGGTGGGAAGCGGGGGAATGAGGACTCTCACATAAGTGCGGTTTGGCAAGGTCTCACTGCAGGGGCAATCTGTGAAAGCAGATGAAGGAAAAGAGGGAGATGGCTGAGTGGAGGGCCGGGGAGCACCGTGGGCCCAGAAGAGCATGTGCAAAGGTCCTGGGGCTGAAGCATTCCTGGAATATGCAGGCTCAGTGAGGTCAGCGAGTCTGACAGAGGGAATGGAGCCAGGGACACGCTGCGAAGCACCGTCTAGGTCATAACAAGACTTGGGATTTCGCGCCGAGCCAGAGGGAGGCACTGCGGGGTTTTGAGGATCACTCTGAATACAGGAGGGGCAAGAGAAAGGCAAGGAGACCAATTAGGAGGCGCTACAATGATCCTGCAGAGAGGATGCTTGGAGCGGGGTTAGGGGGTGGGGCCGGAGGTGCTGGGAACACACACACACCACACACACACTGATACACCTTATTATTATTGAAACTTCCAAAGAAAAGCAGAGTAGTGTAATAACTTTACGTGCCCACCAGCTCTGACTGGTATCTATTCACACTCAAGCTTACTTCATTCATATCTCCCATCTGACGGGGTAACAGGCAGGAAGGCCAGGGGTCTCCAAATGGAGGAAACAGGCTGCAAGTGTCTCTCAAAATTCTGTGTTGCTATGACGACACCTGGTTCCACCTGAACTCCACATTTCTCAAACCTTGAGCTACCCAATGCGTTTTTCTTATGGAAATGTTTTTCTTAAGCTATGTTAATGACACTAAGTATTTGCTTTGGAATTTGCCTTTCTTCAAAATGGTTCCACCTAAGACTAACTTTTTCTTTTCTCAAACCTTGGGCTGATAATAGCTGAACAAACCAGTATTCATATCAATTGTTTTATGGCTGGGGGATGACATACCTCGTGCCATCCTATCTCAAAAATGCATATTGTGGGAGAGGGGCCTGGTGAAACTCCCTCAGCTTTGAGGTGTCTCTCTTCTGATTAATAGCTTTCTAACAGACGAAAAACAGCTTGCTAAAAACTAGCAGAGGGGCACTCTGCATCGCCCTTCTGATGTCTATGTCAGAAGCTTTCTCTGTCCCCTTTTTCCTTTAATACAACTCTGCTACACAAAAGCTCTTGGGTGATCAAGCCTGGTCCCTGGTCCCAAAGCTAAACCTTCTTCGGAGATCACGAATCCAACATTGTTCACTATAAGCTATCACATCCCATCTCCGACACCTCACAGCAGTCTCATCTTGTGGGCTCAGACAATAAGCAACAATCGGTGTCAGGAGTTTAAAAAAAAAACAACCCCATCCTAACCCCACTAAATCAGAAACTCTGTCCTTGAGACCCAGAAATCTGTTTTCATGAGTCCTCCACTTGAGAACCACTGCCCAAGATTATTCTAATTCCAGACTTCATACTGTTCTATCTATAAATATTTCAGTAAGAATCTCTAACAGATGAGGCTTCCTTTTAAAAATATACCACAATACCATGATCGTATCTTTAAAAATGTAACCATAATTCCTTAACATCATCAAATACCTGCATATACGTCAAAGGCAAATGCAAAAGGCTTTGTGGACAGACAGGACATGGGACATGAGCGAAGGACAGGTTTCAAGGATGATGCTGAACAACCGACAGGATGGTGTGACCATCACCCCTGGTGTCCATGGAGACTGACCAGCCATCTGTCATGGGGTCAGACCACCCAGTAAAGAGTCTGGGGATGCAGTTGTGCCGGCTGCAGTCACACGGGCACATCGGCAGAAGAGACAAACTGGGCACCCCTGGCCAACAGAAGCTCCTTAAAATCACAGACTCGGGGAGATGGCCTTGGGAGAGCGTGGAGGTGGACAAGGTGCTTAAAGGTCTGGGAGACGGAGGAGAAGCCAAAAAGATACAAGGGAAAGGTGCAGTGCCTGGAGTCAGGAGCCAGGGGCGAGCGTGTCAAGGAGGAGAGATGGGTCGGCGAGGAGGTCCCATGCTGCCCTGAGTCCCAACCCAGCAGGACTAAGCGCTCATCATTCGAGTTACACACAGAGGTGAGCCAGGGGAAAAGCAGCTTCGGTAAAGATGAGGGGCAGAATCCTGAATGGTGAGGACGAGGCAAAAATGGAGGCTGGGAGTAGAAGCAGTTCCTTGAGGAATTCATCTGTGTGTGTGGGTGTGGCTGTGTGTGTGCGAGCGTGTGTTTGCACGTGTGGGTGTGCATGTGTGTGTAGAAATGGGAGGCTGGGAGCGGCAAGTGGGGTCTAAAGGTTTCCCTAAGAAGAGGAGTTAACACCGGTTTGCACGCTGGCAGAACTGATCCAGGGGGAGGTAAAGGCTTCTGGAGGGGAGAGAAGGGACCCACTGATAGTGCCCCGGACGCCGTCATGGCCCTGACCTGTGACTGGGGGGCCGCCTGAACAAAGAGTCCGTCTAAGGCGACAGGAGAGCGGAAGGACACAGGGGCAGAGGCGGTGGGGTGGCGAGGGGCGCAGGCCGCAGGAGGAAACGCTCTCCTGGTGCCTCCGGCTTTCTCCTTTCTCGGTGAATTGAGAAGCAAGGCGTCTGCTCAAAGCCCCGCTGAGGGGGAGGTGCGCGGAGCTTCAGCCGGAAGGGCCGTCGGGGGAGGTGGGAGGGTGAACTGACATAGGAGTGTAACTGGAGGGCCCGCTTGGGCCTGGGGACCCCAAAGCGGGGGTCCACTGCCAGCGTGGCGGTGGGTCCGCTCCAGAGACGTCCAGCCACACGGAGGCAGGTCCAGGCGAGGACTGGAGGACCTGCCCAGCGGTTCCCCAGGGGAGTAGGGCCCGCAAGTGAGGGGCAGGGGTGGAGGGGGAGGGGTGCGGAGGGAAGCGGGGAAGCGGGTGGGGAAGGCATTGGAAAAGGAGGCAGGTTCACCTCCAGTCCTGCTGGTGGGAATGTAAGTTGGTGCAGCCACTATGGAGAACAGAATGGAGGTTCCTTAAAAAGCTAAAAAGAGTTGCCATAGAACGCAGCAATCTCACTCCTGGGCATAAATCCGGACAGAACTGTAATTCAAAAAGATACATGCACCCCTATGTCACAGCAGCACTGTTCACAATAGCCAAGACATGGAAACAACAATGTCCAGCAAGAGATGAATGGATAAACATTTTGGATAAATGAAAATAGTCATTCATCATTCATTTCTTCAGTTGCTAAGTTATGTCTGACTCTTGTGACTGCGTGGATTGTAGCCTGCCAGGCTCCTCTGTCCATAGAATTTTCCAGGCAAGAATACCAGAGTGGGCTGCCATTTTCTTCTCCAGGGGATCTTCCTGACTCAGGGATCAAACTCGCATCTCCTGCTTTGGCAGGAAGTTTCTTTACCACTGAGCCATCAGGTAAAGAATGATAGCTTTACCTGATACACATACATACACACATACACAAATAGAATACTACTCAGCCATAAATAAGAAGGAAACTGCCATTTTCAGCAACACGGATGGATCTAGAGATTATCATACGAAGTGAAGTCAGGCAGAGAAAGACGAAGGCCATATGATACCACTTGTATCGGCAACCTAAAATGTGACACCTGGGCTTCCCTGATGGTCCAGTGGTTAAGGATACGTCTCGAAATGCAAGGGACACTGGTTTGATCCCTGCTCCAGGAAGATCTCACACGCTGTGGGGCAACAAAACCCGTGCGCCACAGCTACTGAAGCCCACGTTGCCGAGAGCCTATATTCCGCAACAGGAGAAGCCACCACAGTGAAAAGCCTGTGCACCGCAACTAGAGAGAAGTCCCCGCATGCCGCAACTAGAAAAAGCCCGCGCTCACCCTGTGTTGACAGCCATGTTTGACTCTTTGCAACCCGATGGACTGCAGCACGCCAGGCTTCCCTAACCTTCACTATCTCCCGGAGTTTGCTCAAACTCATGTCCATTGAATTGGTGATGTCATCCAACCATCTCATCCTCAACTGCCCCCAATCTTTCCCAGCATCAGGGTCTTTTCCAAACAGTCGGCTCTTTGCATCAAGAGTATTGGAGCTTCAACCCCAGCATCAGTCTTTCCAGTGAATATTCAGGGTTGATTTCCTTTAGGATTGACTACTTTGATCCCCTTGCTGTCACAAGGGACTCTCCAGAGTCTTCTCTAACACCACAATTTGAAAGCACAATTTGAAGTTTTTCGGTGATTAGCCTTCTTTAGGCTTCAACTCCCACATCTGTACATGACTATGGGAAAAACCATAGCTTTGACTATACAGACCTTTGTCAGCAAAGTGATGTCTCTGCTTTTAATACGCTGTCTAGGTTTGTCATAGCTTTTCTTCGAGGAGCAAGTGTCTTGGAATTTCATGGCTGCAGTCACTGTCCACAGCAATTTTGGAGCCCAAGAAAATAAAGTCTACCACTGTTTCCATTTTTTTTCCTGTCTATTTGCCATGAAGTGATTGGTTCAGATGCCATGACCTAGTTTTTCGCATGCTGAGTTTTAAGGCAGTTTTTTTCACTCTCCTCTTTCTTCTTTATCAAGAGGCTCTTTAGTTCCTCTTTGCTTTCTGTCATTAGGGTGGTATCATCTGCATATCTGAGGTTATTGATATTTCTCCTGGCAATCTTGATTATGGCTTGTGCTTCAGCCAGCTCGACATTTCACATGGTGTGCTATGCGTAGAAGTTAAATAAGCAGGGTGACAATATACAGCCTTGACGTACTCCTTTCCCAACTTGGAACCAGCCCGTTGTTCTGTGTCCGGTTCCGACTGTTGCTTCCTGACCTGCATACAGTTTTCTCAGGAGGCAGGTCAGGTGGTCTGGTATTCCCATCTCTTCTAAGAACTTTCCACAGTTTGTTGTGATCCACAGAGTCAAAAGCTTTAGTGTAATCAATGAAGCAGAAGTAGATGTTTTTCTGGAATTCCCTTGCCTTTTTTTATGACCCAGCAGATGTTAGCAATTTGATCTCTGGTTCCTCTGCCTTTTCTAAATCTAGCTTGTACATCTGGAAGTTCTTGGTTCATGTACTGTTGAAGCCTAGCCTGAAGGATTTTGAGCATTACCTTGCTAGCATGTGAAATGAGCTCAATTGTGAAGTAGTTTGAACATTCTTTGGCATTGCCTTTCTTTGGGATTGGAATGAAAACTGACCTTTTCCAGTCCCGTGGCCACTGCTAAGTTTTCCAAATTTGCTGACATATTGAGTTCAGCACTTTTAACAGCATCATCTTTTATTATTTTAAATAACTCAGCTGGAATTCCACCCCCTCCACTAGCTTTGTTTGTAGTGATGCTTTCTAAGATCTTTTTTGTATAGTTCTATGTATTCTTGCCACTTCTTAATACCTTCTGCTTCTGTTAGGTCCTTACCGTTTCTGTCCTTTATTTTGCCCATCTTGGTATCTCCAATTTTCTTGAAGAGATCTCTAGTCTTTCCCATTCTATTGTTTTCCTCTATTTCTTTGCATTGTTCAGTTAAGAGGCCTTCTTATCTCTCCTTGCTATTCTCTGGAACTCTACATTCAATTGAGTATGTCTTTCCCTTTCTCCCATGCTTTTTGCTTCTCTTCTTTCCTCAGCTATTTGTAAGGCCTCCTCAGATAACCACTTTACCTTGCATTTCTTTTTCTTGGGAATGGTTTTGGTCACTGCCTCCTATACAATGTCAGGAACCTCAGTCCATAGTTCTTCAGGCACTCTGTCTACCAGATCTAATCCCTCAAATCTATTTGTCACTTCCACTGTATAATCATAAGGATTTGATTTAGGTCATACCTGAATAGTCTAGTAGTTTTCCCCACTTTCTTCAATTTAAGCCTGAATTTTGCAATAAAGAGTTCATGATCTGAGCCACAGGCAGCTCCAGGTCTTTGCTGACTGTATAGAGGTTTTCCATCTTTGACTGCAAAGAATATAATCAATCTGATTTCAGTATTGACCATCTGGTGATGTCTGAGTGTGGAGTTGTCTCTTGTGTTCTTGGAAGAGGATGTTTGCTATGACCAGCGTGTTCTCTTGGCAAAACTCTGTCAGCCTTTGCCCTGATTCATTTTGTATTCCAAGGCCAAACTTGCCTATTACTCCAGGTATCTCTTGACTTCCTACTTTTGCATTCCAGTCCCCTAGGATGAAAAGGGCATCTTTTTTTGGTGTTAGTTCTAGAAGGAGTTGTAGGTCTTCACAGAATTATACAGCTTCAGCTTCTTCAGCATTAGTGGTTGGGGCATAGACTTGGATTAGTGTGATGTTGAATGGTTTGCCTTGGAAAGGAACCGAGATCATTTTGGCATTTTTTAGATTGCTCCCAAGTACTGCATTTTGGACTCTTGTTGACTATGAGCGCTACTCCACTTCTTCTAAGGGATTCTTGCCCACAGTAGTAGATATAATGGTCATCTGAATTACATTCACCTATTCCCATCCATTTTAGTTCACTGATTCCTAAAATGTTGATGTTCACTCTTGTTACCTCCTGCTTGAACACATCTGATTTATCTCAATTCATGGCCCTAACATTCCAGGTTCCTATGGGTACTGTTTTTTACAGCATCAGGCTTTACTTTCAGTGCTGCACACGCCTACAGCTGAGCATCGTTTCTGCTCTGGCCCAGCCTCTTCACTCTTTCTCTGCTCTTCCCCAGTAGCATATCGGACACCTACTGACCTGGGGGGCTCATTTTCCGGGGTCATATCTTTTTGCCTTTTCATACTGTTCACGGGGTTCTCGAGGCAAGAAGACTGAAGTGGTTTGCCATTCCTTTCACCCAGTGTAGCCAAAAATAAAATTTAAAAATTTTTTTAAATAAAATATGACACAAATGAAGTAATCTACAAAACAGAAACAGACTTCAGACACAGAGAACAGACTTACGGTTAACAAGAGGGAGACAGGATGGGAGAGGGGTGGACTGGGGATTCGGGATTCGCAGATGCAAACTATTATATAGAATTAACCACAAGTTTCTACTATATATCACAGAGGGAACTATATTTGATATCCTGTGATAAACCATAATGGAAAATATATATATATATATATATATGTGGAAAAAAATTTTAAAGGGGTGGCAGGTTCACGGGATCGCAGTCTCACTGGGGTCAGAGTGGGTGGAATTGGAGAACTGAGGGATGAGCTGGAAAGACGAAGGTAGCAGATGAAAAGGGCAACGTCTGACGCAGATGGAGCGGCTGGGCTGACAGAAAAGAAGGTAAAACCAGCAAGGAAACAGGCGATCTCAAGGAGGGACAGAGGGCAATATGGTTCCGTGGTGTGCGTGGACAAAGGGTCATCAGAGCCTGCAAGAGAATCTGACCCTAGGTTAGCCTCCCAGTCCCGTAAACTGATAAATACCATCCATGTTACTAGACGACAGTACGGCAAAAACGGACCACCTGGCAGCAAACCCTGGACTAGCAGGAATCACAGCTGACAGAAACAATGATGAGGGCCCAGGAAGACTCCTTGAATGGAGCAGTCCTTTAAGGGAGCCTGGAAGCTGAGCCACCAACACTGCATTCTGGGGTGACCGGGAGCAGGGGTGAGGCATCTCAGCAAGACGCCCTGTCATCCACGCCCTTCCCGCACCCCACCCCACCCCCCGCCCAGCATGCACGCCGGTGACAGGGCTGCTGTGACAGTGACTCCACAGAAGAACACTCCGTGTGGCCCCGCCAGGAGCTCTGGTTCCTGTCCTGGGTACAGAGTGGGCTGTTGACAGTTTGGATGCTTAGATGAACCTAGAAAGACCTCCTGGTGGACGCTGGACATGAGATTCCTAGCTGACTGCTTTTACAGCGGAGGGAAGGAGGACAGCCTGGATGTGGCAAAGAGGAGCCTGGAGGACCACCATCCCACCCCTGGGTCCAGTGGGCCAAGGGCACTGGAAGGGCAAGGGCTCGCCTGCAGGGGACAGCGCTTGCCCCAGCAGAGCGAAGCCAGTCCAAGATGCTGGTTCCCAGGACAGGGTTCTATCGTCACACGTCCCAGGGCTGCGGCAGGGCTCCTGGGAGCCACAGAGCTCAGGAATGCAGCCAGAATCTGCTCTGCTCCTTAAAACTCAGGCCAAGCAGGCCGTGCTCCCGGTCAGCAGGCGAGCTGTCTGGACCAGTCATCAACCGAAGCACATGTGCTTCTTTCTTTCACAATATTTTCCACAATCACACGCCTTAAGGAAATTCCAGCAAGGCCCAGCCCACGGGTCAGAAAAATAAGTAGGTCAATTTAACCATGCAGACGGCCCAAGACTGAGGCACCCCTTGTGGCTGTGTCCCTGGGCCAGATATTATACCAGCTTCTTCTATTTCATGGTCTCCAGAGGACAGAATCACTCAGATCCAGGTCACTGTCTTCTTCATGTGCTAATTCTGAGCTCAGCTCAGACCGGCTTGTGGCCGTTCCTTCCAGAATTATCAGTTGGGAGCTGAAGCAGTGCTCCAGAAAGACAATGGCCTTCCTCGGGCAGGCGGGTGGGGGGCGGGTGGAGGCTGCTGGGCGGGGGTGGGGGTGGGGGGGGCGGGTGGTTGCTAAGCAAAGTGGAAATCAAAACATCAGTCTAAAACAGAAGCTTGAGAACCAAGACAAAGCCTACGAGGCAGACACGTCAGCTAGGACACTTTCCTGTGCTATCCCCAACCTTTCTCTCCAAAAAGTCCAAGCCACACGAAAAGGTCAGCGGTGAGTGGTTGGCAGGGGACACTAAAAAAAGAAAAAAAACGCTACCTAAGCAGATGCACTGCCTCCCTGCAAGAATGTGCTCGCCTGTACCACCAGCCAGAGGGGAAAAGAGGACAATGGACCGTCTCTTGCAGCCACAGCTGGACAAACTCCCCTCCTTGCAGTAGAGTCAGCAGAGGCTGGCGTGACCAGACCGAGGAAGGGAGGCCTGTCCTCCCCGGACAAGAGGGCTTGAGCATTGGGCTGGACATTGGGCCTTGAGAGTTAAATCTTTTTTTTTCCCTAAAAAGAAGGAATCTGGGCCTTTAAAAAAGTACTGACAGAAGGCCGACTATGCTTCTGATGGAGCCACAGGCGGGTCTGCCTGCGGGTCTCCTCCTGCACAGAGAAGCCCTGTTCCCATGCATGCATACACACCTACCTTTAGAAGCCATATTGTTGTTTAGTGGCTAAGAAGAATCCACAGGCGGAAGTCCTGCTCAGCAGTTCTTACACCTCCAGGAGAGGGCACCAAGGGCTGGACCAGGCTGATTGCAGGACCATCCCACCCCACAGAGCACAAGAAGGAGCGTAAATCATCCCCTTTTCCACACAGCTGTGCTTCTCTTTGGACACAGGGGAGAGGTAGACCCTTCAGGCCAAGTTCATGGCCTGCCCACAGATGTCCACCCCCTCCCCAGGGATTCCGCCCCGAACACCGAACACGTCCTGATGCATCACTTCCACCTACAACAAACCCTTCCGTTTGCTTCCTGTAACTAACATGTTAGTTCCACCGCCCTGCCCCCTGGGTCTGGCACTGGAGGCTCCACTCCCAGCTACTTTTCTAGTTTCTTCTCTAACTGACCAGCCAGGCCAGTTCTGGGGTATTTCCCCTTCTCAACATCACCATCATCATTACTCAGAAAGAAGTATTTCCTTACTCCACCTGAATGCCCCTCCCAGCCCCACCAAACCCTGCCTGCAGGTCTCCTCCTGCACAGAAAAGCCCTGTTCCCATGCATGCATACACACCTACCTTTAGAAGCCATATTGTTGTTTAGTGGCTAAGAAGAATCCACAGACTGGAGCCCGCCAGGCTCCTCTGTCCATGGGATTCTCCAGGCAAGAATACTGGAGTGGGTTGCCATTTCCTCCTCCAGGGGATCTTCCCAACCCAGGGGATCGAACCCAGGTCTCCTGCACTGGAGATCCATATATATTGTCTAACACAACATGGGGCTTCCCAGGTGGCACCAGTGATAAAGAACCCACCTGCCAATGCAGGAGACGCGGGTGTGATCCCTGGGTTGGGAAGATGCCCTGGAAGAGGAAATGGCACCTCACTGCAGTATTCTTGCCTGGAAAATGCCACGGACAGAGAGGCCTGGTCGGCTACAGTCCATGGGGCCACAAAGAATTGGACACAACTGAGCGAATGAGCACAACACAACGTGAGGGGCAGGAAGGGAGCCAGAGAGAGGGGGAAAGAAAACACCTTTTTGCATGTCAACCCCATCACTCAACAAGGATGCTAGATGTCTGCTGTGCAAGCGCTGGCCCAGGCACTGGGGGAGCAGTGGTGAGGCAGGAATAGAACCAGGAGGAGAAGCATCTTTCAGGAAGGAGGTGTAATCCCTGGGTGATGCTACGGGGCGGAGGACAGACCTGCAAGGGATCCATCCGGCAAGCTGGCAATCTCCGGGGACTCCGAGGAAAGGCTTCAGAGGAGTGGTACACCCCTAAGCCTGACTAGGAAACAGAAGGAGAGAGCAGAGACAGCATATAAGGACAGAGCCTTCACAGGAGGATGGGGTGGAGCAAGGAGATGGGGGTGCTGTGGAGACAAGGTGTTTCTAAACATGAGGTCACTGGGAGAAATATCAACAACCTCAGGTATGCAGATGATACCACTCGAATCACAGAAAGCGAAGAGGGACTAAAGAGCCTCTAGATGAAGGTGAAAGAGGAGAGTGAAAAAGCTGGCTTAAAACTCCACATTCAAAAAACGAAGATCATGGTATGCGATCCCACCACTTCATAGCAAATAGATGGGGAAACAATGGAAATAGTGACAGATTTTATTTTCTTGGGCTCCAAAATCACTGCAGATGGTAATTGCAGCCATGAAATTAAAAGACACTTGCTCCTTGGAAGAAAAGCTATGACCAACCTAGACAGCATATTAAAAAGCAGAAACATCACTTTGCCAACAAAGGTCTGGAGAGTCAAAGCTATGGTTTTTCCCATAGTCATGTATGGATGTGAGAGTTGAACCATAAAGAAGGCCAAGCATCGAAGAATTAATGCTTTTGAACTGTGGTGTCGGAGAAGACTCTTGAGAGTCCCTTGGACTGCAAGGAGATCAAACCAGTCAATCCTAAAGGAGATCAGTCCTGAACGTTCATTGGAAGGACTGATGCTGAAGCTGAAGCTCCAATCCTTTGGCCACCTGATGTGAAGAGCCAACTCATTGGAAAAGACTCAGATGCTGGAAAGATTGAAGGTAGGAGGAGAAGAGGGAGACAGAGGATGAGATGGTTGGATGGCATCACCGACTCAATGGGCAAGAGTTTGAGCAAACTCTGGGAGATGGTGAAGGACAGGGAAGCCTGGTGTGCTACTGTCCATGGGGTCCCAGAGAGTCGGACACAACTTGGTGACTGAACAACAAAAATGAGACACATCACCTGTTGGTGTAACAGTGGAAATCACCCAACTAGGAAGGGGAAACTGGGGATGGAGTCTTCACAGGTGAGAGAGGACAGGACCGATGAGAAGAAAGAGGTGCAGGAGCTGGGAGGGCAACGCACCCACACAAAGGGAGGCGGTGCCAGCCGCACGGGGCAGGCAGAGGACACGTCAGAGCTTGTCAAAGTTCTCTTTTTAACTATTTTATTCTCTCGGTGACACAGGGAGTGAAATCATGAGCTGAGACGGCCAAGGTGTTGAAGGCTTGAGAAGATGAGAAATAGCCACCTGGGGGAGCGGGAGGGAAATCCGAGCAGGCAAATGCACCCAGACTACCGAACAGCACCAGAAACACTTAGGAAGTTGTGACAGACCAATCATGCGCTCAGGGTTTTCTCCAGAAGTGTCCAGCAACATGAGAGCATGTGTGGAGTCAGGGGAGAGGACTAGCTCGGGGCTGCAGACTGTGCCTGGCCAGAATGAGGAGACAGAACCGTTAGAAGAGTGGAGAGTGTGTTCAAGAGGGGGACGATTGGCACGGTTGCATAAGGAGGGAAGACAGGATGGGAGGGCAGGGAAGGTGGGGGGAAGGCTCGGGGACCAGAGACTCCAGGTCTGAGCAGAGGTCCTGAGTGGGCAGGAGGGCAGAACGCAGCAAGAGTGCACGCCTGGGGTAGACTCCCGGGGCATGTGATGACCCAGTGATGAGCAGGTCTGGGGTGTGAAGGAGACAGGAGGAGAGACTTGGGAACGACGAGGCGGGGGCGGCAGACCTCACAGGCACGACCTCGCCGAGGATGAGGGCAGGAGAGGCGGCAGAATCCCAGCCTGCCATGAATGTGAGCAAGGCCAGGAGGCAGGCGGCCTTCTTGGGAGGGTGAGGGGCCCCGGGGGGAGCAGCAATGAGAAACACCATGCCCATCCCACCCCCAGCAAGGCTGCCAGGTTTGGGGGCGGGGTACGAGCAGGTGAGGAGGGGGCACAGTTCCAGGAGGCTGGTGTGCCAGTGGGTCAAGCTTCCCGAGGTCGATTCCTCCTCTGTATTTTAATCCAGAATCCAGACAACAGCCCCACTATTCATTTCCTAGGCTTCTCTGATTTTTACAATTTTTTGTTTGATCAGATTCATTAGGGATCTGACCAGAGCAGTTTGATGCTCACAGACTGTCACAGCTTTGCATCCACACTCTTTGGGGACCTCTGTGACAAACTTGGGAGCACACAGGTCCAGGGGAGATGATGAAAGTGCAGCTCAGAGCAGACACGTTAATATCACTTCTCTACGTAAATCCCACACATAGGTCCTATCTGGGGGCGTGGCTTGTGACAGGTTTGGCCTCTTTCTCCATTTAAGTCTATTAGCTAAACACACCTGCCTAGTCACAGAGACCCCACCCAAAATCGGGGCTGGGGTGGGGGGAAACAGTCACACATTTTTTTGTTACAAAAAGGCAGAAGAAACCTCCTCAAATGAACCTAGATAGCACTGTTTCATTGACTGGAAATTGTCTCCTCCAGCCAAAGGCTTTCCTTACCTGGATTCCTTACCTGGAATCCAGTCTGGAACAGAGGAGCCCGTGGCTGGCTCAGACCCTGACCTTAGAATCTGCACGTCTTCGCAGCAGGGCTCCCCCAAGGACACACCAAGGTCAGGCATCGGTGTGTGCTCTGAGAACTAAAGGTCAAAGGTGTCTCGGGTGGACCGGGCTGGCTGGGCAGGAGGGTTTACTGCAGGGCCTGGCCACCTTTCCAGAGCTACCTCATGCTGGGCATCTCCCAGGTTGGGGGCACCCTGTCCAGAGGTCCCACCCCGGCCATCTGCCCAGGAAATCCTTTCGTGAGTGTTTCCCCTTTGGGGAAGCCTGACTTTACAGAATGCCTCTAAAGCCTGTCCCCGCACCCCCACCCCCTACCCCTCCCTGCCCCGCCTTCCAGGGAGGTCTGTTTTGCCCTCCCCAACTCTGTATTTTCCCAACGGATGCCACACCTCCCACCAGCCCCAACCTCTGGCTGTGGTGGCCCCGCCCTACTTCCTGCCACGCCTGACCTGGCCACAGCACCTGAGCCCTGCCCTGATGGGCGGGAGCTCAGCTGAGCAGGTGTATCCCTCGGAGACAAGTCGGATCTGGGCTTGTCTGGGAGCCCATGGGGCTGATCTGGAGAGCTGCTCATGAGACATAACAAGAATGACAATGAGGCTCCACTGCTCAGGCCATTTGGACTTTTTCTCAAGGATGTATGGCTTCAGCCACTATTTCTGTTGGATGACTGATCCTTCTTTGTGATCTATAGGCATGCTTTTATAGTGTACAAAGGCCATCAATCTCTCATCCCTGCATATGTTGCAGAAGGCTGCACAGAGTTTCATTCCAGTTTCCTGCTTGCCTTTTAACTATATTTATGGTGTCTTTTGATATCCCAGAGCTTTAAATTTTTATGTAATCAAATCTCTCAGTCTGACACAGGAGGAGCCAGGGGTGCGAAAGTGAAAGTGAAAGTCACTCAGTCGTGTCTGACTCTTTGTCACCTGGTGAACTATACAGTCCATAGGATTCTCCAGGCCAGAATACTGGAGTGGGGAGCCTTTCCCTTCTCCAGGGGATCTTCCCAACCCAGGGATCGAACCCAGGTCTCCCGCATTGCGGGCAGATGCTTTACCAGCTGAGCTAGGTGCCTCCAATCCTGTTTCCAGCCCTGCATGCTGGTTATATGGCAGGTTCATTTCATGAAAATTCATGAAGCTGTCCACTCAGAATTTGTTCATTTTTCTCTATACGTTATATGTCAATAAAAAATAGTTCTTAACTCACTTAGGTTACTTTTCCTTTATGACTTTTGAGTCTTATGCTTTGCTTAGAAAGGCTTTTCATACCATCACACTGTGAAAGTTTCTCCTATATTTTCTTCTAATGCTTTAAAAGTGAGATTTCTTTACAGTTAACACTTAAGTACCTCTGGAATTTATATATGATTTAATGTAGGGCCCTAACTTAATTCATGTCCACACGGGCTTAACAAAACCTTTTTCAAACTCTCTAGCTCTGGTTCCCTGAAAGTCCTTAAAGGTAAAACATCCCCCATGTCACTAGATAACACAGCTTATGGCCCAAAATGAACTTCATGGATGACAAAGCCCTGATGGGGACACCAGGCCTGGGGCTTCCTTAAGTGCGACAACCCTTATAACTAGGCATGCCTCTTTGTGAACCCAGGAATCCAGAACTATGGGGGTTTTATAAAGGATCCTAGCCTTTTTATAAAGAATCTGCCTGCAATGCAGGCAATGTGGGTTCAATCCCTGGGTGGGGAAGATTCCCTGGAGAAGGGAATGGCTACCCACTTCAGTATTCTTGCCTGGAGAATCCAATGGATAGAGGAGCCTGGTGGGCTACAGTCCACAGGGTTGCAAAGAGTTGGACACAATTGAGCAGTAAACACTTTCACTAGCTCCTGCGGGCACAAGGCTTTAAGCTGGAGAGAAGCTAGTGAGCAGCAGACATCCATGTGAACAGTCAACTGCAATGAACGGCTGCAAAGACCACTCAGTCCCCAGAGGAGAGCCAGGCCTTCTCTTCTCTGACCAGAGGGCCAAGGAGGACCTGCTCTTAAATATTCACTGAACGAAGGAAGTGCCAAGTTGCACAAACACCATTTACTGAGTAGCCAGCTTTTCCCAGCTGATTTGAGCTTGTCATCTTAATAAGAAACTAAATTACTCTATTTACATGAGTCTGTTCCGAGCCCTTTCCTCTAGCCTATTGACTTGTGCCGTATCATTGTTATGACTTTACAGTATGATTTACTATCTGGTAGATCAAGTCTGTCCTGATCTTTTTCAAAATCTCCTTGACTATTTTGGCCATTTCTTCATCATTCAGCAGTGTTTCTGAGTCTCTCCGCACATCAGACAGTGTTGAGAAGACAACGCTCTTCTTATTAGTTTCTGGGGACTGCCAAACAAAGTACTACAAGCTGGGGGATTGAAACAACCGCAGGTGATTAAACAACAGCAAAATCCAGGAGCCAGCAGGGCCGGGCTCCATCTGGGGGCTCTAGGGCAGGTCCTTCGTGCCTCTTCCCGCTTCTGGGAGCCCAGGGTGTTCCCTGGCTGCTGGCAGCATCGCTCTCGCCTCTACCTCTGTCTTCGCCTGGCCAACACCCCTCTGTGTCCGTGTCTTCACATGACCTCCTCCCCTCGGTGTTCTTACAAGGACACCTGGTCCCACCAGATTAAGGGCCTGCAGACTCCAGGAAGACCTCATCTCCATCTGCACCTTAATTCTGGTGACAAGGACTAGACTCCCAAGTAAGGTGACATCAACATATCTTTTTCGGGGGACACACAACACAACCTCCAACATCCTGCTCCCAAGGAGCTGGCATTCTCAAGACCCAGCAGACAGCACAAGCAAACACATAAGGTGATTTTGGTGACACGTGCTACAGGGACAAGAAAACAGGTGTTGGAACAGAAACAGCTGGGGCGTGGGGGCCGCGGGCTAGTCTGGCTGGGGTGGTCGGGAACGTCTCACTGTCACTGAGTTGGGCTTGGATGAGGGCAAGGCGGCCAGGCAGATCACATAGTGTGAGCAGGGATAATGAGGAAGGAATCACTCAGGGTCCCTAGAGAGGACTGAGCCCAGGATGCAGTGGGAGATGAGGCTGGAAAAAAAGAGCTGGGGCACAGGACGCAGGCCGTGCAGGCTCGGCCAGGGTCAGTGTGGGGTGACGGGACGGCCTGGGGGTGGCAACCAGGAGGCCAGTTAGGAGGTAGCGTGTGGTCCAAGCGAGGGGAGGCAGTGGCTGGACTAGCAGGGCTGCAGCTGCAACAGGGGACCTGGTGGATTCAGATCTATTCTAGAGGGAAAGTGGGTCTCGATGCACCGGTGGACTGGATGGAACTGAAGAAGTGAGCAGGATCTGGAGGACTCACCGGTCTGTCCGGAGTTATTACGCCCACACCTGTGGGGTGGGGTGCTCAGTCGTGCCCAACTCTTCGCAACGCCAAGGACCACAGCCCGCCAGGCTCCTCTGTTCATGGGTTTTCCCAGGCAAGAATACTGGAGTGGGTTGCCATTTCCTGTTTCAGGGTATCTTCCCGACCCAGGGATCGAACCTGTGTCTCTTGCATCTCTGCCACTGGCAAGACTCTTTACCAATGGGAAGCCCAAGGTGGGGGGGGGGTGCTGCCATTACTCAAAATGGGAAGATTAAGGTAAGCACAAGATTAAGTGGGGAGAGGGGGAGAGTCCCAGATACTTTAAAATCAGCCTGTAAGCTTTACATCAAACTCCTGTTGACTGGATTTTACTCATAGGTACTTGTATTTACAGATTTATTGAGAACAAACTTTTTATAACGTTGATGTTCCTTTCCCAAGAATATGCTGTACCTTTTCACTTACTCAGTGCGTCTATAAAGTTTTATAGCTTTACATTTATGTTTATTCCCAGAAACTGTTGTTACTGGGCGTGGAACCTGTTTTTCCTATTGCACACTCTAACTGACTAATGATGGTATATGGAAAAACTTTAGATTTTCATCTTAAGCTTGAAAAGCAGCCACTTTATTAATTCACTAAGTCTAATGAACTATCACATACCTATCACCTAGCTCAAACAGACATCAACATTTTCCCAATCTTATTTCACCTGTTCTCCCATCCCCACTGTGCATGTACACACGAGTCCGTCCATCTGTCCTCCCAGAGTGTTGCCAAGCAAGTGCCAGATATCATGTCAATGCTCTCAGAGACACCGGGGTCTGGCTCCTAGATTTCATAAGTGGACACTCTTAGCATCTGCACCCAAAGACCCTGAGAGCATTCAAGACGGGAGAAGACAGAACTACAGATATGACGGCTCTTCTGCAAGACCCAGGAGCAAGGCAGGAACCAAACTGAAGTCACAGGCCCACCCTCTAAAGCTCATGAACTTTCTTTACAGGATCATTCCTCTAGTCTTCATTCTGGGTCTGTTTTCTAAGACAAAATTCTAATAAGTTCTCAGTAGCCTAAGTTTTCTAACAGCCAGTTGACCCAGAAACCAAAAGGAGGAAGGTGCTACTGAAGTCAGACACACACCTGGAAACCCCTGAAGTGTGGCGCCATCCGTGGGCAATGGTACGTCATTATCATCTCTCATTTCATAGATAGGTCTTGTCTCTGTGTTGTAAAGGCAGGCTACAATGACCAGTTCTGTGGTTGGATTAAAATTTTATCATGACCACACAAGCTAAAAAGGGCCATGAGCTGTCCACATTCTCCAGGGAAGTCTCCAGGCCATATGGTGCCTTTTTGTGAATTAGAAAAAAAGCACCCATTATGGACAGATTCAGACCCACAGTTACAGCTTGGAAAGCAGGGGGGCTTGGGAGAAAACAGGAGTTCAGCCCTCCTCACCCACTCTTCCCATCCCCCCATCTCACCCCAGAACCTGACACAGAGTCCTGGACCTTGCCCTGTGGTTCCATCCCAGACTCCTGAGGTCTTTGCAGATGTCAATATTTTTAACACCCTAATGGACATCATACCTCTTCCCCTGTCAACAAACAAGTAAAACTTAGAGAAATAATTGCAATAGTTTTATTACTCCTCATTAAAATTAATTTATACCAGATGAACTCTCTCAGTCTTTACCCCAAACACCATGTGTCTGGAGAGAGAGGGAAGTAGCCCTTAAAAATGGGAAGTATAAGATTCTGTTGGTCCACTCCAGAGACATACAACTTCAACGTGGAATTCTATTCTTGCAGCTCTACTGCTGGCCCTCTTGTGTTACCCACACAGATGTGATCTGGCTGCAGCTCTTTCCCCTGGTCTACCAGCACATCCCCTCCTGGTCTACAGGCTCCTCCCACCTGGTCCACAGGCTCCTCTACTCCCAGTCCACAGGCTCCTCCTCCCTGGCCCACAGGCTCCTCCCCCTGGTCCACAGGCTCCTCCTCCCTGGTCCACAGGCTCCTCCCCCCTGGTCCACAGGCTCCTCCTCCCTGGCCCAGAGGCTCCTCCTCTCCCAGTCCACAGGCTCCTCCACTCCCAGTCCACAGGCTCCTCCCACTGGTCCACAGGCTCCTCCCCTCCCAGTCTACAGGCTCCTCCCCCTAGCCCACAGGCTCCTCCCCTCCCAGTCCACAGGCTCCTCCCCCCTGGTCCACAGGCTCCTCCTCTCCCAGTCCACAGGCTCCTCCTCCCTGGCCCACAGGCTCCTCCTCCCTGACCCAGAGGCTCCTCTCCTCCTAGTTCTGCTGCCAAGTCGCTTCAGTCATGTCTGACTCTGTCCGACCCCATAGACAGCAGTCCACCAGGTTCCTCTGTCCCTGGGATCCTCCAGGCAAGAACACTGGAGTGGGTTGCCATTTCCTTCTCCAATGCATGCATGCATGCTAAGTCACTTCAGTCATGTCCGCCTCTGGGCGACCCTATGGACAGCTAGCAGCCCACCAGGCTCCTCCGTCCACAGGATTCTCCAAGCAAGAACACTGGAGTGGGTTGCCCTTTTCTTCTCCACTCCTTCTAGTGGTCCTAGTGAAAAGAGAAGCAAGTGCCACTAGGCACTTGGACACTGTTACAAGGGCCTGGCTCTCTGGTGGCTCAAACAGTAAAGAATCCACCTGCAATGTGGGAGACCTGGGTTGGATCCCTGAGTTGGGACGATCCCTTAAGGAGGGCATGGC
The DNA here is from genome assembly GCF_016772045.2 of Ovis aries. Taxonomy (NCBI): domain Eukaryota; kingdom Metazoa; phylum Chordata; class Mammalia; order Artiodactyla; family Bovidae; genus Ovis; species Ovis aries. The sequence goes on along the minus strand of NC_056061.1, from coordinate 82,303,426 downwards.
AACCCACTCCAATATTCTTTCCCGGAGAATCCCATGGACAGAGGAGCCTGGCGGGCTACAGTCCATGAGGTGGCAAAGAGTCAGACACGACTGAGCAACTAAGCACAGGCCTGGGTGGGCAGCAAGTTATTTCCAGCCCTCATTTTTCAATATTCCTTTCTCTATCCACACTATGTAAATAGGAGCAAACAAATCCTTGCTGGAACAGGCCACGAGGCAAGTATCACGGTCCTGTCCGCCAGAGCAGGGACAACGCTGCTGCCCCTGACGCTCTCCCCACCCCCACCCCTCTCCACCAGCAGGGGCCAGCTGGCTGTGCCTGACCTCAGCTCTGCTTGGTTGGGAGGCAGGAGCAGCAGAGGACTGTCTCTTAAACAGTCTCTGCTTAAACAGTTTTTCTGACATATATTTATCAGCCACCGATAAGACTGATGATGAAGCTAAGTCCATGCAACAGGCAATAAAAACAGACAGATAAAACAAGCCCACACATCCCCAGACACAGAACTCACCCTACCCCAGTCTAGATTATTCAAAAAAAAAAAAAGCTACACAATATGATGAAAGGTAGGATTTTGGGGAATGTCAGTGGATATTAATAAGAATCTGCTAAAAGAGCTACTGAACTGACAGTTTATGATACTTTAACGGCTTCTCTGGAGGCTCAGTGGTAAAGAAGCCACCTGCCAATGCAGGAGATGCAAGTGATGTGGGTTTGATCCCTGGGTCGGGAAGATGCCCTGGAGAAGGAAATGGCAACCCACTCCAGTATTTTTGCCTGGAAAATCCCATGGATGGAGGAGCCTGGTGGGCTGCAGTCCATGGGGCTGCAAAAGAGCTGGATATGACTTAGTGACTACACACCAACAACAATAATACTTTAATAAATACTGTTATATTCCTGATTTAAGCTTGATATGACTTAAAATATTTTTTTGCTGATTATAGGAAAGGGCTGGAATCAAGGAGAGACAATCTCATGCATTTTAATTAATTGATAAGTCTCCAATTTAAAATGTATAGCACCAGATTCCTAGGTTTAGTTGAATCTTATATCTCAGTTATGTTAGATTTTACTTTCCAAGTCATTTCTCCTAAGATTCAAATTTCTGGGTGGCTTATAATTCTAACTAGGTGTGTAAAGTAGGGGCATTGCTTATTTGCTTATGCTCAGTGTTTAAGGTTTGGTTTTTTTGTTTTTTTGTTTTTTTTAAGACACAAGGAATCTGAGAGTGGGGGAAGGCAGGAGAGGCGGCTATTCATTTGTTTTCAGATGAGGATTCGGAGGCCTGGGGGATTCACTAAATTCCCCCAGGGGAGGAACAGCCTAAGGACTCAGGGCTAAAATTCTGGTCTCCTCTCTCTTACCAAGAGGCAGGAAAGGAAACAGGTGAGGGGTCGGGAGGACTTATCACTAGAACATTCCAGGGTCAGAAGTGAGGAAAGGAAAAGAGTCTGCTTTTCCTGAGTAGAGATTACTACCACCTGTCAGGAATGCCAGTACAAGCAGAACACAAAAGGCAGCCAGCCAGCAGAGATAAGCTGTACGCGGTGCTAACCTCAAACCTGGCCATTTTCCTAGATCTTGCAGGGTGACCAGACCATCCTAGGTCTCCCATGGGTCTCAGCATCAGCCCTGAACACCCTGCCCACTTCCCAACCCACCTCCACCTCCCATGTCAACTACGTAACTAGCAGAGCATTTGGTGGCCCAGGGTCTGATGCGTGAGACCTCACAGTGCCTTAGAGGACAGAGAACACCTCTCTTCCTTTCTCACCATCTGTTTTGCCCTGGCCATCACCTCAGATCTTGTCAAAGAGCAGAAGTGGCAGAGGAGGAAGCCCTGTTCTCGGGGAGCACATGGTTTCCCTGAAATACACAAGGGTCAGAGAGCAGAGCCCAGCGTCCAGGAGGCGGGAGGGGTGGCCCATCATGCCTGCAGCCTCAGGGAGCGGAGGAGGCGGGGCGAAAGTGGGCAGAGACGCAGGAACAGAATTAAGTACCAGCTCCCCTGAGATTACAGAAACCTCTCTGGGAGAGTCCCATATCCTCAGAAAACCAGTCTTAAAATTAAGTTCAGACTTTTGCATCTGCACTTTGGAACTGCTCCCAAGAACCAGAAAGAGCTGCCCTGCCCGCCCTCCACAGTTAACATGCTCAGAGTGAATCCTCCCGCCTGGATTCATTTTCTAAAGGAAGAAGCTATATAAGCAAATCGTATATCCTGAGTACAGACCGCTACATCCCCAGCACCCACCAGGTGCATCCAGCCTTCCTGGGTGGGGCGCTTTGCTGGCCCCACTGGACCCACACCAGCTGCCTGGTGCCCAACCTCGAGTGCAAAGCAGTCTGTCTGCCCCCTTGGCAGAGCCACTCCCAGGCCCCCAGGACAAGCAGGTGGAGGACAGGAAGATACACCCTGAGGGGCACCCAGCACACTTCCTCAGGAACCTCGCCCCACTCAAAATCGAGGCAAGCTTCAGGAAGACACTGTGTGTCACCTGTTTGACCAGCCTCAATAGAGATGCATGTCCTTAGGAGACTGGGGTCTCGCTGCCATCTCTACTGAGGACCCCAGTGCTTCCTTCTGAGCCCTGAGTCCCAGCCACGCTCTGCTCTAGGCATCAGGGTGTCCTCAGAGAAGGATAAGACCCAGCACAGGGCTTGGCCCTGCCAGAAAGCAGAACCCACACACTTCCCGTGAAGATCTCCTGTTGGTAATATCTCACACACTGCTCAGGAAGGATGGGACTGCTTACCCCACCCGGACACCCCTCTATAAAAAAGTGTCAGATGGGGGACTTCCTCATGGTCCAGGGATTTCAGGATCCGCCTGGCAGATGGGGGACTCAGGTTCCATTCCTGGTCCAGGGAGATCCCACATGCTGAAACGAAGATCATGGCATCTGGTCCCATCACTTCATGGGAAATAGATGGGAAACAGTAGAAACAGTGTCAGACTTTATTTTGGGGGGCTCCAAAATCACTGTAGATGGTGACTGCAGCCATGAAATTAAAAGACGCTTACTCCTTGGAAGAAAAGTTACGACCAACCTAGATAGTATATTCAAAAGCAGAGACATTACTTTGACGACTAAGGTCCATCTAGTCAAGGCTATGGTTTTCCTGTGGTCATGTATGGATGTCAGAGTTGGACTGTGAAGAAGGCTGAGCGCCGAAGAATTGATGCTTTTGAACTGTGGTGTTGGAGAAGACTCTTGAGGGTCCCTTGGACTGCAAGGAGATCCAACCAGTCTATTCTGAAGATCAACCCTGGGATTTCTTTGGAAGGAATGATGCTAAAGCTGAAGCTCCAGTACTTTGGCCACCTCATGCGAAGAGTTGACTCATTGGAAAAGACTCTGATGCTGGGAGAGATTGGGGGCAGGAGGAGAAGGGGATGACCCAGGATGAGATGGCTGGATGGCATCACTGACTTGATGGACGTGAGTCTGAGTGAACTCCAGGAGATGGTGATGGACAGGGAGGCCTGGCGTGCTGCGATTCATGGGGTTGCAAAGAGTCAGACATGACTGAGCGACTGAACTGAACTGAACTGAACTGAGGGGCAACTAAGCCCACGCAGCACAACTCCTGAGCTCAAACCCAGTCACGGTCGGGAGGCGGCATGGATGCTCACTTTTACCAGCAGCCCTTCTCTTCACTGAACACACATGCGTTCTGAAGCCCAAGATAAGCAGAGCGACACAGGACCAAAAAAAGCGTTTTTCATACAGTGGGTTTTCTTATTTTCCTAAGCACGAGACTTCAGCCAACACATTGCTCTCTGGAGCCTCCTAGACTTGTTCAAATCACGGCTCGGCCACTAACTAGAAACAGAACCTCATGCAAGTTCTTATCTATCCCTGTGCCTCAGTTTCTCCAAGTGTAAATGGAGATTATCAGGACCTGCCCCTTTGTGAGGGCTGAAGCAGTCAATCCATGTAAACCTCAAATAGTGCCTGGTATGAGGCAAGCACCCCACGAGCGTTAGCTAGGATGATCAAGTGAACCAAAGTTTATTTGACCACCTGAAAATCCAGAACACTCTGTAACAGATATCCTTGAAGCAAAATGGGTCCATGTGTGTGTCTCCTGAGATATTCTAGCCATAGACCACTGGGTCAAGGACAGGCAGGTTTCTGAGGTTTTTCAGTAAACTGTCCCCCAGAAGGACACATTTACATAACAGGGCCCCCAGTTGCCTTCCAGCAAGTCTTGGAAGTAGGAAGTGCCTGTAAATGGGCTGTTTGGTGTTGACTTCTGCTGAGAATCCAGCATCTACCAAATTGCCCTCTGGACCCGCAGCCTGGAGATGCCAGCACAGCTGAGGGTCTCACTGCCAAGCCCTCAGCTCGCTCAGGTGCACACACCTTTGCCAGCCTGATTTGATTTTCCCCTGGAGGGGGGCTGGCCACCACATACACCCTAATGCTAGGGACCCCAATCTAATGCCCAAGTCTGAGCCTGGGGCAGCTTGCCAGGGCTTTAAGGACACTTCAAGTGGGAAAAAACACACACTGTGCTCCCATCCTCAGATGAAAAGGTGACACCACCCAGCAACAGAAGCTGAGCAGCCAGAAATCACGAAGGGGTACCTGGGTGCCCAAGGAGCACCCCGGAGTGAGACCCAGACCCACCCAGGTGCCCAGGGCTCACCTGGCCCAGCATCGATGGGGTTTGAGCCAGGCACCCTCAGAGCCTTGTACCCCCCATGTGGAAATAATTCTAAGGTATCAATCAAGCTCAGAAACTGCTAAAAACAAACTGCGTTCTATCCTCTTGGCTCGAGAAGGACACCCCAGGACTAAGGTCAGGTCCAGAAGGTGCCCAGCAGAAAGAGCTGCCCCCAGCCTGGCAGCCTTCTCTTTCCACTGACCCCCGGGCTCCAGGCTCCACACCACCCTGCAGGGGCCTCATGCACACACCCGAGGACACCCTAGTAAGTGTGCATCCACTTCCACTAACACCCTGCAGCCTTGCCACACTGCTGCCCTGGCCCCGGGTGGACACACCCACTGTGCAGTCTATCAGGGGCTCTGGGAAGAGACCAGCGCAGGCTGTATGCGGGCTGTGTACCATGTTTGGAGGAGATTCCAGGATCCTCTGGAGTGTGGTCCAGAGATGGGGGGGGGGGCGGTCAGCAAACAGCAGGGGACACAGCCCCTTGGCTCGACCCCTCATTCTGATGAGAGGCACAGGGCAAGGCCCCCCTGGCCGTCTTCCAGGGGCAGTGCAACCACTGAGCCCATCAATGTTGTCCCAGGAGGGGACACCCTGCTCTTCCAGGCTGTGGTTTATTCTTGCCATGTGGTCAGTTCACTCTCAAAAATATATCTCGGCCAGAACCTCAGAATCAGTTCACACCATCATTTCTATTGTTGGTCACATTTCAATCCATCTAATAAATTTTGAACTTGCACAAAATGCAAGCTGTAGGGGAGGAAAAAAGAAAGCGAGCCAAATAAATTAAAACTTGCTTGGCCATGAATCAGTTAGGAGATTATTTTTCATAAAAAATTCAGGGATAGGTGACACAGAACGGACTGAGGAGCCTGGTGGGCTACAGTCCATGGGGTCATAGAGTCGGACACAACTGAGCAACTTCACTTTCACTTTCATTTTCTTTCATCCTGTGGTGTTGGAGAAGACTCTTGAGAGTCCCTTGGACACTAAGGAGATCAAAGCAGTCAATCCTAAAGGAAATCAACCCAAAATATTTATTGGAAGGAGGGATGCTGAAGCTAAAGCTCCAATAATTTGGCAACCTGATGTAAACAGCCAACTCACTGAAAAGGCCCTGATGCTGGGAAAGATTGAAGGCAAGAGAAGGCGGCGACAGAGGATGAGATGGTTGGGTGGTATCACCAACTCAGTGGACATGAGTTTGAGCAAACTCAGGGGGTTACAGAGTTGGACACGACTTTGCGACTGAAAAGCAACAATCCACAGTCAGTAACAGGTACAGGAGAGTCATTTTTTCCTTCACTTTTGTGTATACTTGAAAATTTTCACAATTAAAGGTTAAAGGAAAGTTTTGGAGCCATGCAGCCCCCACAAAAGAAAAGCTATGACCAACCTGCTGCTGCTGCTAAGTCACTTCAGTCGTGTCTGACTCTGTGCGACCCCATAGACGGCAGCCCACCAGGCTCCTCCGTTCCTGAGATTCTCCAGGCAAGAACACTGGAGTGGGTTGCCATTTCCTTCTCCAATGCGAAAGTGAAAAGTGAAAGTGAAGTTGCTCAGTCGTGTCCAACTCTCTAGACTGCATATTAAAAAGCAGAGACATTACTTTGCTGACAAAGGTTTGTCTAGTCAAAGCTATGGTTTTTCCAGTAGTCATGTAGGGATGTTGAGAGCTGGACTATAAAGAAAGCTGAGCGCTAAAGAATTGATGCTTTTGAACTGTAGTGTTGGAGAAGACTCTGGAGAGTCCCTTGGACTGCAAGGAAATCAAACCAGTCAATCCTTAAGGAAATCAGTCTTGAATATTCATTGGAAGGACTGATGCTGAAGCTGAAACTCCAATACTTTGGCCACCTGATGCAAAGAACTAACTCATTGGAAAAGACCCTGATGCTGGGCAAGATTGAGGGCAGGAGGAGAAGGGGATGACAGAGGATGAGATGGTTGGATGGCATCACCGATTCGATGGACATGAGTTTGAGTAAGCTCCAGGAGTTGGTAATGGACAGGGAAGCCTGGAGTGCTGCAGTCCATGGGGTCGCAAAGAGTCAGATACAACTGAGTGACTGAACGGAGCCCAGAAAAGAGCCTGGCAATATCTGAAATCACATTCCTCCCAGTGAGTTACAAAAGAGTCGGCAGAAGCACACGCTAACCTGGCCTGCAATTTTGTTGATATTATGAGGCGCAAACCTGCAGCTAACTGGAAACGGCCTCTTCAGGAACCACAGTCCACCAGGCTGCTGTGCCCCCCACCCTGCCAGGAGTCCAGAGCCCCCGCCAGGCTCTATCTGAGCTCCAGTCCTCACCCAGGAGGATTCATTTGACTCTCTCAGATGTTCTCAGGCAGGTCAAACTTCAAGTCACAGACCAAATAAATCCAGGCCATGGAGCCTGACGAAGGGGCCAAGGCAACCGTTCAGACACAGCCTTGCTGGGCTCCACGGCTGAGTCTCCAAGTCAAACAAGATCTGACCGGGTGGCCTCTGTGCAAACAGTGGGAGCAGGGAGAACCCAGGCCCATGTTTACACAGAGCCTTTCCCCTCAGAAGCTGAAAGCGATTTCAGGAGGCTCAGTAATTAGCTTAATTAAATCTCACAGGGCTCCTGCCCACCCGGCTCCCAGCTGCCTGTTTCACTCGAGCATGACTGGGGGATGCAGAGAGGCGGGGCTGCACACCTCGCACACACGTGTAAACACATCACACTCACAGGCCACCCTTCCTGGGGGGCTGTTTGGAGAACCCAGGACTTTGGGGCCTTGTCACTGGCTCTGCAAATGGACGAAACCCATGAACAATGCACACTTCCCTTCATCTGGTCCAGAGGAGGATGTCTAAAAGGGACAAAGAAGACAGCAAGCACTTTTTGTCCCAGTATGCAAATGAGAGGACATCTGGATGCTAACTGTGGACCACGGACCCAGGAGAATTGTTACCGGCTCTGGCTTTATATCCATATTTGAGAAGCCCTTGGAAATGGCACCCCACTCCAGTACTCTTGCCTGGCAAATCCCATGGATGGAGGAGCCTGGTAGGCTGCAGTCTATAGGGTTGCAAAGAGTCGGACACGACTGAGCGACTCCACTTTCTTTCTTTCTACTGCCGAATCAGGTCATCAAGAAAACGCTATAAAAACCTTTGAAATTGGTGCCAACACGTTAGGCTTTTCTGCCTCTGGAATAGCCTGTTCCCGCTGATTCACATTAAAGAAACATTCTCAAATCTTTCAGAAGCTGGAACTTGGAAGTTTTCCTCACCGGCTGGCAGGCCGGGTGGCCACCCAGGTCATGTTGGAATAGAAGGACTAACCCAGAAATCATCAGTTTTTCCTAAACTCAAAACCTAAGTCAAGCCCTGTCTCCGCAATACCTGAAAACATTAGTGGGAAGCCTTTTAAACTTATGACCCCACGGGCTAGGATGTGCCCTAAAGAGCTATGCCTTCGTCCAACCCACGTCCCTGTAAAAGCAGCAGTGTGTACCCGCCACAGAGCTGCACAGAATCTAGGGCCACTCAGTAAACATCCAGAAACCACTACCCCCGTGGGAATAAACCCTTGACTTGAGTCTGCTTGACCTCTCATTTCTCCCTGGGGAGACTCATCAAGGGAAACCAGAGCAGACCCGAAGAGGAAGCTTGAACACCATGGAATGGCCAAGGTTCCACCACCAGCTATGCAAGCTTCCACAGCTGCACTGCCCCCCACAAAAGTAGAGCCTTCATCTTTCTGGCAGGGTGCTGGGGGCAGGGAAAATGAAAGCCCTCTTAACCTTATCCAGGAAAGCAAAAAGCTAGACCTTTGGAACATAGATGGGCATTTTAAGTTCAGAGCCAGTCTATCCCATTGTGACATACTTAGGATACTCTAAAAGTCTGAGACAACTTCCCAGTAACAGAGGCTCCTACAGTCCTTCTCGGACCAGCAACATTACCCAATGAATGCCTTTTAAAAATAGTTTCTTTGGGAAATAGATGGGGAAACAGTAGAAACAGTGTCAGACTTTTATTTTGAGGGGCTCCAAAATCACTGCAGATGGTGATTGCCGCCATGAAATTAAGACGCTTAGTCCTTGGAAGGAAAGTTATGACCAACCTAGATTGCATATTAAAAAGCAGAGACATTACTTTACCAACAAAGGTCCGTCTAGTCAAGGCTATGGTTTTTCCTGTGGTCATGTATGGATGTGAGAGTTGGACTGTGAAGAAGGTTGAGCACTGAAGAATTGATGCTTTTGAACTGTGGTGTTGGAGAAGACTCTTGAGAGTCCGTTGGACTGCAAGGAGATCCAACTAGTCCATTCTAAAGGAGATCAGCCCTGGGATTTCTTTGGAAGGAATGATGCTAAAGCAGAAACTCCAGTACTTTGGCCATTTCATGACTTATTGGAAAAGACTCTGATTCTGGGAGGGATTGGGGGCAGGAGGAGAAGGGGACGACAGAGGATGAGACGGCTGGATGGTATCACTGACTCGATAGACGGGAGTTGGTGATGGACAGGGAGGCCTGGAGTGCTGCAAATCATGGGGTCGCAAAGAGTCGGACACAACTGAGAGACTGAACTGAATGTAAGAAAAGGTCTTCCCTGGTGGCTCAGACAGTGAAGAATCTGCCTGCAATGTAGGAGAACTGGGTTTGATCCCTGGGTGGGGAAGATCCCCTGGAGAAGGGAATGGCAACCCACTCCAGTATTCTTGCCTGGAGAATTCCAGGGACAGAGGAGCCTGGCAGATTACAGTCCACGGGGTCACAGAGAATCGGACACGACTGAGTGACTAACACAAAAAAGACTTCAAAAATTAAGCATTCAGGCCAAAGTCCACTGAAAAATGGATGCCAGGTTAGGTGACAAATGTGGGCTACACGTGAGCTGAGGCCACACCCCTTCCTTTCACTACTTCCTGTTTCAGAATCCAGAGAATTGTAACCACCAGCATAATATACATGATTTCAGCCCAAAAGCCTAATTTCCAAATGGAAAATATGCATTATACCACTTTCATCAATCATTTTAAAATCTTCGCTTTTGAAAAAATAAAGTCTTTTTTATCCTAGTGGCTTCAACAATGCACTAAGTCACTTCAGTCATGTCCAACTCTTTGTGACACTATGAACCATAGCCCACCGGGCTCCTTTTGTCCGTGGGATTTTCTAGGCAAAAATACTGGAGTGGGTTGCCATTTCCTTCTCCAGGAGATCTTCCCAACCCAGGTATTGAACCCCAACCTCTTACATCTCCTGGACTGGCAGGCGGTTTTTTACCTCTAGTGCCACCTGGGAAGCCCAGTGGCTTCAAAGGAACTCTTAAATAATTTAATACAGGAACTCTCTTAAGGTTGCTGTAATCCAACCGACAAATATTTTACTCTCTTTGATGAAGCGGTAGTTTTGTACCATGCAATTAATCTCTCAGCTCTGACAAATGTGGTATGAAGTAGACATTTAAAATGGAATGGAAATTTCTGTAATTTTTTTTTTCCCCCAGACCTTAGCAAATGACCAAACTTGGACTTTTCAGGCTAGAGTACAAATTGAAATAATCTGATAACAATTTAATCCACGATTTACTGCACAGCTTATGGTGCTGACACTACTGGAGACATGGTTTTAGTAACCGAGTGACTGGAAACAAGCCAGATAACCGTATGTTAATAAAATGATTAAGGAAGTGGAAACAGAAGAGATGGTCCTTCCAAGATGTATACTGAAGAATTTAACTGAAGAATGTAGTGCACAATGTGAAAAAAAGACTAGAGTCAATTATAAAGTGTGGTGGGGGTAAGTGCACTGGTTATCCTCCTAAAGGAGTAGAGACCCTCCTCTCCGCTCTGTGTTTAGCTACCAACAAGGGAGACGGTGCCACTGGACAAGAGACGTAAGCCTGTTCTCCAGTGTTCAGGTCGAAGTTCCAACAATCCTTCCTTCTTTCGCTCATGTCGGTATTATCTGGCCTTCCTCGTGAATGTTAAGACACCAAACAAGAAGCCCAATGGCTGGTGATTCCAAGAAGCCACACTCTGTACACCAATACAGAAACAGCCACTGGAAGTCAGGGAGTGCTATCTGTCACCCTGGCCAAGCAAGTTTCTTATCCTCTCCAGGCCTCAGATTACTTCTCTATAATATGGACACTATAATAGCCCAGAACTGTGAAAATTAAATGAGATCGTCTCTAAAGCCCTTGACACAATGTCAGGGTCAAGACTTGCTGGTCTTGACAGAGTTGAAATACACAGACTTGGCAACTACCTAAGGTCAAATCCAGGCTTCCCTGGTGGCTCAGCGGTAAAGAATCTGCCTGCAATGGGGAGACAAGCATAATATCCCTGGGTTAGGACGATTCCCCTGGAGAAGCAAATGGCAACCCACTCTATTACTCTTGCCTGGGAATTTCCATGGACAGAGGAGCCTGGTGGGCTATAGTCCAAGGGGTCACAAGGAGTCGGACACGACCGAGTAAACAGCAACACCAAAATCAAATACAGCCAGTACAGAGTCATCCAGTCGCGTATTTGCCTCCAAATTCTATACTTTGTGGGAATGACGCTTCTCAACCAAGCAGTTGGTTGAGGCCAAGGTGCCATCAGCTGTTTATCCGGCGTCTGGGTTAACGGTGCTTTGTCCCCATCCCCTCCAAGAGCGAAGGAGGCCATCCCAGAGCAGTGGGCATTCCGTGTTTCATCAACAGGTGCCAAAGAGAAACAGCGCCAAGCGCTCGGTCAGGCCGGCTCCTAAGTCAACCCTCCCGGATGGTCACGAATCTGGAACGCGTCCCGGGGGAGCGCGGGGCAGAAGAATCCAGAGGCGGCTCTTCGCGAGTGACCCGCCCGCCGGCAGGCGCGCGGATGGCAGACCCCAAGGGGGGACCGCGGGCAGCCTGGGTCCGGGGGCGCAGCCGCACGTGCTCTGAGGCGTGCCGGCGCCACTTCATTCAAACAGGCCCTTACCGGCCACCCCGCGCGTGCGACCCCCAGTCCTCGGCCGCCTCCGCGCCCCCGGGACCGCTCTACGCGGGGAAGGGAGGTGCCCGTATGCCTCGGTCTCAGCAGAAGAGGCAGGCGCCCTCCCCAGCGGGCACCTCCCCCCCGGGGAAGGGGACGGGGGAAGCGGCCCGAGCCCCCCGCGCCGCTGCGGAGTCGCCTGCCCGGGAGTCCCGGGCAGCACCGCCTGCCGCACTCACCGAGCGTGGCCACCGTGCCGGCCTCGAAGAGCAGGCAGTCCCTGCGGCCGCGCGCCTCCAGCAGGACGCTGCTTTCCCCGGAGGCCTCCAGCCGCCGGAGCAGCCGCAGCGCCTTGCTCAGAGCCATCGGCGCGCGGCCCGGCGCGGCTCCCCGAGCGCCCGCAACTTCCAGGAGTTTCACTTTGCGTCCCCGCCGCGGGCCAGGCGCAGGCTCCTCCCTGCCGGTTCCGCGGCCTCCGACCGGCCCGCCTCCGCCGCGCCCGCGCGCGCCGCCCCGGGCAGGTGAGGGCGCGCGGCCGCCTCCCCGCCGCCCGGTCCGCTCCGCCGATGCGCCGCGCTCCCCCCAGCGGCCGGGCCGCGGCTGGGTGGGTGGGTAGGGGGCGAGCTTCGGGCAAGATCGGGGGCCTGATGGGGGCCGGGAGCGGAGGGGAAGTGCTCCCGCGGTGGGCGGCAGCCGAGGAGGAAGATTCCACACATTCCTGGACGCGGAGGAGGCTGCCGTCGGCGGGGCGCCCTGAAGCTCCTGCAACGTTACTGGACGCCCCGCGGCCTTATATGGGCCCGCCGGGGCCTGGCCGGCGCCACTAGGCTAGAAACTGCCCGGCCCGGGACCTCCGCAGCACTCCGGAGTCCTCCCCAGCCCCGTCCAGGGCGCTGTGCCTCCCTCTCTGGCCTGCTTCTGCGACCTTGGGCGAGTCGCCTGTCCTCTGTGACTCAGTGGCCCTAAAATGTAAAGCGGGATTAGGAAGTGTACTTGCTTCATAACGTTGCAGGGGAGGATGGAGTTAATCCGTACAAAGGGCTTGGTGCACGCCTGAGGAGCGGAAAGTGCTCCATCCATGGTGCCTTTTACTACCTTTCTGTTCAGAGGATCCTGCGGCCCACTGTCCACACCAGGCAGAATTTGGGTAGCCAGGAGTCAAAGGTGGGTTATCTCTGAGACACTGAGCCCCTCATCTCTGGACCTGCCGCTTACCGTGGGACCTTGACTTCTCTGAACCTGCTTTTCTCTCTTATCAGATGGTGAGAGTACCTGCCCCAGAGGCTTGCAGGATGGGCGTGGAGTCATCATTCAGAGGAGCTGAACACTCTGGGAGTGACAAGCAGGGCAAACTGTGAGGTGCTGATGGTTGCAGGAGTGAGAGTGAAGGGCCTTTTCCCTCCGCCTTGCAACCCCTCCTCCCACTCTGCTGAGTGTACCGCCCTTGACTTCATGGCGGATACTTCAATCAGCCAGAATGTACGCAGGCATATGGACACCAGCATGTATCCGTGCATCCCCCATTAGGACACATGGCCCATCTAGAATGACTGGCAGCTAAGGAACAGGAAGTATGCCCCTCTTGGCACTGGGTTTTTAGCCCGGGTGTTGGGACTGGTCTGCAGGGGAGAGGAGTCCAGGGGAGAGGGCTTACCTGGAGTCATCCTTTGGGTGGGTTTGGGGGTTTCATTTCCTTTTTCTATAGTAGGTGTGTGTACATCGGCTCCAGACCTCATCCGGGTGTTCTCATCGGACCCCGAATCCAGGTGATTCCTCTCTCACCCCTATTCTGCTCACACGGAGAAAGAAGCCTGTGGGTCAAGTAGTTTATATATCAGGCATGTTCCAGAAGAAGTAAGGTGCCCAGTGCCAAGGAGGACAGCCGCGCCCTTGCAGACATTCAGAAACGACCAGCAACGACTGACCAGGTAGTCCATCCTCTGTGGACCCCTCCCAGGTGTGATTCAGAGAATGAAGGAAATACAGAGATTCAAGTCGTTCCTGAGCATTCTGCCCTCTTGCTCACATATCCCATTATGATGTGATGAAAGTCGCAGAAAGGATGCTCCTAAGTTATCCAAACATTTGTAAAATGGAGACATTGTTTCTGCCTGAGAACAGCGAGCCACTGAATGAGGCAGAGCAGCCTCTGGCCCACGTTTCCTTTCCTTTTAAACTCTAAGTTCTCTTCTTCCAGGAAGCCTTCCTGTGATGCCGAGGTTCCAGATAACCCCTCACACTCACAGAAGTCCACTCTGGCTCTCACCTGCTCACATGTTGCTTGAGAAGTGTTTGTAGAGTTCTGTTTTCTTAGTCTTGTTTCACAAATCAGGTTGTAAGGTCTGCGGAAGGGGATCAAGTCTTTTAAAATTTTCTCTCTCCTCTTTCCTGCATTTCCATGGGCCACAGCTCTGCCCAGTGACATTCTGAACACGTTTAAGAAACTTTCCTATAGTCCAGACCAGCACTTTAGCTTTACAGCTTAGACACTGTCAGACATATCAACTGTAAGATGAACTACTATTTGATGTACCGCTGAGAAGGAAAAAAAATGCTGCCAATTAAACTACGTAATGAAATCATTAGCAATGCCCTGATTTCAGCAGTTATAATGTGCATCTTAGATGCCAGTAATGGCTGTTCCCCTACCTCTGAGAACTGGCTGAATGAGCCAAATGCCTGCTGTATTTTCAGGTCTCTGCCGTCTGGTTTGGAGTGGGATGGGTCCACAGGGACAGCAAAGGAAGCCCTGCCCTTTCATCCATGCTTCCTTGATAGACTGAGAGTCACCTAGGCACCAGTCCGTTTAGCAGATGGAGAAAGTAAGAAATCCTAACACATTCAAGAAAAAGGTCAGCTCTGACACTTAAACCATGAGTGCAACCTGAGAAGACCACTGGACCCATCTGGGGAATGTTCTCGGGGAAGAATTAAGGAAGAAACGGGGGCAATGAGCATAGTTTGCTGACTTTGGAAGCCTGACTGAGGAAAAACACAAAATAAACAGGACAGTGGGCAGAGAGGACAAGAGACCTTTCTAAGACAGGCCAGGCCTGCTCAGATGATGTTTTCATCAGATCATCTTGGCTTCTGAGTTGCAACTTGAGGGAGCAGTGGGACCAGAGAGGAAGCAACTGTGACATCCCAGGGGTGCAGGTGTGCATGGGCGTTGGGAGTGAGTGGAGAGAAACAGTTGGGTTTGGGGTAGTTCTTTGAATTCTGTGAGACCACAGGGTTTGCTGCAAGAGTAGATGTGGAATAAGAGAAAGAGGCAGGAGTTTGGTGATATCATGATACTTTTGGCCAGATCACCTGGAAAGGCGGAATTGTCACCAGGTGAGATAAAGATGAGATGGTTGGGTGACATCACTGACTTGATGGACATGAGTTTGAGCAAGCTTCGGGAGCTGGTGATGGACAGGGAAGCATGGAGTGCTGCAGTCCATGGGGTCGCAAAGAGTCGGACATGACTGAGCGACTGAACTGAACTGAGCTGAGATAAAGATGACTGTGGGAGGAGCAGGTGGCTGAATAGGCAGGCAGATTCAGTTCAGTTCAGTCGCTCAGTCATGTCCGACTCTTTGCGACCCCATGAATCGCAGCACGCCAAACCTCCCTGTCCATCACCAACTCCCAGAGTTCACTCAGACTCACGTCCATCGAGTCCGTGATGCCATCCAGCCATCTCATCCTCTGTCGTCCCCTTCTCCTCCTGCCCCCAATCCCTCCCAGCATCAGAGTCTTTTCCAATGAGTCAACTCTTCGCATGAGGTGGCCAAAGTACTGGAGTTTCAGCTTTAGCATCATTCCTTCCAAAGAAATCCCAGGGCTGCTCTCCTTCAGAATGGACTGGTTGGATCTCCTTGCAGTCCAAGGGACTCTCAAGAGTCTTCTCCAACACCACAGTTCAAAAGCATCAATTCTTTGGTGCTCAGCCTTCTTCACAGTCCAACTCTCGCAGGCAGATTGGGGCATGTTAATTCGGACACGACTTAGCAAACAGCAACAAAGGTTTGAGATGCCTGTTAAAAATCCAGGTGAAGGTGTCGAGTGGGCCGTTGGTTATGTAAGTTGGAGTCCAGTGGGAGGTTTGGGCAAAGGAGTAAATATGAAGGCTGTGAGCATCCCCAGGGTGTTTAAAGCCTTGGTCTGGATGAGTTGACCACGGGCTGAGTGCTGGTCAGAAAGGGAGGAGTGGGAGCTGAGCCTAGGGACACTCTGGTCTGGGGTGCTGAGGGCAAGGAGGGGGCCCACGAGGTAGGGGACCACCAGCCGTTACCCGTCCTAGGATCCAAAGGAAGGAATCATCCCAAGGAGCAGACGGCAGTCAAGGATGGCAAAGGCCAGTCTGGGTCCAGGACAGGACTGGTCCTTTCACTTTTGTCACATAGAGGTTTCGACTGCCCATTAGGAGAGCAGTTTGGGGACATGGGAGGGGGTACAGGGAGCTCTTTTTTACAGCCCGTTTCTTCTTGCATGACCCTCTGTGTAGCCAGGCGTCTAGGAGTCGACTCCAGGTGATTGAAAGCATGCAACACACTTGGAGACCGTCATTCTGAACCCCTCAGCTTCTTCTGGTGAAACGCTCCGTTGTTCTCGTTACTCTGGGTCCGTCTTCCAGTTTCCTCGCCTGGAAGCGTGTGGTGGACACAACTGTCCAATAAGGTTCTGACTCACGTGGCACACGATTAAGGCGGTGACCCATAGTCATTGCTGGGTTCGTCTCAATTTCCTGTACCTTTGTACTCTCTTTAAAAGGGTTTCATTAAACATACAACAAATTATGACTTAACTTTCATACCCTAATAAAAGTTTCCATCTAAATGCATTCACAGATTAGAAGATACCCTTTTGTCTAGACCACGGGCCCTTGTAGGGAGTTGAGAAGAATGTGATCCCCATAATATACCAGCGAGACGACTCAGCCCAGCCCAGATGAGCTTTATTGAGTCTCTGTGTGTACTGACTGGCTGGCTTTAAAAGATTTCTAGCCCTAACTTTTAGATAAAACTTGAAAGTTTTTCAAAGTACTTTTCCTATGCAATATTTAATTAGCCATTAACAACACTGTGGATATTTAAAGCTAAAAACTACTATTCTCAAGTCATTAATTAACTGATTCATTCATTTACCCAGACTGCAATCTCCCATAAACTTGTTTAGTCACCAAAGAGATTGCATAACCTTGCAGACTGGTGTCATTTTTCTAAACAACAATTATTTAATATCATCAGATATTGTTAGTCTTCACATTTCCGAGTGTCTTGTAAATGCCATCAGTCACTTTCCATAGTTTGTGTGAACTGCACAAGTAATGTTGACACAGTCTGACTGATGCGTCTCTAAACCCCCCTTTAGTTTTTTTTATTTTTATTTTTTGCGGTGGCCTCTCTCGTTGTGGAGCACAGGCTCCAGGGCTCTCGTGCATGAGTAGTTGTGGTACGTGGGCTCAGCAGTTGTGGTACACGGGCTTAGTTGCTCCTTGGCACGTGAGATCTTCACAGACCAGGGATCGAACCTGTTCCCCTGCATTGGCAGAGGAATTCTTAACCACTGGATCACCAGGGAAGTCCTCTTAACCCTCTTCAGATACACAACTTTCCCTTCCATTTCTTTTTTCCCTGGCAATTTACTTGAAAAAACTAGCTCGCATGCCCAGCAGCCCTCACAGACTGCCTTTTGCTGAGTGTTCCTGTGGTATCGTTTAGCATGCCCCCTTGCTTTGTGGATGACCTGTGATATAGCTCAGTAGTTGGATACAGAAGCTCTAGCAGATTCTATCTCCTGGTTAGATATGTTCTTCCCATCAGGAAGCACAGGTCTGATTGCTTCTCTTTGTGAGGTAGCAGCCACTGAGCGTCAATGCTGTTGTCCTTGCTCTATTAGTTAATAGTTATGCTCTATTATATTGCTTTCTTGATCTGTAGCCTTTTTTGTTTAGTCGCTAAGTCCTGCCCAATAATTTTTCGACCCCATGGGCTGTAGCTCACCAGGCTCCTCTGTCCATGGGATTTTCCAGGCAAGAATATGGGAGCAGGTTGTCATTTCCTTCTCCAGGGGATCTTCCCAACCCAGGGATGGAACCTGTGTCTCCTACATTGGCAGGCAGTCCTTTACCACTGAGTTACCTGGGAAGCCCCCATTAGTAGCTAAAATTCTTCTAAAATAACAGAAAATTCCCTTCTACTATTTTTTACCTGATGGCAACATAAACAAAAGAGGCAGAACACGATTCTTTTCCTTTATTTACTAGAGTTCAAAATAATGAGTTACTTTGAACTCAGTGAATTGGTCTATTAACATCCTCCAATAGTGACCAACTAGTTATATTTTTTTCACTTTCATTATGAAATCCTATAGTCCCTTGCAGTCTTATCCTTATTGATGCTCAAAATGTTCCCTCTTTGGCCACTGGAAGTATCTTTAAGTTGGCTCCGGGCTCCCCTTGACAGGACCCCAAAAGTCCTTGCTTGTTTCCTTGCCCTCTAGAATGAAACACCAAGCTCAATTTGTACATTTTCTGCTCTTAAGAGTGGGAATTAATCATTTCTTTAAGAAGCCCTGATTCTCTTTGGTCGAAAACGGCATTTGAAGACCACATTTGGTCATTTAGAAATTTTACCCTCATGGTCTCAGACCCTGTCTGCATATTAATCCAGGCCCGTTTTACCCAGTTAAGCTCGTTTTCTCTAAGACAATTATTTGAAGCTGCTCCTCCCTCCCACCCCATCTCCTCCACCCCCACTCTCAGCAATTTACTGGCCTCACGCCTCCCTGAGAACGTGGAGACCCGAGAAGAGAACGCCCTCACTTTCCATCCCTGAAGCTCCCACATCGTCTTCTTTTCCTGCAGTGACAGGGAGGAAAACTTGACCATGAAGGTTCTCTGGCACTTTGTGTAAGCTCTGCGGTCTGGGAAAAGACACGAACTTCAAATAGCTGCAAGAACAGCTTCCAACAAACAGCTCTCCTGGGGAGAGACTCGAGCTTCTGCATCGATAGCAGTCCTGCTCCCGGCCGTGTGCTCAGACCCTGTCCCCCTCCCTTTCAGGGACTCTGTCCCTTCCCTTAGCCCCACCGTCTGGGTCGCCGAACCCCCTCTCTCTTGGATCATGCCCCACAGGGTCCTGATGTGCTGCAGGGTCTCCCACTATAAGGGGGAGACCCTCCGCCCACCCTGCTCCCCATGGCGCTTCCTGGAGATCATAAACTTGAAACGAAGCCAGTCTGTGAGATTCAGGGGTGTCGGAGGCACGCTGGAGCTGTCCACCCGGGGCTGTTAATTCCGCATCACACTCGCCGGCTAAGCCTTGCCTGGGCCCACCTCTCCTCCTGACCACTGCATCCGCCCTTCTCTGGACTCCCAGTAACTGGCCTGTTTCCGCACCTCGCCCCACAGCAGGGCGGGCAAAGCATGGCACCCCCTTGTTACTCGGGCATTGTCCCCTTCCTGCCCCCGCTGTCCTTCTACCCGCCCCCAAGGTCCAGGCTCGCTGCCCTCCCTGGGTCCCCAACAAGCCAGGTCCCAACTCAGGGTGCCAGTGTGAACCGTTGCCCACTGGCTGCGTCCTTCTCAGCTTGCTTGCTTCCCACGAGATGCGTGCAGAGGAGCTCATCACACTATTCCCCACCCTTCTATATCTTGTTGTTACCCTCAGTGGCAGGGATCCATCTGACTCCACACATCTGTGCTTTACTCAGTCACCTTCACTCAGACAGAATCAAGTAAACTTTAAATGCACGAACTCAGCTTTGAATCCTAGAGCCACACTTGCCATGCGGGGCAACCTCGAGCAAGGAGTTGAGCTTGGCTGCTGCTGATTCCGAATCTTTTGTATGTGAGAATTAAGGACGCTGTGAACATTAAGATAGGCGGCGCAGTAGTAAAGAATCCACCTGCAAGAGGCGCAGGAGACGCGGGTTCGATCCCTGGGTTGGGAAGATCTCCTGGAGCAGGAAATGGCAACCTACTCCAGTGTTCTTGCCTGGGAAATCCCATAGACAGAGGAGCATGATGGGCTGCAGTCCGTGGGTCACAAACAGTCAGACATGGCTGAACATGCACACGTGCACACGCACACACACACACACACACACACACACACACACAGGATGTGGAACAGCGCCTGCCCCACAGGGACACTATGCCGGTGTCAGCCATCCCTGCTGCCGCCCACTGTGCATTTCAGGGCCATGTCTGTACAGTTATCGCTGGACTCCCAGCGCCTGGCATCCTGGAGTCCTTGTTGAGTGAAGAAATGAAAGACACATGGACACCCGCGTGGAACTGGCCTGGGAACCGCACCTCTCACGTAGACCCTGGGCCAACAGCAGCTCAGATGATACAGGCCTTTGCGTTTCATTGCCAGAGGCCAGAACTGGAATACACACGAGAAGGACTGAGCAACTGCAGCACGGGAGAAGCGGGAGGTCCGTCTGTGCTCTCCACCGCAGGCGGCCCCACTGGCTGTCCACCCATGAGGTCCTTCTAGCTCCCTGGTGTCGCCTTCCTAGACATGGCCGTGAGTCTTTGCCACTGTCCACCCCACTGTCCACCCTACACCTCATTGCAGTGCAGATGAGGTCTGGGGTCACCCGGCTCAGGTCCCTGGGAAAGCGTGCCTCGTGCTGCTGGCCGTGGCTGTGGGGTGGAGGTTGGACATCGATAATAGGAGGGGTTGCTTGGAAGTTCATTTTATTAGGTTATTATCTTTTGTAAACAGGGAGCATGAGGTACTGATCTGTGCACGCGTGCACACACAAACACACACACACACGACTGGACTTATGACCTCACAGGGGGATAGCTGAGTCCAGACTCTCATCAGTTTTCCTTGCAACCCAAGAGCGTGACCCCTCGGAGCCTCCCTAACCCGGACTGAACGCAGTCAGGGTGCCTGGCAGCTCGGCCACCCCGCAGCCTCCTTCTGAAAGCCAGCGACCCCTGAAGCGGATGGGTCCATTCAGAGGCGGGTCCGTGGGGCCGCCTGCAGGCCCGGGAGCCAGGGGAGCTGTATTCGCGGCTCTGGCCCAGATCGAGCTCCACACACAGGTGTGCCGGCTGCCCGTCCAACCTTGGGCCCCGCCCCGCAACACGACGGGAAAAACAACCCGAGGCACACCTGTCACAGCTGGGGGCTGCGGGGCGGGGCCTTTCTCAAGCCAAGAACAGCTAGGACCTGCTTGTCCATTGTTCGGTTCAGTTCCACACGCAGGGAGAGCCTTTTCCAGGGGCTGGGTGGCTGTTCAGGGTGGAATCTGGCTGTTCAGTTAACCGAAGAAGCTCTGACAACAAAGGTCGGCCCCCTCTCCCCACCCCTGGCCCTTCCACGCCCGGCATAAGAGCTGACCCTCCCCCACTGGATTCGTGCAGGGGAGGGGTGGGGGAGGGTCAGCTGCCCAGCCCCTCCCCCACAGGATTCTTGCCAAAGAGGAAGAGCAGGCCTCCCAAAGGAGCTCCCATTTCAGTATGGGGGTGCCTGTTTCCCTTCTATCCTTAACTCTTCTCCAGAAATACCCCTTTCCTGAGGGGGTTACAAGACCCATCCATGGAGGAAAATGCCAACTGTTTAATAATAAGACCTCTGTACCTCCTGACTCCAAGAGCATGGAGAAAAAAGTTACAGAGGGGTAAGTTTTGGTTCCACATCCAGAAGAACTTTTTAGCAATTAGATGCGTGTTAAGTCCATTCTGAAGGAGATCAGCCCTGGGATTTCTTTGGAAGGAATGATGCTAAAGCTGAAACTCCAGTACTTTGGCCACCTCATGAGAGGAGTTGACTTATTGGAAAAGACTCTCATGCTGGGAGGGATTGGGGGCAGGAGGAGAAGGGGATGACAGAGGATGAGATGGCTGGATGGCATCACGGACTCGATGGATGTGAGTCTGAGTGAACTCTGGGAGTTGGTGATGAACAGGGAGGCCTGGCGTGCTGCGATTCATGGGGTCCCAAAGAGTCGGACATGACTGAGCAACTGAACTGAACTGAACTGATAGTTTAAAAAAAGGGAGGGCTGCCTGTGTAGAAGTAAGCTCCCCGTCTTTGGCTAGATGCAGGCAGAGGCTGGATACTGACCCCATCCTGTGGGTGTGTAAGAAAGGAGAAACTTTATGTTTCTGTTTTTCTAGGTTTGAAAAGTTTCAAAATATAAATTTTAGGGAATTAAAAATTATATAAATTTTAAATAAACTACAAATTTTACAAATAAAATGTACATCTAAAATAAACTGTGCTCCTTCAACTTAAAAATTCTCTCAGTAACAGCATATTATAGCTAATGTATCAGAGGTACTTAGGAATGCTTTGGCTGGAAGTAACAGAAAATTCACCTATGAAAGTCTTAAAGTAGACAAGAAGTCTCATGGTAGAGCATCTAGAGTTAGGGTAGCAGTTCAGCAATGTCATCAAAGATCAAGATGAGGTCCTTCTTTCTTTTCCTTTATCCTTAACACACTGGCTGGTTGACTCATGATCACAAAATGGCTGCTTCAGCTCCAGGCATCACAGTAATATCCAAGGTAGAAAGAAAAGAGGAATCTAGGTCAGCGGTATCTAAAAAGTTTCCCCAGAAGCCCCTAACAAATTGTGTCACATGACCCCCCCTTAGAGACTTTCCCTCTCTCTTCAGTTGAAATGGACAAGAGAGAAAGGGCTTGGGAATGAATGCGCTTGTGTCTAACACAGCCAGCATCTGATCATCTGATTATTTTAGCATAAGGCTTAATGCTGCCTACAGTTATAAATTATTTTAACTGTTCCTGATGTCATGTATCTCCTCCCAAAGCAATCATGGTGAAATGGAGAGGACAGCAAGGATTTCTGACTTGCTCATTGACTGCGAAAGCCCCGATAGGACTTACTAAATAGCAGCTTCTCCAAATGTCTCATCTGCCGTTTTTTTTGTTGGTGACACTGCCTTCTGACCCTCTAATTTGGTATTCTATCTAGTTGACAGAATTTGTTTTTTCACCGGGATGCTAACAAACTCAGCAGGCTCACATGGGTTTCCTCCTCTGCTAAAAAATACACAGATCACTGGTATTTTCAACTTAGCTCTGGAATTAGGAGACCAACACGTCGCTGTCCCCAGTGGCCATGTTTCCACAGGGAGTGTGGAATAAAAATCGTCAGATAAAAAGCTGACAGTCACCAGAACAATATTACAGCATTTTTTTGCAGATCAAGCTATGTGACTACTTCAACCACAAAAGTGAACACAAAATAACTTCTCTGACAAAAGAGGAACTGGGACCCCCCTGGTGGTCCAGTGCTTAAGACACTGTGCTTCCGCGGCAGGGGCGCAGGTTCAATTCCTAGTTGGGAAAGATCCTGCATGTCCAGTGGCACAACCAAAAAAAAAAAAAAAAAGGATCTGCCTCAGTTTAGTGAGCACAGTAAAAAGAATAAAGGAGCTGTTACCTCAGGTCACCTGGCTCACATCCATCTTATGAGTCCTTACTTCTGTGACTTCCTGGTGAATTGAAATTTTTCTGTGAGGCAACATCTGTCTTTGATTCTCTTCTTTTACACAAGGTGAGCTTTGCATCTTTTCTTAGTGCCCATGGAAATGTCTTAGCAGTTAAGGTTCCCAGTCACGTTTTCCCCTCCAATTTTACTGAGATGTAACTGACATATAACATTGCTACTAAGTCACTTCAGTCGTGTCCGACTCTGTGTGACCCCAAAGACGGCAGCCCACCAGGCTCCCGAATCCCTGGGATTCTCCAGGCAAGAACACTAGAGTGGGTTGCCATTTCCTTCTCCAATGCATGAAAATGAAAAGTGAAAGTGAAGTTGCTCAGTTGTGCCCGACTCTTAGTGACCCCATGGACTGCAGCCTACCAGGCTCCTCCATCCATGGGATTTTCTAGGCAAGAGTACTGGAGTGGGGTGCCATTGCCTTCTCCGACATATAACATTATATGAGTTTAAAGTTAGAAGAGGTAGTCTGCTTGATTCTCCATGAGGACATGGCTTTTGTGCTACAAAAATGTCCCACGGTTTGTGGTTTTGTTGTAGCCATGCATTCTGGGAAACAAACTCACTCAGGAGGACAATGCAGATAGCGGAGTGCAGTTTATTACACCGGCGGCCCAAGGCAGAGTCTCCTCTCAGCCAAGGACTCTGACCAGTTTTTCTGAAAACCTTATATACCTGAAGTGTATGTGCCCAAACCCACCTCTTCAAATTCCCTGAAACTAGTCTGAACAAAGGAAAAGAAAGATACAATCAAAGTTAACCCGTGATTCATATGCCTTAAGCCTAGGTAGTTAACAGTGGACAATTATTAATAGGCCTGTGGTCATATCCCAATAATCATAACAGAATTTATGATTCTGTTTGGTTACACAGATAATTAGGGTATTCTTTTAGGCAACAGAGAGTCCAGGTATGAGCCCTACAGCTCTTCCATCCAGGGGGCCTGGTTTTCCAGTTGGTCTGTCGTTTCCATAGATACTGGGCATCTAGCCCAAAGTCCACAGTCGGGGCCAAGATGGAGTCCTGCTCTCGAGATGGAGCCTGTTCTGTCTGTTTGCTCCTTCATTTCCCCCTCTTGATGCTCTTAATTCATAGTATGAGCATCATTCATAGGGATATATTGCACCCTGACTCTCTGACCTCCAATTTGGGAGAACGACATCAACCTTTAGGTTGCAAAGTTCATAATACATTGTAAAGTAAAGGGTCCACAAAGCAGAACTATCAAGGCAACTATAACAATGGTAAATATAGTTTTCCACCAATCACCCTTCACCCAAGATAGGACCGAAGTCCAAAAAGGAAGATTATCATCAGACATAACTTTTACCTAACCTTTCCTGTCATCTAGGGTGGCTGATATATAGCCAGATAAATCAGGATTATATACACAACATTCAACTTTAATTATAGCACAGGTCTCTCTTTGTACTGAAACTATGGTTAGTCTCAAGATGATACCAGCAAGTCCTTGTAGCAGCAGTTGATTGCAGAGCTTCATCTCTTTTTCTTCTTTAAGGTGATCGTGGTTTCACGGGGATCAGTGGGGTCCTTTTGCATAGTCCACTCGGCCTCCTCCGGGTCTCATGGTATGCTCTCCTCACCCTCCTGTGGTGGATCCAGGGAGTGACACCTGCAACTTTAACTGCAGTCGGGCTGGTTAGAACCGCAGCATATGGACCCTTCCAATGTGGGGCCAATCAGTCGTGTTTCCAGTCCTTGACCACCTGATCCCCGGGCACAAATTCGTGAATCTGTTCCCAAGGGGGAACGGCACCCTTTCTTGTACAAACTTAGTTACCTGATTTATTGCCTTACCCAGTTGTTCCATCTGCTGCGAAATCTCATCTCCCCTTACCTGAGGCAAATTTGTTGACACCTGTTTTGTTATGGGAGGGGGCCTCTTACACAATTTGGTACGGAGAAGAGCCATGGGACTGTGGGGTCATCCTGAGTCTGAGCAGAGCCGTCAGAAACAAGCCCACCCAGGAACAGTCAGTCTCTAAGGTCCACTTGGAGAGTGTCTCTTGAAGTGTCCGGTTGGTTCCTTCCAACATCCCAGGACTCGGGGGCCTGTATGCTGTATGTAATTTCCACTTGATGTTTAAAGTTTTGCTTCCTTGTTATACTAAATCAGCTACGAAAGCCGGGCCATTGTCTGATCCAATGCTGGTAGGAAATCCAAATCTGGCAACTATTTCCCTAAGCAGGCACCAGGCTACTTTTGATGCTCTTTCTGTCTGGGTAGGAAAAGCTTCTACCCATCCTGAGAACGTACATACCATGCCCAGCAGGTAATGGTAGTGTCGGTGAGGTTTCATTTCAGTGAAGTCCACTTCCAGGTGTTCAAAGGGCAGCGTGCCTTTTACCTGAATCCCTGGAGGTTTCTGTCTGTGCCGAGAGGCAGTGTTGACCTGTGAGCAGGCAGTGCAGTTCTGAGATTTTGTCCTGCATAGGGAAGAGAGGCGGGGAACCAAGAAATAGTTTCAAATTAGCTCTTCCAGTTTATCATGGCCTAGATGGGTCACTTGGTGTATTTGGCTTACCAGAGTGGGTGCCAGCTCCTCTGGTAACAATAATTTGCCACTTGGCAATTCCCACCATCCCTTTTCAGTCTTGATGGCCCCTTCTGCTTTGGCTAGTTGCTTTTGGGCTTCAGTGTATTTTGGAGAGTCTAGCATTAGCTCAGATAGCTCCGCCAATATGAGAGCTTTAATAGCGGCTTCACTTGTCACCCCCAAGCCCTCGGCTGCTTGTTTAGTGGTCTTATCTGCCAGTCTGTTCCCTGAGCCTGGGGGGTATCCTCTTTTTGACGTCCTCAGCAGTGCACGACTACAACAACCCTTTCTGGTTCCCAGGCAGCATCTAATAGGGTCTTAATTTCTTCCTTATTTTTAGTATCTTTTTCACTAGCTGTCAGGGGCCTCTCTCCTTATACAGAGCCCTGTAGTGTGGCAAAAGCATACCTGGAGACTGTGTCAATGTTTGTCTTCTTACCTTTTGACAGCTGAGGGCCTGGATTAGAGCATATAGTTCAGCCTGTTGAGCGGACCAGTGTGATGGCAGAGAGCAAGCCTCAACGATGGTTTCTTCCATGACTAGTGCATATCCCAACAGTCATTGTCCTTGTTTCACCAGGCTGGTGCCATTGGTGTCCAGGACCCAATCTGGGTCCGGGATGGGCTGCTCTCTCAAGTCAGGGCTGCTGGCATATTTCCTTGCAATCATGTGAGGACCCACATTCTCCCATAAGAAAGAGAGTGGCCAGATTCAGAACCTGACAAGGCTCAGTAGTAGCATGGGGGTTCTCACATAACAGTCCCAGGTATTGCGTAATCCGGGATGTTGACAGCCATGCATGGGGGTCCCCTCGCAGGAGAGTGTTGACCTCAGGTGGGACTTTTATGAACAAATCTTGGCCCAAAGTCAGCTCAGTTGCCTCCCGGACCAGTAAAGCAACTGCAGCAACTGCCCATAAGCATCCCGGCCACCCAGTGGCAACACTGTCCAGCTGATTAGAGATAAGTCACTGGTCTGTCCCATGTCCCCATAGTTTGGGACAACACTCCCCTTAGCCACCTCGTCCTTTTCAGTCACATAAAGAGTAAACGGCTTAGCAAGGTCTGGCAGGCCCAAGGCGGATGCTGACATCATTATACCAGGTTTGAGTTCTATTACCAGTGGGACTTGTTTTGCAAGCCTGGGGTGGGTTGTCTTCCGCCCAGACCTCAGGGAATTGTTGAGTTAACTCTCTCTCTCGACTGTTTAGCTTGTCCAGTTTCCCTTCCAGAAGATCATGCAACCTCCATTCATCTTGAGGGGTTACTGAGAGGAAGAGTAAGTAGGTGGTTGAGCCCACTCGAACAGTGGGTCTTCCGTGGGGGGAAAGGTGACTTGTGCCCCCAATTTAGATAGCAAGTCTCTTCCTAACAAAGGTACTGGGCATTCAGGGATGTATAAAAATTCACGAGTCACTTGGTGTCCCCTCATCTGACATTTTCAGGGTAGGCTGGAGACACAAAGGCTGCATTTATCACATCTGAGACCCAGCAGCCTCTGGCTGGGTCTATTGGCCAATAGTCTATAGGCCTCGCACAGTCTTTCGCAGAATGCAGAGGGTGATTCGCTTTCCCTCTGAATCACTTCGGAGGGCTTTGCGATACTCATAGCTTTTCGGGCCCCCCTCTTGAGAACATGTAAAATAGCCTCCGAATATCTCTCAGGTGGCTCCCCCTCCTCTGTGTTACAGTCCCACCGGGCCTCTCATCGGGGTGGCTGGCTCTGTCCACCGCTGCGGGTTTGCAGCACCCTCAGGTGCCACTTCTGTTAACCATTTTCTGGCCTCAGGATCCTGTGTCTTTCCTCAGTGCTGAAAAGGGAGACTAGTAGTGGATTATGTCATCCTATGCAGGGCGGTGGGGTCGAAAAACAGTCTCCATTATCTAATCATGGCTTGTGGCTCCCCCGAGTACGGTGGAGCGTGTCCTGAGCTGGAGGCTGTCCTAGCTCTCTGAGGGGCATCTGTAGTGGGCTTCTTTCCCCCTGTTCCTTGACGGAGTGCAGCCTCTGTCTAATTGCTGCGTTTTCTTCCTCCTTCCCATCAGTACTCTCCGGGAAATACAATCTAGATACAGTCTAGGAGGTCCACCTGAGGTGGGATTCTGGGGGCGCTGACCAGAGGTCTCTGTTGCTGGGATCCTGCCGAAACAGCAGCTCTACAAACTCTGGGAGAGCTGGCGGAGGAGCGGCTGCTGCAGGACTTCACCTGGCCCTGGATCGGGCGTTAAGGCGGCCTCCGGTCCTGGTGGAGCACTGGGAGGCAGGCGCGTCATTAGCCAGTATGGGGGAGGGGTCAGGTCATCCCCATCCAAATCCTGTAGAATTTCCTTTTTTATCATCAGTCAACTTTTATGCCATTAATATTTTTCCCTTTCCCATCTGGATACAGAACCTTGTCCAGGTAGGAGGCTCTTGAGCTAACCCTAGCCGTGAGTCAGTATGTGGATATTGATCCAGGTGTCCTGGCCCTCCTGTGACTACTGCATAGCCTGCTCCCACTATCTTTAAGCTCATGGTGCTCTCTGGTGGCCGTCCTACTCCCACAGGGGGCCATTCGACCTCACAGAGTATGTGGAGGCGGTTAGGCTTCATCTTCACCCCATAGTCTCCTCCAAATCCCTTCTTAAAATTTTGAATCCTGCACTCCAATACAGTTGCCTTAGATTCACTCCTCCCATCTTGCTTCCCTTCTCAGACCTTCTTCTACTTTTCCTTTTCGTTCTGTCTACGAAGTTCTCAGCACTCTATGTACTTCTGATATTTCCACTCAATGACACTTAAATTGCCATTCAGCCTCCTTCCTAATTGCGGTGAGAAGAGCCTTACCTGCCAGACCCCAGAGGGAGAAGGGGGATCAGCGTGTCTTCACCTGCCGGTCAGCACAGCCGAACCAGAACACCACGTGGTCCAAGACTGTTTCTCCCTTAACTTTTAAAGTCCATTCTGCCTTGGTGGGCTTGATCAGGTGCGGATGAAAATACAGATGGGTTAAATATCCCATGGCCGTCTCCGGAAAAGCCAATTCATACTCACTTATGTATCCCCCTCCTTCTAGCCTAACAATTCCGAGGGGGTCAAGAATTTCATAGCAGATGGGACACCTCCTTGGGGAGGGCAGCATAGGAGCACACAAAAACCAAGTTTCTTCTCCTAAAAATCCCCTGGCAATTGCTTGGTAATAATTTTCCCCAAGACAGCATGGACACCACCTCCTAAATGACCTTCACAAATTTCCTTCCTAAGCCCTAACACGCTTGTCAACTTGTGTACCAAGGAATCGCTGCCACTTGCCTATTCCAGGCCCCTGTGGGTCTGTGCCCCTTCTAATCCCTCTCAGGAGGGTGATCAGGCACCCTCTTCCACCCTGCTGGGTAGGTTCCTCCTCACCTCAGCGCTCAGTTCCCCTGCTGCCATCTACCACCTGCTAACGTGAAAGGTCTGGGCATTGAGAAGCAGAATCCTTCCAGAAGGGCGAGGCGCCTTCCCCCCTCTAAAAGATTCGAGCTGCAAGGCCTCAGAGTAGTCCCAAATGGGACTTGTCTCCTCAAAGTGAGGAGTTTCCTGGCCCATGCACCAAATGTTGTAGCCACGCGTTCTGGGAAACAAACTCACTCAGAAGGACAATGCAGATAGCGGAGTGTGGTTTATTACACCGCCGGGCCCAAGGCAGAGTCTCCTCTCAGCCAAGGACCCCGACCAGTTTTTCTGAAAACCTTATATACCCTAAGAGTACGTGCCCAAACCCACCTCCCAAAATTCCCTGAAACCAGTGAGAAGAGTCTTGAGAGTCCCTTGGACTGGAAGGAGATCCAACCAGTCCATTCTGAAGATCAGCCCTGGGATTTCTTTGGAAGGAATGATGCTAAGGCTGAAACTCCAGTACTTTGGCCATCTCATGCGAAGAGTTGACTCATTGGAAAAGACTCTGATGCTGGGAGGGACCTGGGGCAGAAGGGGACGACAGAGGATGAGACGGCTGGATGGCATCACCGACTCGATGGATGTGAGTTTAAGTGAACTCCAGGAGTTGGTGATGGACAGGGAGGCCTGGCGTGCTGCGATTCATGGGGTCGCAAAGAGTCGGACACGACTGAGCGACTGATCTGAACTGAACTGAGTCTGCACAAAGGAAAAGAAAGATACAACCAACGTTAACCCGTGATTCATATGCCTTAAGCCTAGGTAGTTAACAGCGGACAATTATCAATAGGCCTGTGGTCATATCCCAATAAGCATAATATAATTTATGATTCTATTCAGTTACACAGATAATTAGGGTATTCTTTAAGGCAACAGAGAGTCTAGGTACGAGCCCTGGGGCTCTTCCATCCAGGGGGCCTGGTTTTCCAGTTGGTCTGTCGTTTCCATAGATACTGGGCATATAGTTCAAAGTCCACAGTCGGGCCTAAGATGGAGTCCTGCTCTCGAAATGGAGCCTGTTCTGTTTCCTCCTTCAATTTTTAGGCACATTTGTGATGCGTGAACCAAGACTCCATGCCCAGCTCCTAAGTGGCCTCTAGGGCGCAGAGGGTCTCCAGTCACGGTGGCTATTTTCAGCTTGACTTGCTTCTCAATGCCCAGGTGACCCCCAGGGGCTCACATGCATTTTTTTAGACAGTAGTGTTGACTAGACAGCCAGGTCGGTTTGTCTCTCTATATCTGGAAGTTTGCTCACAGTGAGTTAAATAAGCTTTCTCTGCCTCTTGGTGCCAGGACTCCCCAGGAGGTAGTGAGGATATACTCAGAGCTTGCTTTCCCCTCACTTTTCATTCTCTCTGCCACAACATGTCCTGCCCATCCCAACACCCTTTATACAAAAACCCAAAACCCCACACTGAGTCAAACAGCTCTGAAAGGAAGGACTTCCCTTTCTCCTTAAGGCTGGACGACTTTCCATTTCTCCCTCCTTTGGCCAAGGACGGCAGTAGGTTTTTGCTCTGCCTTCACTTAACAAGCTGGTGCTGAGCCTGAAGGGCCCCTGGGGATTTGGCATAAAGACTGCTGGATCAGATTCAGGCATCCGGCTCAGACCGCTGACCTGGGTGATCACCCAGAACCTCCAGGGCTAAGTGGAAACTACCGCCCATCCACTTATGAAATTACGCAGTCCTCCCTCTCAGGACATTCCTTCAGTGTCCATATTATAAGAAAAAGGAAAAAGAAGGAAAAGAAATTACAAGAAAAAGAACAGGACTCGGCTGACGAAATGTGAGATGAGAGTCTTGTTAGGTGAGGAAACTGACTTTGTCTTTAAAGTGAGTCACCCAGACGTCTAAGAATCTGATGAAAGGTGCAAATCCCTTTTCCCAGAAAAAAAAGTAAAATACGCATATAATTTGTTTACAATTCCATGTGATTCATTGTCACACATCCCCTAGTGATACACAGACCATAGGTTAAGAATTCCTCTTTTGGAAACAAGTTAGAAGCTGCTATCAAAAGTACCTCTTTTTTGCATTGCTGTTTTATTTTTGTTTATTTGCCTATTGCTGTGCTGGGTCTTTGTCGCTTCATGGGCTTTCTCTTGTTACCTTGCGGTGAGCGGGGGCTACTCTCTAGTTGCAGTGCATGAACTTCTCATTGTGGTGGCTTCTAGTGTTGCAGAGCGCAGGTTGTAAGCGTGCAGGCTCAGTAGCCATAGCTCTCAGGCTCTAGAGCACAGGCTCGATAGTTGTGGCCAGTTCAGTCCAGCCACTCAGTTGTGTCCGACTCTTTGCGACCCATGGACTGCAGCCCGCCAGGCCTTCCTGTCCATCACCAACTCCAGGAGCTTACTCAAACTCTTGTCCATTGAGTCGGTGATGCCGTCCAGCCATCTCATCCTCCATCGTCCACTTCTCCTCCCGCCTTCAATCTTTTGCAGCATCAGGGTCTTTTCAAATGAGTCAGTTCTTTGCATCAGGTGGCTAAAGGATTGGAGCTTCAGGTTCAGCATCAGTCCTTCCAATGAATATTCAGGACTGAGTTCCTTTAGGATGGATTGGTTGGATCTCCTTGCAGTCCAGGGGACTCTCAAGAGTCTTCTCCAACACCACAGCTCAAAAGCATCAATTCTTTGATGCTCAGCTTTCTTTATAGTCCAACTCTCACAACCATACATGACTACTGGAAAAACCATAGCTTTGACTAGATGGGCCTTTGCTGGCAAAGTAATGTCTCTGCTTTTTAATATGTTGTCTAGGTTGGTCATAGCTTTTCTTCCAAGGAGCAAGTGTCTTAATTTCATGACTACAATCACCATCTGCAGTGATTTTGGAGCCCCCAAAAATAAAGTCTCTGTTTCCATTGTTTTCCCATCGATTTGCCATGAAGTGATGGAACTGGAAGCCATGAAATCAGTTTTTGAATGTTGAGTTTTAAACCGACTTTTTCACTCTCCTCTTTACTTTCAAGAGCCTCTTTAGTTCTTCACTTTCTGCCATAAGGGTGGTGTCCTCTGCATATCTGACATTATTGATATTTCTCCCAGCAATCTTGATTCCAGCTTGTGCTTCATCCAGTCCGGTGTTTCTCATGATGTTCTGCATTTAAGTTAAATAAGCACGGTGACAATATACAGCCTTGGCGTACTCCTTTCCCGATTTGGAACCAATCTGTTGTTCCATGCCCAGTTCTAACTGCTGCTTCTTGACCTGCATACAGATTTCTCAGGAGGCGTGTCAGGTAGTCTGGTATTCCCATCTCTTTAAGAATTTTCCACAGTTTGTCATGATCCACACAGTCAACGGCTTTGGCATAGTCAATAAAGCAGAAGTAGATGTTTTTCTAGAACTCTCTTGCTTTTTCGATGATCTAATGGATGTTGGCAATTTGATCTCTGGTTCCTCTGCCTTTTCTAAATCCAGCTTGAAGTTCTGGAAGTTCCATCTGGAACTTCTTTCTGGAAATTGGAAGTAAATCCATCTGGAAGTTCATGGTTCATGTACTGTTGAAGCCTGGCTTGGAGGATTTTGAGCATTACTTTGCTAGCGTGTGAGATGAGTGCAATTGTGCAGTAGTCTGAGCATTCTTTGGCATTGCCTTTCTTTGGGATTGGAAAGAAAACTGATCTTTTCCAGTCCTGTGGCCACTGCTGAGTTTTCCAAATTTGCTGGCATATTGAGTGCAGCACTTCAACAGCATCATCTTCTAGGATTTGAACAACTGGAATTCCATCACCTCCACAAGCTTTGTAGCTGTGGTACATGGATTTAATTGCCCCATGGCCTGTGGGATTCTCCTGGACCAGGGATCAAACCTGTGTCCCCTGCACTGGCAGGTGGATTCTTTACCACTGAGCTGCCAGGGAAGCCCACAAAGTACCTCTTAAAATGTCTCATCACACGAAAAAGAAAAAAGAAATTTGTAACTATGTGAGGTGATGTATGTTAACGTTTTGTGACCATTTCACAATATACACGTATGTCAGTCATTCTGCCATATACCTTAAACTCATACAATGTCATATGCCAATTACATCTCAATAAAACTGGGAGGGAACGTACCTCTGCAGGTGGCTGGAAAGTAAATCTTAACCACAAAAGCATTTCCTTTTTGGCGCTGAAAAAAAGCAAAGCTAACCTTATGTAATAGAAGAGGACCAAGGAGGATGGCTCCTCACAGAAAAATTTCAGTTTATGAGGGTCAAGCCTCCTGTTGTAGACAAATATCTACCGTTGATGCTAAGTTCTTTTCCATTCTGTTTAGGTTTGAGACAAGGCAAGTATAAACCCTTCTGAAGGACAATGGACTGATCCATGGAAGTGATGCAAACACATCAACAAAAGAACTTGATCTCAGAAAAAAATGGTTAGTTTTCTTCTGTAAAGTTTTGCTTCTTTCTGCTCATTTTTTTCTGGTGGATTGATATGGTATATTTTCAAAAACTCCTGCTTCATTAAACCAACCTGTTTGTAGATGGGTGTCTAGGGTCAGGGGAACTCATTCAGACTCAGGCTGTCGTAGTTCGCGCTGCATAAGAAATAACTTCAGGCCTCAGCGGCTAAAGGTGGCAGGAGCTTCCTCCTCGCTCGTGCAGATCCCACTGAAAGGCCCCCCTCCAGCCCATCTCTCCGCTATCTGCTTCAGCTCTCCATCGCCCTTACGTCCACACTCTCATTGCATGATGGAAAAGACAGGCTGAGAGAGGAGCAGTAGGAAGCACACAGGATGCTCCCAGCGACATTTCTTTGGTTAGAGCAAGTCACACCGCGATGCCTAATTCTAGGGAGATGGAGATGCATGATCCTCTGGTGGGCACAGAGGTGGTCGAGAACCAAATAATGATGAAATGAATGCCGCTCAGTTGTGTCTGACTCTTTGCGACCCCATGGACTAATACATCCATGGAATTCTCCAGGCCAGAATACTGGAGTGGGTAGCCTTTCCCTTCTCTAGGGGATCTTCCCAACCCAGGGATTGAACCCAGGTCTCCCGCATTATAGGCAGATTCTTTACCATCTGAGCCAGAAGGGAAGTTGAACCAAATGATGATGAAGTTAGAATGTCTGCTGGAGGGACTGTGAGAACATGGCTGCAAAGTTCAAGTTGAAGGTGTGCGGGGGTGTTCTCTGTGGATGGGGAACGGCCACCCCCTTCAGACTTTAAAAATAAATGACAGGCTTTCCACTTCCTGTTATTCTTGACGGGGTAACAGAGGGTACGTTACCTCTCCTTCCATAAAGAGCAAAGGAGAATATAGGAAAAATGGGTTCAGACTTTAGACAGGACCTTGATCATCGTGAGAAGAGGAACAGGTGAGCCCTCTGGTGTCCCCAGATGCTGCCCATTCGGGGACAGATGCTGCTTCCAGGCCCAGAACTAGGAAGGGGGAGCCACATAGAGTTTCGTGGTCTCACTGAGTTGAAGAGACAGATCAGAGTTTGGGGAGATGAAGGCGGCTAGGATGAGACGGGCAGAGCTCAGGAGAGAAGGGAGCTGAAGGGGGCGTCCGTCTTCTAGAGAACGGCACCTGAGTCCCCTAGAGACAAGGCTTTGGCTGAAAGTCGTCCCATACGTCCCTATGAGGTCACTGCAGGAGGACAGTGATAGAATCAGCAGAAATCAATTCCCAGGACCCGCAGAGGCCTGGGAATGTGCCACAGAGCCGCCAGCCAGCATGGGGAGACACCCTGCTGCAGGCTACTGGGGGATCTCAGAAAGGTGTCCCCGCAGATGGGGCTCATGTCCCCCCCACGAGCCTGGGCTCCTGCCTGGACTGGAGGGAACCATCTCTCCTGCTCACTGCCTTTCCGTTCTATGCGTCCAGCCCCCTCTTCCCACCCCTGGCCTTTCTGCCTGCTGTGCCCTGGGCTGAGCGAGGTCCTCGGTAGCTAAGTCATGGCATCTCCCTGGAATCCAGGTAAAGCAATAATCATCACAGCCAACGTTATTAAATGAAGGAGTGAACTGAACGCAGCCTAAGGTTTCTGTACCCAGCTGGGAAGGACGCGGGGAGCACTCAACGTGCTACTCTAGGTGTGGCCCTGAGCTCAACACTTCTGTTATTAGCCTCCCTTTCCCTCTTCACTCGTTCATCAGCTACATCTGATGGCTGAGAAACAAAACAGAAATCCACTATTAGTATCTGACAGCCAAAATTACCTGGGTGCCACTCGGAGAAGGCTTCCCAGGTGGCACTAGTGGGAAAGAAACCCGCCTGCCAACACAGGAGATGCAAGAAGACACGAGTTTGGTCCCTGGGTCAGGAAGATCCCTTGGAGCAGGAAATGACAACCCACTCCCCTATTCTTGCCTGGGAGAGCCCATGGACAGAGGAGCCTGGTGGGCTGCAGCCCATCAGGTTTCAAAGAGTCTTTGAAAGGACTTAGCCACTGACCATGCATGCACACCCAGACCACAGAAGGGACTTGGGGAACAATCTTCCTTGGGCAGCAGGGGTGGGAGGGGGTGGGCTGCCCCCTCAGCTTGGAGGGTGGGGGGCCCTGCGCTCAGCACCAGGGCTGTTTCTACAAGGCCCCGGGCCTCACTCTCGGTCTGTCACATGCTTTACTTTCCAGACAAACTGCATCAGGTGATATTGGATTTAACGTTCAAACAATAAGCTTGCAGAGTCTCAGCCATCTCAGCCTTTGCTGCAAGCCTGTGCCAAAGGAAGGTGCCTGCCAAAGCGCCAGCTGTAACTTCAAGAGCCTTGGAAATGACGAGTCTCTTCTCCTAATACCCATGCTGGTTAGCAGAAAGATCACAGAACTTGCTGGTTTTTAAGACTGTATTTTTAAATTCTGTTTTTAAAGTTGTTTTTTTAATGTAGACTAGTTTTTTTAAAAGTCTTTATTGAATTTATTACAATATTGCTTCTATCTTATGTCTTGGTTTTTTGGCCCCAGGGCATGTGGGATCTTAGTTCCCTGAATGGGGATCGAACCCACACCCTCTGCATTGGAAGCCCACAGTCTTAACCACTGGACCACCAGGGAGGTCCCTCCCATGTTACTTTAGAGGCTCATCATTTTGTGAAGGAACAGTGCTTGTCAAGCTGAAAGGCAAGAGTGAGTGCTGACTGAGGCTCCAAACCTGGTGCCTGGTGGGTGTGGAGCGGGAGTGGGGGTGTCACTCCGGGGGTGGGGCTGTCACTCTGGGGTGGGGGTGTCACTGCTGGGGTGGGGTGTCACTGCTGGGGTGGGGGTGTCAGTCCCGCCCTGGTTTCCCCACTTGCCAGCAGGGCGGCAGTGATCATTATGGAAGAGAGGACTGGTGTCTGCATTGCCCCTCACCAGTGGTTGTGGAGTCGATTGGCACCCACTGACCACTCTGAGATCAAGAAGCTTTGTAGGAAGAGGGTTTCTGGACACTCAGCTTGGATCACACCTCCTTGTGAGCTCGCCTTTGTCTCCTGCCGGCTGAGACACGCCGGGAGCAGCAGGTGGACGTCAGATCCAGTCCAGCTTCTGAATCGGCAGGGCTGAGGAGTGAGGAATGCAGGCAGTCTGCGACACACTGCCCTGCCCTTAAGCGCACTGGGGCTGGGTGCTCTAGGGGGTCCCTCGGGAGGCAGCACTGCCCGCACTGAAGCCATGGGTGGCGGGCGTGCACCCAGCTCCCTGCTCTCGTGTGAGCACCTCGGGGAGGCCCCAGGGCTGGTCAGGGCTCTGGACACACCTGCTGTCCAGCCGGCCACCCCGGGGCCGAGGGGACTGAGATCCAGAGAGCTCACGTGGCTGGTTCAAGGTGGCAGACGCTGGCACCAGACTTGAGGCCAGAGCCCAGGGCTCCCACTCACAGTTCAGGCCTCTCCACGTTGCCAAGGGTTTCTTCACCGGAGGGAAGGTCTTCAGACTTTGATGATTCCCATTTCACGGGGTTGAACCAGCAGATGAACCGAGGTCTGTATGTGCACAGGGAATCAGCCTAGTTCAGGGTTGGTACTAATAACGCCCAGGAAACAGATGGTTTGTGAAACGAGATCATTCCAACAGCTTTGAAAAACATTTTTTAGTGATGTCAAATATATTTTTATACATTTTCCCATTTTTATAGAAAAATAGTTGATATACATCACTGTATAAGTTCAAAGTGTACAGCATGATTTACACATATAAAGAAATGATTATAATGGGTTCAATTAACATTCATCATCTCATGGATACAATAAAAAGAAAAGGAGAAAAGAGGAAAAAGATTTTCTCCTTGTGATGAAAATCCTCTGGATTTACTCTTAAAAACTTTCCTATACATCATACCGCAATGTTAGCTACGGTCACCATCTGGTACATTAGATTTTTTTGAGTTATGAACAAGCTCGTTGTTAAAAAATTCAGAAAAATATAATTTTATATAAAGATCACTCAACATCTTACCCCCAAAGAACCTCTGGAGGAGCTCGGTCTCAGCTCACGTCCTGCTTCCTGGTCCAAGTGCTGCTTTCAGCCCCAGAGCCTCTGGCTGTCCGTGATTTCTGCCCTGCCCTGGGCATGTCTAGATTTCACTGATAACAGCTTTTTATCCTCATCCACAGGCATTTGTTGAATGCCTTCTGTATGTCCCAGAAAACACCTATCGATCCCCAGGCAAACTGCAATTGTCTGTTTGCTTTTTTTTTCTTTCTTCAAGTTATTAGTTTAGTATTTGTTTTTATTTGGCTGTCCAGGTCTTAGTTGGCACAGTTCAGTTCAGTTCAGTCGCTCAGTCATGTCCGACTCTTTGTGACCCCATGAATCGCAGCACGCCAGGCCTCCCTGTCCATCACCATCTCCCAGAGTTCACTCAGACTCACGTCCATCGAGTCCATGATGCCATCCAGCCATCTCATCCTGGGTCGTCCCCTTCTCCTCCTGCCCCCAATCCCTCCCAGCATCAGAGTCTTTTCCAATGAGTTAACTCTTCGCATGAGGTGGCCAAAGTACTGGAGTTTCAGCTTTAGCATCATTCCCTCCAAAGAAATCCCAGGGCTGATCTCCTTCAGAATGGACTGGTTGGATCTCCTTGCAGTCCAAGGGACCCTCAAGAGTCTTCTCCAACACCACAGTTCAAAAGCATCAATTCTTCGGCACTCGGCCTTCTTCACAGTCCAACTCTCACATCCATACATGACCACAGGAAAAACCATAGCCTTGACTAGATGGACCTTAGTCGGCAAAGTAATGTCTCTGCTTTTGAATATGCTATCTAGGTTGCTCATAACTTTTCTTCCAAGGAGTAAGCGTCTTTTAATTTCATGGCTGCAATCACCATCTGCAGTGATTTTGGAGCCCAAAAAAATAACCTCTGACACTGTTTCTACTGTTTCCCCATCTGTTTCCCATGAAGTGATGGGACCAGATGCCATGATCTTCGTTTTCTGAATGTTGAGCTTTAAGCCAACTTTTTCGCTCTCCTCTTTCACTTTTATCAAGAGGCTTTTTAGCTCCTCTTCACTTTCTGCCATAAGGGTGGTGTCATCTGCATATCTGAGGTGATTGATATTTCTCCCGGCAACCTTGATTCCAGCTTGTGTTTCTTCCAGTCCAGCATTTCTCATGATGTACTCTGCATAGAAGTTAAATAAGCAGGGTGACAATATACAGCCTTGACATACTCCTTTTCCTATTTGGAACCAGTCTGTTGTTCCATGTCCAGTTCTAACTGTTGCTTCCTGACCTGCATACAGATTTCTCAAGAAGCAGGTCAGGTGGTCTGGTATGGCACAAAGCATCTTTTAGTTGGGGCATGTGGGATCTACTTCCTTGACCAGGGATCAAACCCAGGCCCCCTGCATTGGGAGCGTGGAGTCTTAGCCACTGACCACCAGCAAAGTCCCAAAGAGTTTGTCAGTTTGGGTGCTATTGACAGTTCACCCAGAGCTCAGTTGGTAAAGAGTCTGCCTGCAATGCAGGAGACCCGGGTTTGATCCCTGGGTCGGGAAGATCCCCTGGAGAAGGAAATGGCAAGCCACTCCAGTATTCTTGCCCGGAGAATCCCATGGACAGAGGAGCCTGGCAGGCTACAATCCATGGGGTCGCAGGAGTTGGACACGACTTAGTGACTAAAGAGAGAGAGACAGAGACACTTAGGGTGGATAATTTTTCATGGAGGCTGTTCTGTGCATTGGAGGATGCTGAGCAACCTCTCGGCTCCTACCCACCAGATGACAGTTCGTCCTCCGTAAACGTCCCTACTGTGTCTCCCGAGGACAGGGTTACCTCTGGCTGAGCCAGTGCTCTCAGGGCAAGTGACAGGGCTGTGTGTGTCCTGTGACCTCAGGCATCTGACCGTGGGCGGCCGCCGTGCCCTCCCTCACCACCACATGCCCCGAGACCATCTTATACCTGGAGAAGTGTGTGACTGCGGCTTCCTGGTGAACCAACACCATTTTTGGTGATGTCATAGCTTTTCTCTGGAATTGATGATTCACCACCAACCCCACCTCCTGGGCCTCCCCAATTCATCAGGGCAGCTCCTGGGGATGAGCCAGATGAGAGGCCCTCACCATTAAGAAAAACACACACACACATGCTTCAAACTTATGCCTGGCCCAGGTTCCTGGTATACACATTTTTCTTTCTCTGCCCCAGCCAGAGTTCTCTGAAAGCTATAAATGGATTGCTTAATTGAACTTTACAACTTTCTTTGACTTAAGATATGGATGTGTATTCCTAAAGACCTTTGAACTTAAGTCTTGACTCAGAAGCTAAACAATCTTCTCCACAGAGGTTTAATGGCCTTCCGACAATCTGGCCTGTTGTTGGCCTTTGAACTGTCAACAGCATTTAGACAGCACGGAGACTCCGGCTAAAAATACTGTGCTATGTACACACGAAAGCTATATGAGAGTAGATCTTAAAACTTACCTTCTCATCCACACAAAATTATAACTATGTGAGGTGATGGACGTGTTCACTAACCTTGGTTATCTTTTGCAAATATATACATACACATCATTACGGTGTATATCCTCTATTCACACAAGGTTGCACATCAATTATAGCTCAGTAAGGCTGGGGAAAAAATAGTCTTTCTGCTCTGCTAAAACTTCAATTTGTTGCCCTGGTTCTTTCTCTTTTGGCCACGCTTTGAGGCCTGTAGGATCTTAGTTCCCCAAACAGGGATTGAATCTGGGCTCCCTGAGTCCTAACTGCTGGGCCGCCAGGGAACTTCTCCCCTGGTTCTTTTATACTGCTTGCTGGTGGAGTGTGGAAGATTACAGCTCATCCTTCGATGGTCTTTGCTAGTGTGTATATTTTTTGGTGGCTTTATTCATTTTTTTATTCTTAGTTTTTAAGAAATGTTTCCTTACAGACGTTAACTGCTGGGTATGGGATTTGATTTTGTTCTATTTACAAGCAAGTTAGTTTGTTGCTGTTTCATGGATGCTGGCAGGAGAAAGGGCCTCCTGAGTCAGAAGCAAGAGGGTAACTTAATGGTACAGGATGCAGGGAGCTTCACCCACTATCTTGCAAGTCCATCGGTGGCAAGTAGGGGGCTCCAGAGGGACGCCTGCTCTGCAGTGGGTTGTGTGACAAGCAAGGAAACTGGAGCTTGGGAAACCTGCATTTTATAGCAAGCAGTAAACACGCCTGCTCTTATCAGAAGACCTTACCTCATCAAGGATATTTGTAAACAGGCTGACAATCAGCCTGGGTAAAAGCGTAAGGACTCCGTATTCTTGGCACAGCTGACAAGACCCTTGGGAAAGGAGTTCAAATTCTCCTCACTCTGGAGAAAAGAATTTTAAAATCAAACAGGTTGAAAAAAGAAACATGCACTGGAAAAAAAAACCTTC
Organism: Ovis aries; assembly: GCF_016772045.2. Classification (NCBI taxonomy): domain Eukaryota; kingdom Metazoa; phylum Chordata; class Mammalia; order Artiodactyla; family Bovidae; genus Ovis; species Ovis aries. Next base: position 82,262,560 of record NC_056061.1, on the reverse strand, counting down.
CTCCCTCATTATTATCATTCGTTTCACCTGGCAGTTATTCAACCATAAAAATAGTTACTTGAGTACTTTTACTACTTTAAATAAAGGACATTAATAGCTTGGATTCCCAACCTTTAGACAGGATCACCTGAATCCCTCCATGGAGGCTGTAGACCAGGAGTGCTGGGAAAGGCAGTCTCAGGGGCTCAGTTTTTCCACCCCTGCACAGCCACAAAAGAGGGGTCTCAAGCCTGGGGTATCTCTTTATATAGGGTTACTCTCATGGCCTGGGTGGGCCTATCTCTTTATTCAGGACTATCTCGCCCTGTTCTGGGTTTGACATGTATTTCTTTGTTCTGCTTAAGCGCCTGGTCAATCCCACTGCAACCTCTGTTCCCAGGCAAGAAGGTTCAGGGTCTGTTCCCTGCTGCACAATAGGGGTGGGTGCAGACCACCTCTCACAGGCTGTCAGGACTAACACTCATTTTGGAAGCTGGTCTCCCTCTTCACGTTCGTTCCATTCAGAGCCTTGTGAGTTGTGTCTTTTATGGACTCCAACACCTGCCAACCTCACAGGCCGCCAACTTCCTGCACCTGCTGCTTCTGGAGACAGGCAACAGGATTCACACGCTAGACAGACAGACAGACCTTCTCCTCCATGCCTTGACCTCTCCTCTCCAGATACTTAGCTACAATGTTTACAGTCAAGATTTATAAGAATCATAAATTTTCTATCTTTTGCGATAAAGGTCGATACAAGTAATTAAAAATCAGAACATCAACATATCCTATATGAACCGCACAATGTGTCTGAACCCAGAGAGGATGAAAAACACACCGTCAGTCACTTCAGCTGCTCGGTCGTGTCTGACTCTTTGCGACCCCATGGACTGCATCACCAACTCCTGGAGTTTACTCAGACTTATGTCCATTGATTCGGTGATGCCATCCAACCATCTCATCCTCTGTTGTCCCCTTCTCCTCCCGCCTTCAATCTTTTCCAGCATCAGGGTCTTTTCTGATACAGTCAGTTCTTCACATCAGGTGGCCCAAGTATTGGAGTTTCATTAGGTTTTTAAAATTTTGCAACTTCCAGGAGAATCTTCCAAACACAAACATCCAATGGACACATTTTTCACTGCCTTTCAAGTTCCCTTTCCTGGGTCACAGTCAGCTAACATTATTTCGAGTGTCCTATGTCATCTCTTTTTCTTAGAATCCTTTTGGGCCCCAGAACAAGAGAAGGCTCCTCACGGATCAGGCCACTGTGTGACCTGCTCTGTGGCTTGGGTCACATGATCCAGCAGATCCAGTGGTACCCAAAGCTTCAGTGTCAGAAAGGGATGCTGTCTGGAACCTTTGGTGGAAGCATCTTGGTGCAGGCCTCAGGGTTTGGAACACAGCCCTGCCATCCTCCACAGAAGACGACTCTCCTTCTGAGAAACAGCTCTTGGCCTGAAACGGACGGAACGCTTAAGCACCGGCCAGCAAGACAACACGAGACCTGAGCTGCCCATCAGGACTGGGTGTTACCTGACCACCAGCCGTAAGGCCGAGTGTGCACAGCGGCGCTCCCTCACTGAATGGAAACAGTGCTGAAGGCTCACGTTACATGAGGACGTGGCCCAAACACCACGGCCCCCCTCCCGCGACACTGCCTTCTCCTCCCCCCCGCATCTATGGCCCACGGGGAGCTCCACCAGGAGCCGCAGCGGAAGAGAAGTCTGTGCGGGGTTTACCCAGGGTCTCGCCCGACGTGCAATACCGCCCCCCAGTGGACAGCTGCAGCACCACAGCCTCTCCCTGGACACGCCGGAAGGACAAGGTGACGGGATGTAGGAGAAGACATGGGCTATCAAGAGGAGGAAAGCTCTCTTAAGGGATGAACACACACACTCCCTGTAGGTTCAGTTTCCCTGGAGAACCCTAACACACTGGGCATCAGTATTTGTTCTTACTGCCTCTCCAGGTGACTATGACATGCCTTCTGGATTGATAATGCTCATTTAAGGAGTTAGCATTATTAATTCATGTTAGGAGAAATAAGTTCTGGGGCAAACTCATTTACCAGATGCTCTTCAGCAGCTGGCAACATGAAAGAATGATTAAAAAATAATAATAATAAATAAAAATCACACAAAAACACCAGAAAGTGTTTTGAAAAAGTGCTTGAGAATTTACTGTACAGTTTAACAATTTATTTATATGTTGGCTTCTACATGCTCTTGCATTTGTGTAAAACATTTATATATATTCTTTACAATTTGTACATATATTAAATGGCTGTATCATAAACACTGTTCTATAAGATTTTATAAAAGAAAAATCAAGTAGGGAAAATTACTTATAAAACATTAACAACAAAAAAAACCCGTGATATTGAAGAACAAGAAGTTCTCATATTCATGTTCATTTGATTTCCTCTTCTATTTATTTTTGGTTTCACTTTGTGCTGGCCCAAAACTTTCATTTCCTATCACGTGACTATCAGGTCAGAAGACGGAAGAGTGGTACGAGGGCGTGGTAAGGCAGCCATGGAGGGCGGCGAGGTCTGTGGGGCTGAGACCGTGTCTGCGAGCGTCCCAGGTTAAAGCTGATGGTTCGCCAAGACCCTGTTTTGCTTTATGCCATTAAGTGAAGTACTAGTGATGACAAAATTCTGCCTGAAGTTTAGGACACAGTCAGGAAGAGCATCGCCCTTAACTTTTTCTTCTCGCATGTAAAAGCTTGGGGAAGGCTGCGTGTGCGTGTTACATGACTTAGCACCCTCGTCAGCCCCTTAAAACCTTCCCATCTGGTGGGGCTGGGAGAGGCTTGCTTACCTGTGCTTCATCGTTTCAGATAATAACCCCCACCGGCCTGCTAGTCTAAAATCCAAATCAAGCGGCAAAATCACGCTTTCCCCAGCACTTCTCATGATGCCTCTTTGAGCAGCTTGAGACTGCGAGGCCAAGCAGAGAGCCTGGGAGGAGTGCTTGCCCACAGAGATGTGGCTGCTCCTGTCCCAGGAGCCAAGCCAGAGCGCCTCCCCCCCCAGACCCTGGGGCTTTCTAGGTGAATCCTTCCAGCCTCACCCGGGCTCAGGAGGGAACGCAAGGCAGACGGCACTTTAGGGCGGTGGGCGCGGGGGCTCTGATCCCGGGGTTCCGCCGAGCTGGTCCTCTGGAGGGACGCGTGCGGCATGGCCACGTGAGGGGCGGCAGCCGCGGGAGCCCCTGCCTGCTTCCTCTGTCGAGAAAACTGAGTGAGTTATAAACATCTCAGTGGAAGGCCTGCGGAGTTTCCTAAATAGATATGACTCTCAAAGGGTGGAAAGGGGCTATAAAAATATACAAACATATTATGTTTTTTACTCTGGCATATTTTGCATTTTTTAAGAAAGCAATTAGTACTTATCTGACGTTGGGCAGCAACAGAACGGTGGCTGACTCATAAATTACAACTTTATGTAAAATATCAGGGGGGCAAATCCCTAATTTTCCATTAAAATTCTGGTAACTTTAAGTACTTTCCAAAAATAGACCATTTCCATTGGTTTAAATAATGGATCTGGAGATGAACGAAAGACTATTCCTAAAAATCGGATGCATTTAGGTGCTTAATAACGGAAATGAAGTTTTTTTCCAACTTTCTTTGTTTTTGGTTTTCTTTGTTTCTTTATGGATGATGGGGGGAAAAAAATCAAATTGCGTTGTCCCAGGTCAGAAGGAAGCACTTCGGCGTTTCTCCACGTTTGTTCCACCGGTCCTACATCACCGGGAAGCGGCTGAGGGCCTGCCTCAGCTTTTCCGCAATCTGGTGAGAAACAGAACAACGTGAGATGTCTCCCATCGTGACCCTGTGGTTCTCTGTTATTTCCATCTCTTCTCAAACACTCCAGACATTTCAAATCCTGGCACTGTTAGATGCTCCTAGTCCGTCCCAGCCCCAACTTAGCCTCTGAGCAGTGGAAGGGGAAAGTGTTGTTCAGTTGTGCCCAACTTTTTGTGACCCCGTGGGGTGTAGCCTGCCAGGCTTCTCTGTCCATGGGATTCTTCAGGCAAGAATACCAGAGTGGGTTGTCATTCCCTTCTCCAGGGGATCTTCCTGACCCAGGGATCAAACTCAGGTCTCCTGCATTGCAGGCAGATTCTTTACCGTCTGAGCCACCAGGGAAGCCCTATAAAAGGGAAAGTGTCCGGGCAGTGGGGTACACGCTAAGTCGCTTCAGTTGTGTCCAACTCTTCACAACCTTATGGACCGTAACCTGCCAGCCTCCTCTGCCCATGAGATTCTCTAGGGAAGAATACTGGAGTGGGTTGCCATTTCCTTCTCCAGGGCATCTTCTTGACACAGGGGTCAAACTCACGTCTCTTACGTCTCCTGCATCGGCAGGCGGGTTCTTTACCACCAGCGCCACCTGGCAGTGGAGACCTTCCTAAATTCCCAGATGGGACTGCTGGCGTCGGCGCACAGCTCAAAGGAAGCCCAGCTCCTCCCAACCACGTGGCGTCACTTCTAGACCACTGGCCTGTCCTCCCAGGATCCGGTTTCCATGCTGGGCCCAGACTCCCTGCCTTCCCGGACACCTGGGACCTCCTGAGACGGGCCCTGCTGCTGCAGTGTGGGGACAGGCTGACCTTCAGCTTGCCTCTGAAACTCCGTTTCCACCACACATGGACAGTATGCACAGAGCACACGAGCCACGGCTCCGAGAGCCCACGCGGCGGATTCGCGAGTGGCGTGCCCACCCACAGACAAGCGGACACGTGTGCGGACGTGAGTCTGGAGCTCGCCAATCCCTGAACGTACAGGAGATGGCACCATGGAAACTTAGTAAGAAATATGGCGGCCAACGTGCAGTCCGTCGTAAGAAGTTACAGAACTTGTCTTTGAGGTCTGGGTTTCCATTTATGGGCTAGATCTTTGTTTTCTGTACACCCTGGTAAATAACAAAATTGCTCTGCAGAGGTGTGAAGGTCTACATTTTCATTACTGGTTCCTGAATGGGACCATCTGAGGCTTTACTCCCCCTCTTGCTTTTGTTTTCCTTCTGAAATCCCTCTAGCACACTGCGAAACCCTCCCTCACACACAAAGCCGGCCTGTGCGGTCCCGCACGGTGCCAGGCGCCTTCCCCAGCTGAACCGGCAGGGTGACCTCATCTCACAGTGTCCCCTGTGCAGGGAGCAGTGGGGACCGCACAATAGGGGCTTCTCGGGGGCTCACCACCAGCATCCCGCACCCTTCCTTCTTGAAAAAAACAACCCCCTCTTTAGCCCAGTGTTCTTCAAGAGGAAAACGCAGATACGGTTAAAAGAGATTGGAAAAAAAATCCCTGCTCAGTATTCAGCCTCCTTTGGCTTACTGAGAAGTGAAGTTGTTCAGTCGTGTGCGACTCTGCGATTCCATGGACTGTAGCTTACCAGGCTCCTCTGTCCATTTGATTCTCCAGGCAAGAACACAGGAGTGGGTTGCCATTTCCTTCCCCCAGGGATCGAACTGGGGTCTCCTATATTGCAGGCAGACACTTTACCCTCTGAGCCACCAGGGAAGCCCGTTAGTTGGCTCATTAGTTAGGGTTAAAAACCACAGGCACACTAGCTTCACAGACAGCTCGGGTGGTGCACAGGGAGTCCGGGTGACGGGCCGACTCACCGTCTCGTAGAACTGCGCCTGCTGCTCCAGGTACAGGCGGATGACACTGTTGTAGTCATAGATCCGGTTACTGTGGAAGTGATTCATCTCGGCTGCAATCAAGACCAAGACATCAGTCAGTGCCCCCTGGACTGCAAACGAACACAGCTGTGTCTCTGGTCCAGTTATGACTCATCATCAGCCAGGCTGCCCTGTACCAGTTCCTGACAAAAATGCTATAAGAGGCTAGAAAAACAATTTGAACGGGTAACAGCAAAAACACTTTTCCCTAAACGGACGATTACTGTCGATTTGCAAGTTAAATCTTCTAAAGCCCAACATGATCACCCAAATGACAGCTCGTTTGTGTAGGAAACTGACTTGGGCCCACTGGCTACCGACGACCTCAGTCCAGAATGTCAAGTCTGTTCACGGGGGCCCTCGCGAGCTGCCCGCTGGGCGCCACATCCTCTGCTGCAGTGACTACCCAGGCTGCAGGCTTCCTCAGGCACCTCTGAAAGGCTGGGCAGGCGGGGAGACTTGAGGAAGGCCCTCTTCAGGGCCGCTGATGTCTGATGCTGCCAAGCACCAGGACTGCCAGAACTCGGCCTCTTCCCAGGCAGAGGGTCAGACGCCCATCCTTTGTGTTTGCTGGATGTCTCGACTCAGCAAATTAACCCCTTCTCCAACTCTGCCTCTCAGTGTCACCCCCATCCCATCACCAGTATCGGAGCGGCCTTCCTTATCAGGCCCCATATCACCTCTGCCTTTTCCCTACACGCCACACCTATAAAGCCAACCGCTGCTGGCATAAATTCCTGTAAAAAGCTCACTGTTGTTTTAGGTTGTTATCTGAAGTTGTACAACACTTTCATTCAACTGTTTGGATAACTCCAAACACAAGGTCAGGACCAACTTACCCATTCAAAACTCTTCCAAGCCCCGAGCTTCACTCAGGCCTCCCTGTTTCTGCCCTGAACTGTCCTCATTCTGGAAACCTTTCACACATTCTTCCCTTCTCCTACTTCCTCGCTAGTCCTGAGGATCCTCTGGAAAAGCCCGTAAGTACCCTTCATTCTCTCCCCCAGCACCTCATCTTCTTTGGGTCCTCAAAAACCTCAGACGGTAGGAGCCAGGTCTCTGGCTGGGCTGTCAAACATCAGCCCCCAGCCTGCACCCCCACCTCCGTCACGAACAAATCCTCTTCCTTGAGCAGTCTTTTTTCTGTTTGTTTTTCCATCAAAACCTTTTCATGGCTTCGTAACGTCCACAGCAAGTCTAAACTCTTCTGCCACGCTTTTGAGGCCCCCCAGAATCTCCAAAGTCTACCCCCGTAACCTGCAACTGTGTTTTATTCCCAAAGGCCAATGACATCACCTGGTCCCATCGTGTTTTGTGTGCTTTGTTCCTACCAGAACATCCTTCCGCTCCCTCCTTGGCCCATGTATCCCATCCATCCTCCAAAACACAAAAAATCCATTCACTGCTCCTATCTGCTGGCAAAATTAGTATTTTCTTTTTAGTAACAGTCAAACCATGCCAAAAATGCTATGTCCAAACTCCCTTCGCATTCTATGGTCTTGGGGCCTGCAGGTTACATGCTGCTAAGAGCTGGATTTGGGAATCTAGTCTGGATAGATTAAAGCTTATGAAAGGAATCTTCAGGGTCTCCAAGAAGAAATTAAAACGTACAGGTTTAATCACGTTGTCATTTGTAGTTACATCAGGTAAATGCATGAAAAACTAAATATAAATATTACAGCTTTTAACACTGGGATCCCACAAACAATAGTCTTAGGAAGATATTTTGAATCAGTTCTTATTAACTTAACTGCTATTCCTACTGGAATTTCTCTCCAGCAAGGAAAATAGAAAATTTTCTTGGAAAAAAATCTCCACTAGCTACACACAGACCTTATCGTTCTTACCTTGCAAAGCGTAAGACATTGTCCCAACCCGCTTCACCATGTTCTGTTTGTCCTGGGGGGTGATCTTACTGGTTGCAACCAGTTTATCACTTTCTTTCACTTTTTCTATTGCTCCCTGTGAAATACAAAGTGTGGTGGTGTTAATAAAACAAATTCAAAAGGATTGGTCATTAGTTTACAATGTAACAAAGCCAACATATTCTATAATTGTCTTGCTACTGAATAGGAATATGTCCCCACAAAATGAGAACATGAGGAACACATCTCACTGTAACTTCCTGTAAGTCGCTTGGAAACAAAAATGCTGCTATTCCTGTAAAATATAGCTGAGCTGAAATCTACACTTTTATGCTACAGCAAGGCTGAAAACTAAACAGCACTCTTTATCTGTAATATGAGTAAGTCATTGTCAGGTGAGAGTGGTACATGATTGGAAAACAGGCACTAGCTTTAGGAAGTCATTTGATCTGGGACAGTCTAGCATATATGCCTGGGCACTCTTGCAGAGTATTTCATAAGCTGGTGCCTCGCTGTGCTGATCATAAGCTTTACTTCGATTTCTCTAAGAAGCTCTGGACTAACTTCAAATTAATGCTGAGGTGGAAACAGCTGTAAAAGTTGCCAGACACTTCCCACACTTGTGCCATCGCACGGCTCATGGGCGCTGTCTGGGAAGAACTCTACGCCTGTGTATAAATCAGGTTCCCCACCCACAACTCTCAAGGCAGGCACAAACTCCTACAACAAGCTAACTGCTCTGAGGTGGTTTTTTTTGAGATTTTAATTTTATTTTTTTATTCCCACCCACCCCCATTTACAGCAAGGTAACTGACAGATAACATTATATTAGTTTAAGGTGTACAACATAATGAATTTGAGACATGTGTATAATGCAAAGTGATTACTACATAAGTATGTTAAGATCCATCACCTCAGTGAGTTATAAACTATTTTTTTCCTGTGATGAGAACTTTTAAGATCTACTCTCCCAGCAGTCCCACCTGTGGGTATATACCCAAAGAAAACAAAAACAGTGTCTCAAAATAAACCCAAGCACATCACAATACCCTAGGGTACGACAGCCAATAAAACACCCACAGTAATGAGGTGTGAAAGAGAGAAAAATGAACCAGGATCAAAATCTGAGGACACTCCAAACCAATCTTTATTTAGTTTTAAAAAAGAACCTTTATGATGGGAACTATATAGTTTTCCTTTCTATTAACGTAAACAAATAAAATCGACATTGACCATTCTGATCTTAATTGGGAGAGACTTTGTCAGGCTCAGGGATAGGACACCTGATTTCACCTGGACAGGAAAGGCCCTGGGAGGACTTGCCCACACAGTGTGCAGGGAGGGTCTCGCTGATGAGGGTAAGATTCCTGACACTGATTGAACACCAGATACCATGATAACTACGTCTGTGACCTGACCTAAGTGTGTCCATAAAGGAATATCTATCATCCTTTTAGTTCCCTCCAAATAATCTTTCTACAGGATAGAAGAGACTCAACAACCACTCAGGCATCTAAATGTGACAGGACCTCACTATGTCAGCCTGCGTTGGTTTTGGAGTGGAGCTCCTAACGGGGGTGGGAGGGGGGTGGGGGCTGGGGGGGGGGGTGTGGGGTGTGTGTGTGTAGGGTGTGAATGGGGCTGTGTGTATGTGTGGGGGGTGTGTGTGTGCATGTGTGGGGTGTGTGTGTGTGTGTGGTGTGTCTGTATGTGTATGTTGTGTCTGTGTGGTGTTGTGTGTTTGTCTGTTTGTGTGTCTGTGTGTGTGTCTGTGTGTGTGGGGTGTGTGTGTGTATATGGGGTGGTGTGTCTGTGTGTGTGTCTGCGTGTCTGTGTGTGTCTGTGGGAGTGTGGGTTTGTGTGTGTGGGGTGTGTGTGTGTCTATGCGTGTCTGTGTGTGTGTGTATGTATGGGGTGGTGTGTCTGTGTGTCTGTGGGTGTGTGGGTTTGTGTGTGGGGTATGTGTGTGTGGGTGTGTATGCATGTGTCTGTGTGTATGTGTTTGTGTGTGTCTGTGGGTGTATGGGTTTGTGTGTGTGGGGTGTGTGTGTGTGCAAGCGTGTTGTGTGTGTGTGTGGGGGGTGGTATGTGTATGTCTGTGTGTGTGTGTGTGTGTGTGTGTACGTGCAAGTGTGTTGTGCGTGTGTGTGGCTAAAGGGCGAAGCTCCCGCAGGTGGCCCTGCCCCTGGGTCCTGGCTCAGCCGGGGACCTCGTCTGTGAAGGCCTCAGATCAAGTTACCTTGTGAGCGCCAAGAATGTCAGGGAAGCAGCCCAGGAAGCCTTTATATTCATGGTTACACTCCATCAGGAAATGGAGATCTTTCTTTGGCTGTAACAAGAAAGACTGGCTATTATTGGTGGAAGAATTCAGACAAGAGCAGAGAAAACGGTTACATTTAAGGGCTGTATCAGCCGAATCTGCCAGGCATGACACGAAGTTACCGAGTGTGAAGTAGTCAGCCTAGTTCTCCTGTAAGAAAATAATCCCCAAGAGCGCTATACTGTCATTGTAGGCTGTGAAAAAATGATAAAACTGGATTTTTAGGTTGGTTGGTAAAATTAGCTATTTTGAACTGGCCCAAAAGACAACACTGTGAACAAAATTAAAAAAAAACTAGTTAACACCGTATGTTTACACAGAGGCAAATAAGATGTTACAGCTTAATGTGTAAATTTTAGCAGAAAATTAAAAAATTGCTAAAAATCTGGTAATCATTAAAGTGGCAATAAAATTTTCCATTTTTCTGTGATAATATTTAAAGTTTTGGTGTGCACAATTCTAAAAATTAATCTTTTTTTTTTTACAAGTATCAAGAGAGTAGTTAATGACCACATGAACGTATGGTTATTCAAATATGTATTTCAAGTTGTCATCTGCAAAAAAAAAAAAAATTTTCTTTTTAATTTAAGGGTTTGAAACAACCTCGATGGTTAGTCCCCTTAAGGAAACATCATCTGTTATCTATGAACATAACTGAAATCAGGCTACTAAAGACTCCAATAAAAGCCAGGTGGCTACAGTGAAATCTGCCTGCCAGAAACCTGACCAGGGCTTTCTCTTTATTGGCTGTTGATCCTCAGCCCACTCCCAGGCAGGTGCTTCCATCACTATTTACAGATCAGGAAACCCCTGCTCCGAGAAGCTGAGCAAGACTCCAAACAAGGACCAGAGCTCTTCCCTGGACGTTCTAATCCCCTGGTGGCTGAGATGGATCCAGACCATCGGTGCTGGGAGCTATTGAGGCTTCCTGGTGATGAATTATCCCTTACTTTAGCTTGGCCTAAGAAATGCTACTACTCAGTGTAATTAATAAAGATGCACAAGGACAGAAGAAAACAGCCATTTGGAAAGCTTGTCTTAAAACAGGTTTTAAATAAAACGTGGACTAGGTAACATAAAATCTCAACTGGAACCATGTGCCTATGTTAATATACCTGTTCTGCCACAAGGCTGGCAATTTCTTCATAAGTCTTTCCTGCTTCAGTTATCGCGTCATTGAGATCTGTTTCACCTGAGAAGCAAGACAGTTATATGAGTGTTACAACTTATATTTCCTTTTCATTACTTCTAAAATTTTACTATAGCAAACTTCAAACTTTGCAAACTATACAACAGTAGAATGAATCCTCATCTACCCATCACCTGACTTCCCAACTAACAGCCCATGTCCAATCTTTCAGTCCCCTCCCTTCCTCTCCCTTTTACTGGTCATTTAACACTTCATCCACACATTCTACCTAAAAGACAAGGGCTCTTTAGGAAATAGAGACAACCCCAATCTCACACCTAAGAAACGACCATTGGTCCTGATATGAACCGTCCAGCCAGTGTGCAGCTGGCTGGTGTCTCCAACCAAGCTGGCTGCTTGAGTCAGGATGCAAAGACCGTCCACGTGGCACAGAGCTGACACGTTTCCTACAGAGGTTCTTTCTCCTCTGTGTGTTTTTCTGGCAAAATTCCTTTGGGGACGTGTGGACGGAACCAGGCTGTGTGCCTTGGTCCCAGAGTCGGGTTCTGTTGAGCGAGTCTCGGTGGTGACAACACAGTCCTCTGTTTCCTGTATCACCTAGATCTTTCATTTTGGTATACTAAGTATTTAGTATTTTAGGTTTGCAAATCGGTGCTATACTACTTATGTCATTGCTTCTTTATTAGCTGAAATACATTTATAAAGACAAATTTTATCAGCTTTTTGGTTACCTTGAGGTATAGGGACAGGAAGAACAGGTTAAATGCTTCCTTCTTTTTACAGTTTTCAGAATTATAAGTTGATTCTATTCCATCCTCCAAAGGTGACTAAGATTAACTTTTTAAGAATATCATCACAAGTCTGGATTAAAGTTGATATGCTTCATTTCATAGCAATCATTATCTTCACTAAGCTCAAATTTTTGCTCCATAGGACAGCGGAAGGTTATTTAGGTTGGCATCAGAGTTCTTTCCCTCTGAGCTCTGGCTTATTTCAGGGAAACAATGTTTTGAAATCGCTATGTGGGTGATGCTGGGAGTGCTTGGACTTGATAACTATTTCTAGGCCTTTTCAGTGAACAGAGCCAGTGTGTATCTGTTAATTCCAAATTTCTAGCTTATCTCCCCACCTTCCCCCTTTGGTAACAAGTTTTGTTTTTTTTTCCCCTACGTGTGTGAGTCTGTTTCTGTTTTGTAAGTACGTTCATTTTTATCGTGTTTTTAGATTCCACATGTGAATGGGATCATATGATATTTGTCTTTCTCTGACTTCACGTAGTAGATAATCTCTAGGGCCATCCATGTTGCTGAAAATGGCATCATTTCATTCTTTCGTATGGCCGAGTAATATTCCATTTAAATAAATACCACATCCTCTTTATCCATTCATCTGTTGATGGACATTTAGTTGCTTCCATGTCTTGGCTATTGTAAAAAGGGCTGCTATGAACACTGGGGTGCCTGTGCCTTTTTGAATTAGAAATTTCATCTTTTCATAATTTTCAGATACATGCCCAGGAATGGGATTGCTGGATCATATGGTGGCTCTATATTTAGTTTTTTTAAGGAACCCCCATACAGTTCTCTATAGTGGATGCATCAATTTAAATTCCCACCAACAGCGTAGAAGGGCTCCCTGTTCTCCACACCTCCTCCAGCATTTATTATTTGTATACTTTTTGATGATGGCCATTCTGAGTGGTGTGATACCTCACTGCAGTTTTGATTTGCATTTCTCTAACTGGCGATGTTGAGCACCTTTTCGGGTCTCTTGGCCACAAGATGCTTATCTTCCCAGACCTTGGATTCCTCATCTACAAAAATGGGGGCCAGACCAACGAATCCTCAAAACTCCTGCCCAAGCTAAAAGTTTTAACTGAAAGACACAATTCAGCCAGGCTAACAAGAAATATTCAAATACGGGAGTCACAGGTCTTACGTTTTGGTAAAAGACTAATTTCTTATACCTGGAAATACTCAGACATTGACCTCCAAAGATCTACCCTCCCTGGATATCAGAATAATGGCACGGTGACAGTACCAAGCCTATCATTTCTGTAAGTGATAGTACGTCCTCAAATTGAATAGGTGCCACTCACCTGGCAAATACTTTTTTTACTTCCTACCAGCTCCATATGCCAGATTAAGAAAACAAACCAAGATATAAAAGAAAACTGCTAACTTGCAAGTGTTGTCCATGGAAATGCACAATGAACTCAAAATACCACAAGTGAGATATACAATATGGGATATGCCGAAAACAATAATGAGTTAGCAAGAGACATAAGGCAATATGAACTTGTTACTCAGTCAAGATTTTTCCCTCCAAATGTCCCTGATAGTCAGGCTCTTGATAGTCAGACTTAGCTTCAGAGTTTGGCAGAGAAATGAAAGCAGGGCAGAGTGTCACACACCATACCCGCCTGCTTCACTAAAACCCAAGAGCTGAATCTGAGCACAGGAAAGGCAAAGACACCAGCCTGGAAATCCAACTATTACCACCTACCACTTTTCTCAAAACTAATAGGTGAGGTGGCAGAAGTCCTCAGTGGAGCGGTGCAGCCAGTTTAAACGTCACTGACGGTGGTGCTTCACTGCAGTTATCACTTGCTTGCAGGAGCCTGAGGAGGCTGGTCTGTGTGGATAAGACATCCAGGGCCCAAAGAACAAATAAAGAAAGATGTACCTTGATAACCACTAGAGCTGAAGACTGTGGCTAAGCTCTGCAAGGCCTTCCCTATCTTCTGATATTCCTTGGGTAATGCTGAAAGAGAAAAAAGTCATTCACTAAATGGAGCAAAATGAAATGATCCAACTATTTTCTCAAAGTATTTTTATAGTAAATCTGAAATGATTCAAAATAGTCTATATTCTTTAACAGAATATCAATACAGATGAACTGTTGTTAGAGATTAATTTTTTCTTCAATTTTTAATTAATCAATTGTTCAATAAATAGTGGACACTATTATTATGAACACCACCACCAGCACCCACACTCTCATTCACTGAATGAGATAAAAATGAACCGAAAGCTCATTCAGAAGAGGATTTCTAGGTTTGAGTCCTTTCGTGTGTACAACACCAACTTGATCATCACAACCACCCCTCTACCCTCTATGGCGCCTCCCCTCTATGGCGGATGCACCATCTGCCTTTCCTGGGTTAGGAAAGCTGGGGTCACGGGGCTAGTAAGTGGTGGATCTGGTGCCTGTTATTCCTAATCCGCTGCTTCTCCCACTCTGCCATGTACCTATGAGTGATTATTTACAAAACAAAACACAACCAAAAGCAATGGGGTGTGGAGAAAAACGGCAGTGGAACCTCACAGGACCAGGGAGGAGGGATTTTAGCTTTCTCATCTGTATAATAATGATTAATTAAATCATCTCCAATGCTCCTCTAGTGCTAAATCCTAGGCTTCTAGGATCACTCTGGAGAACTCTCCAGAGAAGAGTCTTTGTATCTTGGGCTACTTTTATTTGCAATCTGTACATAGTTTCCTGAAACACATATGTTGTCTTCAAAAGAAACCATCAGTTGCATTTGAAGAGACTATGCTATTAATAAAGAAAAATGATTCAAATGTTTCTTTTAAAAAAATTCCAGGACAGAGAAATTTGACAAACGGTCTACAAGCGATAAGATACAAGAAACATGAATTCAGATTACATTAGCTTGGTTAACTTTAATAAATTGTTCACCCTTTGGTAACTCAGTTTTTGCCTTTACACCGGGGATTAAAAACTCTTTTGTGAGAGGAAAGACACTATGGTTGAATCAAATTCTAAACAAAACACTTCAACCTCCTGTCCCCTAAAATAGAGCAGCCTAATGCTATTACTATTTCCTAATTTTGGTCTGTGGATTTTACAGGACATGGAGTTGACCAGATGTTAGACATAAGGGATTTGATTCTTTAACAGAAGCCATGATCCCAGATTTTTGTGATATCCTTATAAACTTTAAGATTTGCACTCCTTTAAATTTTTCTTTAAAAAGGGGAAACAGCTGAATTTAGTTATTATTTTAAAAATTAAATTATTTCATTTACATTTTAGAGAAGTATCACTCCCTTTTTTGCTCATGAGTTATTCCCTGTGACCAAAGGCCTGAAACAGATTGTTTTCTGATGTTGCATCTGTATAGGTCATGTTTTCAGGCTCAGTTCTATTTTCAGTATTTCTCTGCCATGGGAAAGGAGCCAGTGTTATTACTCCTGGTGTCTGCCCCTCGAGCATAAACAGCTGGTACATGACAACGGTTCCGTTGATATAAAATATCACGTCAATGGTGGAAGGCCATTGTAAGGCCTGTCTTTTCCTGCAAAGGGCCAGACAGGAAACATTTTAGGCTTTGTTGGGCTGCAGGTTTGTGCTGAAAGTACTCAACTTGGCCACCCTTCACACCACAGCAGCCAAGGCGTGACCCCCACAGCTGACACTGGACCGTGCTTCTCTCCTTGGCTGTTGGACGGCAGAGTGGCCAGGTCTGGGAGATACGGGAAGACAGCCCAGTGGACAGAGGGCAGGGAGGGCACAGCACAGTAGGCAGAGAGCAGAGCAGACGGTGGCACTTCTGCTTGGGGCTGCCCCAGGCCCTGGACTTTCTACCACCACCCGCCACCAGGCTTTCCTAAAATTAGAGCTTAGTCAAACACACAACTCACTAAAGGGATGACTATTAAAAGTAAGATCCTGAGATTAAAAATAACCATGGGCACTTTCTCTGCTGGCAGAAAGGATGACTCTTCCATAGATGACAAACCCCACATAACTGGCAATATTTAAGTGAACGTGATGCTTTTTTACAGGGGTTCTTGAACTGGCTTTGCTCAAGCCAGTTTTCTGTGCTGCAACAAGGGCTGGGAAGTGAGGCTCCTCAGAGCGTGCTCACTCAGCGTGTCTCTGCCTGTGGGGGCCTGGCTCCCAGGGGGACGCTGGGGAGCACTTACGTCCTGTGCACCGCTTCCAGTGCTCCTGCCCCACGTTTAGCAGCTCCTTCACGCCGTCATCCATGGCTTTGGTGAACTTGCCGACGGCATCACACTTCTGCTCTCTGCGGGGCAAAAACACGAGGAGGTTGTGTCCCTGACTTCACTACCCTACGTCCAGACAGTCTGAGGTGTAAGCGGAGAAAAGGTCCAGTGTGCTCAGGGGAGCTCACAACAAGCCTGACCACAGGTACTTGTGCACCTAGCAACTGCGCTGTAACTTAATTAGTCTTAAAACCCCGCTGGATTCAGGTTTTGAAAGAACTGCTTCAACATCTGCCACTTATATTTTAACTCTGCTTCCTTTTGCCCTCTAATTCCTTGTGAATTCTAACGAAAACTGTTCTGAAGTAAATAAAATCGTTTCTTGAATATCTCACTGAATGAAGTTCAATCACTGCAGGTACTGGTGACTCTATAGTATGGGTTGCTAATGGTAGTTGTTCACTCATTCCAACAAATACTGTAATGAATCAGAGAAAATAAACCTACGCACACAGCATCGAAGTGACACAGAAGATACCAGTTCCTTCAGGATTAAAAAGGTTTTCCTGACTTGAAAAAAATTATCACGATATACTTTCAAATGAAAGAGGAGGTTATAACTGAGACTGTATAATGTGAGGTCACTTTTGTTTACACAACCATTTTCCCTTCAGATACATGTGTACAGAGTAGGGTTTGGAAGAACACAGACCTAAGTCAACATATTAAAACTGATTTTCTCTCTGCGTAGTTAGAAGACTGTCTATATACTGGGTAAAACATAAGCAATGGTTATACATTAAGAAAAAAGGCTGCTTAAAACTATTACTATGAACACACACAAGATTTCTTATGAGTCTTTATACAGAAAAGGAACTACTCCAGACTTTCAACCAAGCCCACATTAAAAAGATGACAAGATTAAAAACAAGAGGTCAAAAAAACACTGGACAGACAGGCCTGAGATTGCTCTCTTCAAGGCTATGTTCAAAGAGATTTCTGGCCCGTGGACTGATCTGTGGGTGTCAGCTGGCTCGGTGCCACGCTGTGTCATCACGCTTTATTGTTAATAACTACTAACCACTGTGTCAACTATGAAATCACTGACTTCAAGGTAAAAAGGAAGCGGACTTTAACTGATGTTATGGTTAGAAAGACAGTGTTTCAAGTACAAGCGATGCTCTCCTTGACTTCTGACTACAAACCCCACTCATTTCACACCCTTTCATCTGATGATGTGAATTCCAGGTGTGGTCAGATGGGCCAAGGCCTGCGAGCAGAGGAGGCAGGCTTGGTTGGGGAAGCAGGGGAGGCTGGCAGGGTCTCTTACATTTCTATTAAGTCCAGGTCAGGTGCCTCTGGCTCCATGGTGGAGAATATCATAACTCCCACCAGCTCATCTTTCTCAGCCTTCCTCTTCCCGGTTTTCCATTCCTATAAAGAGGAACATTATGACGTTAAGGTGGGGAGTGGAGCCAAACAGCTCTTTCAAACTCCCATCCTAGCGTCGGCTCACTGACCGTCTTTATCCTTCTAACTTTCGGGGGGCAGTGCCCATGCCATCTCCATCTGCACCCCTGCATCTCCAACTCCATCCCGCACGTGAATAGTGTGAACGGTGCTGCTGTGCAAAACGGTCCTTAAGAGCCCAAATCCTTTTGGAGTGAGGTGAGCCAGGACTTCTCCTTTCCCGAAGCCCACCCACCCATATGAACACACCCTGGGAGCCTGACAAAGCGCCTCAAAATTGTAGGTTGTTCTCTTGAAAATATTAAAGCTTTTCTAAATATAAGATAGGAACCAATATTATAAAGTATTAAAAAGTTATTACAAGTTATATATATATACACACATACACACACGCAGAAAAGTGCTCGAAGCAAAAATACGCAGTACAACAAATTCTCAAACAATGAATTCCTGTGTAACTACTTCCAAGGGCAAGAGAGAGGAGGGAGCTGGACTTCCGGAAGCCCCCTTCTCGTCCCTTCCCCGTCACTACCCCTTCCCTCCCCTCCAGGGGTAACCATGACTCTTTTATGGTTTTCAGTTCCTCACGTCATACAGTTTCACCACTGAAGTCCCTACACCATGGTTTTGCTACGTCTGTGAACTAGCTAAGAACCCAACACTTGGCATTCTTTTGTGTCTGGCCTTAGTTGCTCAACCTATGCTGAGAAGTTACACGCACACTGTTGTTACAGCTGGAGTTCACCCATTTCATGGCTGTATAATATTCCTGGAGTGACTCTTGCCCAGTTTACCCCACTCTACTACAGGCAGCCATCAGCGGCCCTGGTGAGGTATGGATAAAGCTGCTGTGTACACACCTCCTGGTGCATGTGTGCACGCACTTCTGTAGGGATATAACCAGGCGTGGAAAGTTAGTCAAGTAGATAATGCCAAACTGTTTTCCAAACTGCTCTCACCAGCTTTCATACCCACCAGCAGTGTGTGAGTTTCAGAAGCTCCTTATCTCACCAAGAAGACACATGGTATCCTTGGTCTTTAATTTTAGCCTTCTGGTAAGTTTATTCGTTGTGGTTTTAATTTGCATTTCTTATTACTCCTAAGATTAAGTACTTTTCTTTACACTCACTGATGACTCAGATATTTTTTTTTGTGAGTTGTTGTTCAGTAGCTCAGTTGTGTCTAACTCTTCGTGACTCCATTGACTGCAGCATACCAGGCTTCCCTGTCCATCACCAACTCCCAGAGCTTGCTCAAACTCATGTCCATCAAGTTGGTGATACCATCCAACCATCTCATCCTATTCTTCCTTCTCCTCTTGCCCTCAACCTCTCCCAGCATCAGGGTCTTTTCCAATGAGTCGGCTCTTCACATCAGGTGGCCAAAGTATTGTAGTTTCAGCTTTAGCATCAGTCCTTCCAGTGAATATTCAGGGTTGATTTTCTTTAGGATTGACTGGTTTGACCTCCTTGCTGTCCAAGGGACTCTCGAGTCTTCTCCAGTTTGAAAGCATCAATTCTTCGGCATTCTGCCTTTCCTACTGTCCAGTTCTCACATCTATTCATGATTACTGGAAAGACTATAGTTTTGACTAGACAGACATTTGTAGGCCAAGTAATATCTCTGCTTTTTAATATGCTTCCTAGGTTTGTCGTAGCTTTTCTTCCAAGGAGCAAGCATCTTTTAATTTCATGGCTGCAGTCACCACCTGCGGTGATTTTGGAGCCCGAGAGTCTGTTTCCATTGTTTCTCCATCTGTCTGCCATGAAGTGATGAGACCAGATGCATCATCTAAGCCATGATCTTAGTTTTCTGAATGCTGAGTTTTAAGCCAGCTTTGTGAGGGACATTACCAAATCTCCCATTTGTCTACTGGTTTATCTTTCTTATCAATTTGTATGGGTTTTCCCATGTTCTAAAATCCAGCCCTTTGTTGGCTATACACATTCATATCTTCGACTTGTTTTTCCTTTGTAATGACTCTGATAAACCACAGTTCTTTTTTTAATGGTAGTCAAATTGGTCAGTCTCTTCCTGTATGTGTCTTATTTCAGAAATCCTTCCCTACCCTTAGGGGTATGAAGATTTTCTCCTGTGTTACCTTTTAGAACCGTTATTGTGTTGTCTTTCACATTTAAACTTGTAAACCATCAGAAATTAATTTTTTTTTAGACTCAATACAGTGGAAACTTTCAACTGGATAGAAGGAGAAAGAAAAATATTTTAATAAACCCCTATAGATCCAACTTCAAAAATTATCAACTTTTCACCAAACTTGTTTTATCTGGTCTCCTCCATCCTACTTTTATTTGTTTATTTTAATGGAAATCTCAGATATAATATCATTTCACCTATAAATACTTCACTATGTATCTTTAACAGATAAGGGCCATGTCTTAAAAACATTATCAACATACCAACATCAAACCTAACAAAATCAACAGCTTGTTGTAAGGCAGTGATCACGTTTATTTTTCCCAGAGACGCCATCCAACGGAGATGCCATCCAACGGAGATGCCATCCAACGGAGATGCCATCCAACGGAGATGCCATCCAACGGAGCACCACTGATAGAAAAGACTGCCCATCCCCCCCGTCCTCAGAACCATTCTTGTCATAAATCAAGGGCCCATTCTATTCTACTATCGGCTTTTAAAATATTTTAGCTTTACAATGAGTCTCAATATCCAGAAAAGTTTTCCTCCCATTTCATCTTCATTTTAAAAAGTATCTTGGCTATTCTTGGAGCTTACATTTTCTATGGAGGACATCTTTTCAGTTCTTCAACTCATAAAACATAGTGCTGGAACACTTACTGAGGTCTTCTTTTTATTTCTCTCAGCAGTGTTTCATGGATTTTAATGTAGATTTACATTTTTCTGTAGGTTCTTTTGGGTTTTCTATGTCCAACCATCTATATGAGCTACTGTTGCCCAGAGAATCACAATTTTTAATAATTTTTGAATTTTATACTGTCATTTAGCAGGTGAGGAAATTGTGGCCCAACGAAATTAATGTTTGGGTCAAGGTCATGGAGGTAGTCAGAAGCAGAGCCAAGACTAAAACCAAGGGCCCTGGCTCCAAGTTCTTTGTTGTTTCTCTTGTATCAAAAAAATTTAAAAAAAAAAAAAAGCCTATAATTTGTATAAAGCACAACCTTTAGAAATGCTTCCTGTTTTCTTGTTTGTTTTGGGGTTTTGGGGCCATGCCATGCAGCTGATGGTATGTCAGTTCCCCAACGAGGAATTGAACCCAGGCCCTTGGCAGTAAGAGCGTGGAATCTAACCACTGAACCGCCAGGGAATTCTCTAGAAATGTTGCCTCAACAGAATCCTAGACAGATCAAACAAGCCCTTGTTAAAGTTCTATGCACCAACAGCAGTAAGGCACCAACTTGGAGGGGATTCCACATAATTTTTTTAACTGCTATATATCACATTTTGACATGTAAGCATTCATTCTGAAATGCAAAAAGACTACAAATATTTAAATGGAATGATCTCTAACCTATAAATTACACTAAGCATGACCAAACAAATGACTGCAAGCAATGGAAGACTAAGGTGATACACAGCTATTTCCAAAGCAGACAACGACAGTGACATGACAAGCAGCCAATTCTTCTTGATTTTCAAATGAGAACAGTGACTGCAGACAGAATGACTGCCCACGGGGCAGAGGCAGACCTGGACAGACAACAACAGTTCTGGACAAACACGGTGGCTTTGAGAAAGCAGCTTCACTTCTGAATCTACTTTTCACTACACTATTTACACTGTAAGGTCAAGATATGATCCTAAGAAATCATTCACACTATTCCCCTCACCTCACGCTGAAAATACCCTACACAGCTCGGCATCTATCCTATATTCAACAGCACTGAGGAAAAAGCCCCACATCCTATCACATCCCTCACCCCGTCCTCACTGGGGCAACTGGTTCCTGGTTTGCAGAAAACCATTCTGACAAACTCCTTACTCACATGCTGTGACTACTTTACTATTACTTAGAAATAACCAACTAATCAACATGATTTAACTTCCTTGGTATGAACGTGACAATTCTCAATATCCTCTAAGATTATAATAAAATGTCCTACCTTCTCATCTCGGAAATTTAGAAACTGTTGGAAGACCTCACTCTCTGAGATTACCGGGTGACGGCACATCCTGGTCATCCAGGCCTGAAGCCGCTCCATGCGCATTTTGATAAACTCTTCTTCAAAGCGACCTGCAAGAGACACGCCAAGAGTGCTGTGTGACTCTGCCTGAGAGGAATCACCTCTTACCTGTTACCCAAGTGGAAAGGCTGTTCATACGGCTACCAGCAGAGAGTTACTCAGTAAAAGGTAAACCATGGTAATTTTTCAACAACCTAAAAACAAGCAACACAGTGGATGTTCAAAGGCCAAGAAGAAAGGTACTCCAAAAATCCGAAAGCAAATTTTATCTCAATATGAAAAACTTTCTCTTTCTTATAAACTAACATGCCAGTGCCTGTATGAACATATGAAGCCTTACAGGCAAGAAAGGGGTGATAATATGGAATAAGCAATTTAGAATTAAATTCAGTATTATGAAAAGTAACACAAACTAGTTTTTTTTTCCTGTTTTGCTTTTTCAACTACTTAAATGAAAAATAGAAAAAGCAATTTTTCCATGAATGCAATAATGAAAGCTGCTATCAAAGAACTTAAGGCCATCATAAAACAAGAGCTTAATGGGTGATATTTCTGTTTTAAAAGTAGAAAATCAGTTTAACAAACCTTACATAACAAACATCAAGTGGACACAGAATTTTTATAAGCCTAATAAAATCACTATCAGTTAAAAGGTTTCTGGAGATGGAAATTCTGGCTACGTGAGTCTGACAATAGCTAATCCTAGAAAGTGAAGAGGAACTAAAAAGCCTCTTGATGAAAGTGAAAGTAGAGAGTGAAAAAATTGGCTTAAAGGTCAACATTCAGAAAACTAAGATCATGGCATCTGGTCCCATCACTTCATGGGAAATAGATGGGGAAACAGTGTCAGAGGTTATTTTTTTGGGCTCCAAAATCACTGCAGATGGTGATTGCAGCCATGAAATTAAAAGACGCTTACTCCTTGGAAGAAAAGTTATGACCAACCTAGATAGCAATATTCAAAAGCAGGGACATCACTTTGCCAACAAAGGTCCATCTAGTCAAGGCTATGGTTTTTCCGGTGGTCATGTATGGATGTAAGAGTTGGACTGTGAAGAAATCTGAGAGCCGAAGAATCGATGCTTTTGAACTATGGTGTTGGAGAAGACTCTTGAGAGTCCCTTGGACTACAAGGAGATCCAAACAGTCCATCCTAAAGGAGATCAGCCCTGGGTGTTCTTTGGAAGGAATGATGCTAAAGCTGAAACTCCAGTACTTTGGCCACCTCATGCGAACAGCTGACTCATTGGAAAAGACTCTGATGCTGGTAGGGATTAGGGGCAGGAGGAGAAGGGGACGACCCAGGATGGATGGCTGGACGTGAGTTTGTGTGAACTCCGGGAGATGGTGATGAACAGGGAGGCCTGGTGTACTGTGATTCATGGGGTCACAAAGAGTCAGACATTACTGAGCAACTGAACTGAACTGAATCCTAGTCCTAAAAAGCAACTAGAAAGCCAAACAAAAGCCACAAAAACTAAGTGCTGTGGAAATCAACCAGAGGCACACAGCCTGTGAGAAGTGTTTATGCTCCCAACTGCTGACCTTCAGGCCAGAAGAGGGGATTCCTGGGTGCTCTGGCCTGGGACTGCACCCCATCTCTGTACTCCATTTTATTTCCTTTACCATAGAATCCACCCCATGAAAGTCTTACATATTAATCTATGAAAATATGTGCAGAATCCGTATGCTGAAACATATAAAACATGAAAATCAAATAAGACACATGTAAGTTCTTGCATTGGAACACTACACATTAAGATTTCAATTCTCCGAGGGTGGCCAGGCGGCTGGGACTGACTGAGCAGGGTTTTCCTTGCCAGCGAACCCTGTAGAGAAGCTGCCGGTCGGCTGTCTTCTCTTCACCATGGCTGCTTCTGATATCCAGGTGAAGGAGCTAGAGAACCGTGCCTCAGGCCAGCTTTTGAGCTGATTCTCAGCCTGTGACCAAAAGAATCTGTCCCAGGATATCCCCTTTCCCCTCCTAAGGGGAAGGATCTTTCCCTGGAGGAAATTCAGAAGAGATTAGAAGCTGCAGAAGAAAAATCCAAGTCCCATGAAGCTGAGGTGTTGAAGCAGCTCGCTGAGAAACGAAAGCACGAGAAAGAAGTGCTTCAAAAAGGGACAGAGGAGAACGACGTCAGGAAGATGGCGGAAGAGAAGCTGACCCGAAGGACGGAAGCCCCGAAGAGAACCGAGGTGCAAGTGGCTGCCAAACCGGAGCGTCTGCGAGAGGAGGACGAGCACACTGCGGAAGGACAAAGGACCCGAAGACCCTGCAGATGAGACAGAAGCCGACTCCTCTGTTCTGAGAACTGGCTTCCTCCCCCTCCCCTTCCTAAATACCCAAAGGCTGTCCTGGCCAGTGTCATTTTACTTTCGCCCTCCTGACAAATATTCTACAAGCTGACGTAGGGCTGTATAGGTAGATCCAGATGGATTGATGCTGTTTTAGCGGCTAACGCGGGGAGAACCGAAAAGCGCTTTGCTCTTTTTCTGAAGTGCTGAAGTCTTTCTAATGCAGCTATGTCTCTTGTTGCGTCTTTCCTACTTCAGTACACCTGGTGGGCTGCGTTAATGGCTAGTACTGTATTGGCTCCATGAAAACATTTCTGTGAAGAGTATGTAGTGGCTTCTTTCAAATTGTTAGATGCTGAATATCTGCTCACTTTTAAATCCCAATTCTGTCTGGATCTTACAGACGCTACTGTACTTGAATGGTTAATAAAACTGCACAGTGCTGTTGGTGGCAGTGGAAAAAAAAAGATTTCAGTTCTCCCAAAATTGGTCTACAGAATTAATGCAATTCCAATAAAAACCCTAGCATGATTGTTTATAGGTATCTGACTATAAAAGAATCATGCTGACTCTTAAAATTTACATGGAAAGGCAAAAGAAAAAGAATAGCTAAAAACAATTTTGAAACAGAACCAAGCTGGAGGATTTATATACCTGACTTCAAGACTTTCTATATTATAAGGCTACAATAACCAAGATGGTGTGGTATTGGCAAAAGGACAGACACATAAATCAATGGAACTGAATAGAGTCCAGAAATAAACCTGTGCAAATATGCTTAATTGATTTTTTGACAAAAATGCAAAGGAAACTCAACAGAGAAAGGATACTCTCTTCAATAGACAGTCCAAGAACCACTAGATGACCAGATTTATAACATAAACCTCCCCCACCTCACACTTTATACAAACCTTAACTCAAAATAAACCCTAGACCTAGATGTCAAACTGAAGACTACAAAACTAGACCCCCCTCCTGTATATTAAAACACTTCAAATTCCGCACGTACTAGGAGCAGAGACTAATAAGTACTGCAGAAACGTGGACACTGTGCAGACAATGACCCACCTCATGGACAGAAGAGACCCTGGAAGTCAGCACCGAACTAAGGGCTGTACTGAATTCCACGTTATGAGCAAGTCAACTACACAAGAGTTTATAACCTACTCATCGGTTGGAATTAATTAAATAGTCATTCTTATTTCTCCTAAAATTTTTTTCTGACACAGCTGGTCTATTTACAAACTGGGACTTCAGCTATTATCTTGTTCTTGTGAGGATATGCTTATCAGGTTCCAGAGAATTAAGAAAAAGGAGAGGAGGGATTTCCATCTGCCCATTTCCTATGACCCTGACCTAGGTTTTCATGAAGTATGTTAATATACCAGTTTGGCCCCCAGAAATAAAACCAGATTCATTCAATGTTATTCCATAAAGAATAAAATCCATAAACAAATTAGAAAAATCTCAGCTCTAAGCTTTCCATGGATGGATTATCGAGTGCACAGAAACGTCATGACGTCATCTACTTGGTATTCCTTTCTCTCCTCTCCAGGATTTAAGGGAAGGGCGATCATACAATAATGATGCTGTGGGCATCTCAGGCAGGACGCAGACGAGAGAAGGGGAAACAGAGCGGCTCTGTGCCTCCCGGTTTCCTCGGCACACGGCCCAGTCAGGGAATCAAAGCCCAACTTTCTTCGGACTGAGGGGCTGATGCTTCTGTGCTTTTCTCTGACATCCCCTGGCTTCAGGCCTGATTTTTTTTTTTTTAAAAAAGAACCTTACTATGGGAGAACCATGACTCCATGATGCTTTAGGATAGGCCATGGGTTATCTGATTCCAAATAAACAGTGTATTAAAACTGAAAAAAATAAGAGAAACCCCCCACAACTCTAAGATAGTTCATTAATCCATTTATTTCAACACCATGGAGAACATATTATACTAACCAAGTTGATAAAAGAGAGTTTAAAATTCAAACTTGAAACTGGAAAAAGGCAGAACCCAAGTTTTCATGGAAAGAAATCTAAATTTTTAGAAAGAGAGCTATGATTAAAACAATATGGACAGAAAGGAGGGACAGTGAGGATACACAGTGGGTGCAGGACGGGGCTGGGTGACACGTCTGAGTGGGAGGAAGGAGCCACGCACCCAACCTGCCACCTGGGCTCCTCGAGGGGCTGCCTGGGTGTTAGCCCTCGGACGGCAAGGCAAGCCCACTCCTCCATTCTGCTAGGACAATGTGAAAATTTTGAAAAGTTTTCCCCCCCAAATCAAAATCAAACAAATTTCTTTAAAAACGGTTTCCATCTCTTCAAAACATTTCAGAGAAGCATACACACTGCACAAAGCAAAGCACAAAACCACGCTTATCCCAAGGTCACTGGTTCTAGCTGAGGATTAGTTAGTCCACATCTCACAGCGTGAGCTCTGGAATCACATCACATCCCTTCTCAGCACTTCTGAGCGGTACCTGTGCATGTCTGAGCTGAGAGCACCCGTGTGTGAGGGGCCAGGGCACACATGATGCCTGGCACATTGGGACCAACCTCCCTGCCACCTGAGCGGGCTCTGCCCTGGGCTGGGGCAGCCCCCAGCCCCTCTCCTGTCTCTATCTCACTCCTGCTGAGTGGGGACCAAATCCTCTCCCGACTCCCAGGCCTCTGGAGCCCCCGTCCGTTCCTCCTGCACCATTCCAGCTCCCAGCTTTCAAGTCTTACTCTCATCTTTGATCCTTTTCTCTCTCTCTCTCTACTTAAGAGTTTCATGTATTGCAATATTTTCTAGCTAGACATGGAGACTCTAATCTCTATGTGAAGTTCAGCTTCTTTATAAACTTTTATTCCAAGACAAACACACTGACTCCTAAGTACTAACATTCCAGTTTCTAGATTAGGTGAAAGGGTTAAAAAAAAAAAATCACTGCTCGTTCTCAGATCAGACATAGGAAAAAACACTCTCCGACTGCACATTTACGAGGGACTCTGGTAGCACTGTGGATTATTTACTAGGAGATTACTTGGGGGTGGGGGTCGGGGGGGGGTGGAAATGACATTTAAATAAATAAGAAAAGGGAGAGGGTGATTATTAATGATAAATGAAAATATTTAAATATTTTCAAAATATTTAAAATAACTGAGTTGAAATAACTGAGTTGAAAACTTGGTAACTTTCTACATTAACACTTAGAAGCTCTGTGGCGTCTACATCTGGTGTTTACAGACTTGTGACGAAAATGACAGGGGGTTCCCAGGTAGTGTGGTGTTAAAAGAACCCATCCGGCAATGCAGGCGATGCAAGAGACATGGGTTTGATCCCTGGATTGGGAAGATCCCCTGGAGGAGGACATGGTAATCTGCTCCAGTATTCTTGCCTGGGAAATGCCATGGACAGAGAAGCCGGCAGGCTACAGTCCACGCGGTTCCAAGGAGTCCAACAGGACTGAGCACAGCACCACCAACGAAAATGACACAGCTGCAGCGTGTGATGCGTTTACATTATTTGGGTCATCCATTTTAATTTCCACCTTAGACTATTAGAAGTATTCCTGTTTTTCCCAGGTGTCATTTTTCACATATAAAAAAGGCATATATCTGCATATATTTCTCTCATAGGAAAGGGTTAGCAATAAAGACACTGGGACTGCAAAAGGTGTAGCAGCAAAGACACAGTGACTCCGTCAGAATCCAAGATGCCCACGTGCGCAGGGAGTCGGCAGAGAAGTTTATGAGACCCTTTGTTAGGTGTCTAGGCAACTTCCAAATATGTGAACTGTGTGTGTGTGTGTGTGTATCTATATATGTATTTATGGCTGCAGGCAGCTGCTGTGTGTGTGTGTGTATGTGTGTGTGTGTGTGTATCTATATATGTATTTATAGCTGCAGTTAGCTGCTGTGTTTATGTATATCTATATATGTATTTATGGCTGCAGTTAGCTGCTCTGTGTGTGTGTGTGTGTGTGTGTGTGTGTGTGTGTGTATCTATATGTATTTACGGCTGCAGTTAGCTGCTGGTTCCAGACCCCCACAGCTTGCTCCACTGGAGGCTAGAAAGCGCCACTCCTGATCCGTGTTGGGATACTCTAATTGGAACCTTTTCACTTGTTGCCTTGAGTTCTGTCACACACACCCACTCACCTGTGACTTGCTTATCTGGAAGAGACGGGATTGGAATGGCTGACCCAAACTTAACCAGTAGACGCTCATATAACCAGTCAAAGTGTTTATACCTGTGGTTTACTGATCGATTAGTGTTCTACAAGGGAAGGAAAGAGAAAAAAAGTTACCAATATCAACTATAGAAGATGAAGAAAAAAGCAAGCCATTCCTAGCGATGTAAGCACGGTTCTGTTTTGATAACTCGGATACTTACGGTAGGGGTTAACTGATACTCAATGTAGCTCTTCAGACCGTACATTTTGGAGCCTTTCCTGGGATCTGCTACCACACAGTCAAACGTAGAGGCAGGGTAAACCCACATCGGGCCATAATCTCCAACCTACACATTGCAGGGAGAGGTGGAAAATCAGTTAACATGATTGATATAAATCATCAAATGATTCTTTTTAAGGCTGGAAGTCCTTAGGAGAGTCATTCTTGCTCTTCTTTGAGAAATTATCTACATAAATGCTCTCTGTTCTTACTAAGGTTCTATTTGAAAAACACACTTAATCGAGAGGCCATTCTGCTCCCATGTGGGCATCTTAGGCCACAGAGAGGGGCTGAGCTGCCTTTCCTGGAGAGGATGCTGGGCAGGACACAATCTCTCTCCAGTCCAGCTGTCCCAGTTTTATGTAATGAAGGGCTAGCTTTTAAAAATTTCAGATCTACTGCAGACTAATAGCTCTGTGAAAAATAAAAGGACACACTTGGCTGTCTCAGCAATGCCAAACTGGCATCAAACTTCCTCAACACTTACTCTCATCTTCTGTATGCCCTAATTCTTTTTCAAGGTGAAAGGAGGAAAAAGTGAGGTGAGGTATGAAAGTTCAGAGGCTACTAGGTCAGGACGGTGACTGGAGCCTAGAGAGCTTTAATAAGGGACTAAAGGTCTCTGACAACAAGTGCTTAATATTATGATTCTCCAAGAGGGACCCAGATCCAGAAAACCCTCCTGAAGCTGCAGGGCAGAAGACTTTGACAGGAGCTTTGGGGAACTTCCCTCAGTGACGGGGCCCAAGAGAGGAGACTCTGACCAACCAGGGCCCAACATCCATGAGGTCATTTACTCTACTAGTGGGTAGGGATGCTACACCTTAAAACCAAAGGACCAGGTCTCTGCTTTTTCTTGGTTTTCTGAAGCCTCTATGGCTTTCCTCACTTCCTTTTCCACACAAGAAGCCCACACAGGCAGGCCTGCCTAAAATTCGTGGGACAACTCAAATGCCGGGGTCCTTTGGCTCTGTTCCAACACTCTCACGCTTATGACAAAGTCCCACGCTTATGAGAATCTGAGGGGCAGGGGGGCCATGGGCTCTTGACTCTGTGGAGTTTTAAATTTAATGAAAAGAACAGGATACATGTTAAGTATTTACAAAAACACCTGAAGAAAAAAGCAATCTTTAACCTAACCATTCAGAAGACCCCAAGTCTGCTTTCAGGGAAGAAGGATTAAAGGGCTCTTGTCCCAGCCCTTTTCTCTGGAGTTTTCCAGGATTTCAAGCATTCCCAAGAAGTAGGAACAAGCAATATGCAAACACAATGTCTTTTCTTGCAATATCATTGAGCTTCCTAGGACCCAAAGAGTACAGAATAAGACTAGACTATTTCCTCCTTATTTGAGTCCACGGTGACTACACTCAAAGCCTCTTGCCCTTCTGCCCTGCTCACAACTTACAGGTACATGACTAAATCAGCAGGGTCAGAAGACAGCTATTTTTTTTCTAAAATTTTATCTGGAGATATACAGCTAGGTAACACTTAGAAAATCTATCCACAGTCAACATGTGGGTGAAACCATGGAGCCTGTGTCATCTGATGAGCAAGCCGTTCAAAGATGGATGTTCTGAATGATGTCACTAACTGCCAGCTTTCATTTGCTAGGTCCTTACCACGAACTGGACAACTGATTTAACGAAAGAAAACTATTACCAACACAGAGGAAAAGGGAACTTATTCTGATAACATGGGTGTACTCTGCCAAGGTAGAAACCTAAGTATCTGAATTGCGTTTAGTAGCTAAATATGTTTGGCTAGTAGAAAAACAACATGTAAGAGGTAACTTCAAGACACTTCAGAAAAAGAAATACTATGGTCATATGTTCAAGTACTGGTAGTCTGAAAAGGTAAAAATAAAGAATGCCTAGACAATAATGGGCATTAATTTATGCTATTTTTTATACTCTTAATATATTGTCAGTTACTTACCTGAAGCATTAAATGTGTTTAAGAATACTTTCTAAATGACTAATAACCTTTTTTAAGATACTATACAAGAGCTTAATTAGAAACAAAGCAAAAAATAAAAAATAAACACACTTACAATGATCGGAATTTTCTCTTTGGGTTTTGCCAGTTGCTTGGCCAACAAATACTGTTCCATCCCAGGTTTTGCAAATCCAGGAAATCTAATCATGAGGACAAATGCTCGTGAGTCTTATCCTTTCCCTTGTAAGAATTCTATAGCTCTCGTCCACATTTACTTAATACAACAGTTTGAACTTGTTCTGTCTTTCAGATGTACCGGAACTCGGAAACTAAGGTAAGTGACACCTGACATAATCAGATTGTTCAACAGCCAATTAGTCATTTAATTAAGCTTTCTCTGGTAAGAGGACAGTTTGACTCCAGAAGGTGTGATATTTATGGGTGCTCGATTTGCTTGATCTGAGACACTCTATCACCACTCGGAGGCCGAAGGGCAGACCAGAAACTGTCCCCCAGGTACAGAGGCGGAAAGAAAGTACTGAGCGTATCAGTTTACATGACTCCATGGGGCGAAGGCCACACGCTAGCATTTTACATCCAAATTAAAGCGCTTGTCCACATTCTCCCTCAGGAGGCCACAATTACCCCAAAGAAACTGCCACTGTTCATAAGTACTTGTGCCTTTTTCTTTGGAAACTGCCTTCAGAACCTGTCTTCTTAGAGACCTCAAACATAATAAGCTTGGCTATTTCCAGAAATCAAATCTATACCCAAGGCAAAGTTCTAAATGGAAGAAAAGGTGGAATCAATGTATACCCACCCAAATCACAACTTCCAAAGAAGACAAGATTGAGTTTTAGAATTTAAAAAAAAAACAAAAAAAAAAAACCAGGGGGTAAAAATGCTCAGAAAGTAAAACACCTAAAATAGGAAAAAAAATCTTATTTCTACAAAAACCAGCTGCATTCCATCTGATTTCATTCCTAAAGCAAGCTAAAGGCCAATGTGATGCTCACAGGGACCCATATCGTTTCCTTCACCTCCCTGGGCTTCGTGTCTCCAAGAGTAAAAGAGATCATATGTACCACAAAGGGATGTGAGAGCACCATGAGAGAAAACACACAAACTGCTCTGCACAAAGCCTGGTCATGGTAACAGATCGATACGTGGTAAAACATTTAAAAGAAAAAGTTATCATTATTATTTTTAGCTTTCCTGTGATGTCAGCAATGAAACAATATGTCATGAGTTGATAAAAGGTAAAAAAGAGTATTTGGCAGATCATTAAATGGAACATATATTTCACTTAAAAAAGCTTCCAAGCTAAGAGCCAAATAAACAAATAAGACATGATCAAATCACGCCCCAAACTCTGTGATCACTGGAAAGAGAAACAGCCTCTCTGTCTCATCACAGCCTCTCATAAGAGAGCACCGCCCCCCCCACCACCAACCTGTTCCCCCAGCTCTTACACCTACTTGTTAAGTGGCAGCTTCATGGAAGAGCTGGTGGCCCGGCTGTTTCCTCGCTGAGCACCTCCTGCTTCTACTGACTCTGAATCCTTGAAGTAGGGAGATGACTTGGGCTCATCCCAGTCTTCGTCCCAGTCATCATCATCACCAGTTGCTGGAGGTGAGAACAGAAGATTGTCGGTAAATAGAAACCAAATAAAGACGGGATGACTTAATTTTCTGGTAACAGCTACCAAATGGGTTAACCAATTTTTTAAAGAAGAAAAGGGTACATGGTCAGGATTACAATAAAGATGCGAAGAGTACCGGCTCTGTTGTTACGCTTGTTAGTTACAGTTTTGAGTCTTGAGGATTCTGCCTTTTGGCACAAAAGACAAGTCAGAAACAACTGAAGAGGGCTGTTGGTCCAAGTAACTTCAGATAAATGTCAACGATAAAAACACTCTGGAGGGCCTTCCCTGGTGGTCCAGTGGTTAAGACTTCGTGCTTCCAATGCAGGGGGCTCGGGTTCAATCCCTGGTCAGGGAACGAAGACCCCACATGCTATGTGGTGAAGCCAAGAGATGCCAAGCAAACCCTTGCTGGTGCACAGGGAAGGTCTGCTAGAGGCCTGGCTGTGCTGTCCTGCTCTTAGTCATGTCTGGTAAGAATACTGGGGTGGGTAGCCCTTCTTTTCTCCAGGGGATCTTCCCAACCCAGGGATCGAATCCATGTTTCCTGTGTTTCCTGCATTGGCAGGTGGATTCTTTACCCCTGAGCCACCTACACATTGATAAACCTAGCTTTATAAACTTGCAAATAAACAGGTCAAATACCCTTTAAGCCAAGAGACTGGGGAGGACAAAAGGGTGTCAGCTCTTTGGAAAGGAATCGCGTAACACTAACACTAACGCAGGCCAGAGACGGACGAGGGGGTGGAGGAGAAAGAGAGAAGCAAGGGACAAGCACTGAGTACGCCAGCCAGCGCCAGGAGCCTGACCTGACATTCTAATGATCCTCTCCGTGTCAGATGGGGTGTTGCCAGCCTTCCTCCCGCCCGCCCTCCGCCACTGTTCTCTGCCTCCGTCTCCCACCTCTGAAGGCCTGAGGTGTCCCTTCAGCACTAGGCAGGGAAGTGCCCTGGGATCTCCTCCCTGAGAGTGCCACCATGAGAAGCCCAGAGACAAATGTCAAAAGGAAAAAGAAAAGACTAGAAGGTATCAGAAAGATCTGGGCCAGGATTCCAGCGACACCACATCACTGCAGAAGCGATATCAGCAGTCTGGTCTGGACCCAGCCCCCGACTCCCGGGCAGGGTGGGAGCCAGAAAGCAGCACCTGCGCCCTTCAAGGCTCCCGACCCACGCCTCCTGCCATTCAGCACACTCAGTTCTGGGCACAATGAGCTTAGACAGGGGTCATTACAAAACAGTGGGTGGGTCTCTTAATTTCAGAACAGACATAAATAACCTTTCTTAATTCCTGAACTGTTTCTGCTTTTAGACAGTCTTCCTTTGCCTCAGTGTTTCCATTAAGCACCGGGGAGTCCAACAGGTAGTTCAGGAAATGATAGAACAGCTAAGTCAGAGGTCACACACCGGCAGGTGATAAACCACAGTCAATCCACGTGCTCATTTTTTTTGGCCCGAGATTTAAAAACAAATGTGTGTTAATAGCGAGGATTTTAAAGTGGGAAGATGACAAAAAAATCGAGATTTCCAGCCTCTCTGGTGGAACACCAGGAACACCAGCTCAGTCTTCCTGCGGCGGCATCAACCCACTGCCCCCCTCTGTCCTCCGCAGCCCCACAGGGTCGCTCTCTTGTTTCACTTTATGAACCTGGTCCCTGAAAGCACTTGCATGTGTGACAAGGTTCTCCTTGAGGGAACCGAGAGCGGACTAGAGTATAATTACCTCATTAGGATTCAGAAGAGTCAGTTTGCCATTAGACAGACCACAGTTCCTGTGATTAAACCCCTTCTACCGGGATGCCCTCTAAGAGCGCCCCTCCCCCTCACCTGGTCCTGGGATGCCCTCTAAGGATGGCCCCCTCACCTGGTCCTGGGATGCCCTCTAAGGGTGGCCCCCTCACCTGGTCCTGGGATGCCCTCTAAGGGTGGCCCCCTCACCCGGTCCTGGGATCCCCTCTAAGGGTGGCCCCCTCACCTGGTCCTTGGTAGGCCTGGGGATGGCCAAAGGCCGAGTCCCAGTTGTTGGCAGCGCTTCTCTGGGCTGCGGCCCCCTCCGGCTTGGCTCCCCAGCTGTCCGAGCTTTCCCAGTTTGCAGGTTTGGAAGCATTCCAGGCTGACCAGGGGTCACTGCCACTGCTGACCTGTTGTTAGGGGTAAAAAATGGAGAGGATATTTGTGACTTCTAGAAAGCACTACTCAATTCAGTAGGAAGCAATTGAATAGGGGTGCTGAAAAAAACTGATAGAATGTAAAAAAATTTAAAAAATAAAATTTTAGAAACATGTAGGCAAGCACAAAAAGCAGCATCAATCGAATTTCACTGCTAGCAGTTTGCCGTGTTTGCTCAGGAACTTTACAACTATTAACAGAGAAACTCTCTTTTTTCCCCTTCCCCCAAGTAACGGCTTTTCTGAACCTGCTCTCATCCTCATGTGTGTCTGACACTCCCACTGTGTAACAGAATATGTGACATACTCATAAATAACAACTATTTTCTATTTTCAAAGCTGACCTGAACAACACTGTGCCGTCTGTTTCTCTTTGCATGCTTTTTCCCCCACTTAATATTATGTTTTTGAGATTATATATGCTAATAATATGCTTTATTGACCTTAACTGCTTGATAGTAATCAGTTGTATTTTTAACTGTTTTAATTTTTACTTCAAAACGTTATTATGTTCCCAGTTAAAAAAAAAAAATCAAAAGAATAGAAGGATATGATATATAAAAGCATTCCTACCACCTTAAGATGCTAGTCATTCTTTCAGAGATGACGACTCCTAACAAAGTCCTTTGTACATACTCACACATGCCACGCAGTGAGATTCTTTTTGCTTTAAACATGTTCTAAGTGAGCCCCAATTGCACTTTCTACTCTGCACTTCTCTCTTGTTTTTCTATAGCCTGAAACATTCTCCTAGATATTAATACAATGACCTTCTTTTACGAGACTCCTTTGTATTTGTTTCCCATCATCTAAGCAGCACGTGCTGATGCTCATTTAACTTGTTTGCAGTGTTTTGCTGCTGCTAATAACGCTGCAGTGTACATCCTTACACATCTTTCCTCACATATCCAATAGATCTATTCGGAATTCCCAAAAGAAAATTACTGGGTAATGAAAGTGTGCATTTATTAATAAAATTGATAAGACTTTGTCAAACTGCTTTAGAAAGAGATCGTATAGTCACCTTCCTACACTCCTACTACATGCCAAGGGGTGGCGTCTTGCATAAAATGGGGCTATCATGCCAAGTTATTTTTAAAATATTTTCTCCCATTATTCTTTTGCATAATTTTATAGTTTATTAATGTTATAAATAAAATTTTTGAATGGGCAATACATGCCACCCTATTTCAAGGACTACTGCAGTAAGAGGAGCCGGAGGTAACCACAGGTTTTTTTTGTTGTTTCCTTGATTTTTTAAATAATTTATTTACTTTTAATTGAAGGATAATTGCTTTACAATATTGTGTTGACTTCTGCCATACATCAACACGAATCAGCCATAGGTATACACATGTCCCCTCCCTCTTGAACCTCCTTCCCCATCTCTCTAGGTTGTCCCAGAGCCCCAGCTTGAGCTCTGAGTCATACAGCAAATTCCCACTGGTGATCTATTTTACATATGGTAGTTTCCATGCTATTCTCTGCTTCTTTCCTCCCCCTCCTTCCCCCATTAAGTCCACAAATCTGTTCTCTACGTCTGTGTCTCCACTGGTGCCCTGCAAATTGGATCATCAGTACCATTTTCCTAGAGTCCATACATATGCATTAGTACACGACATCTGTTTTTCTCTGACTTATTTCACTCTGTATAATGGGCTCTAGGTTCATGCTAGATTTTTAAATTTTAAATTTTCAACCTGTATGGAATTGACTTCGGTAAAAGAAATAATATAGGAATCCAGCTTAATTTTTTCCTGTAGTCATCTGTTGCCCTAACATCATTTAATGAATAATCCATTCTCTCCCCACTGATTCACCTTTACCATACACTGGACTTGGGACTATTTCTGGGACTCTTTCCTATAGTCTATTCTTCTAATTGGAGAAGGCAATGGCACCCCACTCCAGTACTCTTGCCTGGAAAATCCTATGGACAGAGGAGCCTGGTGGGCTGCAGTCCATGGGGTCGTTAAGAGTCAGACATGACTGAGCATCTTCACTTTCACTTTTCACTTTCATATACTGGAGAAGGAAATGGCAACCCATTCCAGTGTTCTTGCCTGGAGAATCCCAGGCACAGGGGAGCCTGGTGGGCTGCCGTCCGTGGGGTCGCACAGAGTCGGACATGACTGAAGCAACTTAGCAGCAGCAGCATTCCTCTAATACCAAACTACTTTGGAGCCCAGTAGACAGAATGCCATATGGTAAAGTTTGTACTTTACCATAACATCTTTTATTATTTTTACAGTGAACTTCAGCATCAGTTTTCTGTTTTTAAACCTAAAACAACCTTCAGTTTTAGGATTAGTATGTCAGTGGTAAAGAATCCACCCATCAGTGCAGGAGATGCAGGTTTGATCCCTGGGTCAGGAAGATCCCCTGGAGAAGGAAATGGCAACCCACTCCAGTATTCTTGCCTGGAGAATGCCACGGACAGAGGAGCCTGGCGGGCTCTAGTCTGTGGGGTTGCAAAAAAGTCGGACACAACTTAGTGACTAAGCAACAACAATAACAACATGTCAAGTTTAAAAAACATGATTTCACTTGGACCTTAAATTTGTAGATAAATTTAGGGAAAACAAATAATGCCTTAAAAATTTTTTTCAACGCTGAAATCTATTAATTCAAGGACATGGAATAGCAAAGTCTTCCTTCTCACATAAACAAAACAAAATGAAACAAACCTGATATTAGAGAGAGAGGAAAGGTTTGCAAGGCAATTACCCAAATAGCCTCATATGCCTCTCTGATATTTTAGAATGCCACTGTGGTTGGGTTTTTTCTCACTCTTCACCATTTGACACCTGGGGGGATAACTGCCAGCCACCTACCAGAAGCGTCAACAACAGAGCACACGTTTTACAAGAGGAAATGTGATTGCATAACATCTCTTGTACCTTCAAGAAAAACGATGACATTACTAATGATTTTGCTCAACGTCAAATATTAACAGAAGAAAGACATGTGACTGTCAATCCATATGACTGTCAATTTCTCAAATACACGGCTGACAAGGTGCTCCTCTCAAGCAACTCTAGTGGATTCTGGAAAAGAAGGCTGTTGCGCTGAGAGCTGGCCAGTCACACTGCAGTTAAGAGAATCCCTTCCTCCATAGCTTTCTTGGGGGGTTGGGGGGACAGATACTCTGTGCTCTCCAGACTCTAAACCAGGAGGTTTTGTTTTCGCAATAAAAACTTCAAAAGGTATGCAAATTCTGGATGGTAACATGACAGTAAGTACAGATATTCATCTGGCATTTCTAGAAACTGCTGAGCAAAAGGAACAGAAGAGCTGCAATCTAGAACAACAGAAAGTCCAGCCCCACTGGAGAGTAAGGCTGTTGGCAAACCCTCAGAGAAAGGCACTGTATCAACACCAAGGAACAAATGGGACATGAAATTCACAGCAAGTATCCTAAAAAAGCTGAAACACATAACATGATACTCTGAAAAACTACTTCGTTACTAAATTGTTTATAATCAGTGCATTGCGACTGGGCCGTGCACAGGATCTTAGCTCTCTGCCTGGGTGATGAAATCCTCGTTGGCAAATCACTGTTTGCTTTTGTCCTGCCTCCCCAACCCCAACCCCCACTCACCCCCGGGAATATTCCTTCTATCTTGTTTCAACTTGACTTGTGCTGATAAATCTTTCAAACCTGACCAACTAGAAATCTCCCCAGGTTCTATCACTACGGCCCCTTCTCTAACAGCAGCTGAACAACCAGCTCCCGAAGCCTGCCAGGGTCTGTCTCCCCCTGAACCCGCCCTCCCTGTACTTTGGCCTCTGGCTCCTCTGCTCTCCACCCCCAATAACCCTGCTGTCCCCTGACTGCAGGCATCTGGTCACACGACCGTCCAAGCCTCTCCTCTGCTTTCTGCCAGCTCTCCTTCCTCTTTCTACCCAGCGAGGTCTTCATCCTCTTCTTTTCCCTCCCTTCATGGTAACAACATCCCCCTCCCCGACCAACTCAACTGCATTATTTCAAAACCTTTCACTAGACCTCACTGACCACAGGATGGATTCTAAGCTCATCAGTCCACTGTTCAAAATCGTACCTTTTCCTTCCATGACTTCCCCATCCTCACTAGTCGCCACTGATCCTCACTTTATGCGTCAACCTGCAGTTTCCCAGACTTCCCCACATCCTTCCCTTTGTTCACGCTCTACTCTCCATCTGTGCACCAAGCCTGCAAGAAAGCTGTGCATCTCACAAATACATGTCAAAGGGGGGGCAAGGATGAGAACACTGGCCCACTGGCTGAATTTTAAATCCCCTTATGAAACTGTGCAGCAGACTCGGGTTCAATCCCTGGGTTGGAAAGATCCCTGGAGACGGGGAAAGGCTACCCACTCTAGTATTCTGGCCTGGAGAATTCCATGGACTGCACAGTCCATGGGGTCACAGGACTGAGCCACTTTCACTTTTTCTTTATGAAACTGTAGCAATTTGACTCAAGTAAACAGCCCACAGGTTGAATGTTAAATCCATGAAACTGTTGTGATTTGACTCAAGTAAACTTCTCATGGGTGCAGTGGTTAAGAATTTAAGCTCTAGAGCTGTCTATCTGGGTTTGAATCCCAGCTTTACTGCTTACTAACTGTATGAACTTGGCCACTTGCTCCATCTCTCTTAGTTTCCATACTTACTGAATGGGTATGACAGCATTAACCTCCTCACAGGACTTTTGTAAGCATTAAATGACATAATGCATATGAAACATCTCACAGAGTATTTAGCACATGGCACAAATTCAGCAGAGGTCGTCTTACTACATGGCTCAGTTAGAACATAAAGAAAAGCCTGACGACTGGTGATCATTGAGTAAATCCCCACTAGTTTACACTTTATGGCAAAACATTTCTGTCTCCTTTCTCTTTCTTATATGTATCTGAAGGAAACAAATCTTTGGCTAGAATAGAAAGTATTTTAAGTGCCTGTAATCACCTATTTATATAAAAGTTTCTCTATTAATGTGATCTGGCATTGTTTTGAAAATATAATTGATGGTCTTTTCCTCTAAAGATCAAAAGCAACTCTTGATTCTTGGGGGTTTTGGCACATTTTCTGTGTGCTGAATGCTGAGATCTTGCTTTTCTTCAAAGCCTTACCCCAGCTGCAATGAACTGGGCTATAGAACAAGCGGTTTAATGATCCTTTGGCCTCTGACTTCTTTGCTCTCAATTCCAAGAACCCCTTCTGTCTCTCACCTGCAGACATCTGGCAGCATGATAATGCATTTTGCTCCTTCGCTAAGGTCTCGAGGGGCCTCTCCTTTCCTTTGCTCCCAGGTCTTCCCTTTCTCTCCTTTCTACTGAGTCATCACTCTCTTCCGGGCCAGCCCCCCCTTACAGCATCAAAACCATCCAGACTGTCAACTCCATGGTTTAAAATCCTTCATTAGACCTCACTGTCCATGGAATAAATTCATCAATCAAGTCTCATTGAAAGTCTTAGCTGAAAGGTCTCCAAGGTATAAATCCCAATCACTCTTTCAGTTCCTATATGTCCCACTTTCTATCTTCCCTGGTGGCTCAGAGGTTAAAGCGTCTGCCTGCAATGTGGGAGACCTCGGTTTGATCCCTGGGTTGGGAAGCTTCCCCTGGAAAAGGAAATGGCAACCCAGTCCAGTATTCTTGCCTGGAGAATCCCATGGACAGAGGAGCCTGGTGGGCTACAGTCCACAGGGTCGCAAAGAGTCAGACACGACTGAGTGACTTCACTTTCTATGTTGCCATGTTCCCAAGAAGACCTTTATTTAGTTAGATACTTTACTGGAAACAACACCTCGCTTAGGGGAAAAGGATTAGTTCTAAGGGTTTCAAATTGAATTTTACCTTTTTTATGGAAGGAGAAGGAGAAGGAGAAGATGAAGAAGGTGGTGATTGGCTGAGACTTTCAAGACAACCAATCTGAGCC
Source organism: Ovis aries (assembly GCF_016772045.2). Classification (NCBI taxonomy): domain Eukaryota; kingdom Metazoa; phylum Chordata; class Mammalia; order Artiodactyla; family Bovidae; genus Ovis; species Ovis aries. The sequence continues at coordinate 82,222,524 of NC_056061.1, read as the reverse complement.
AAAATATCCACCTTAAAATAAAAAAAGGTGCTCAGTAAATGAAGGGTGGGGGAAAAAAAAAAAAAGAGTATACCGAAGCTAAAAACAGCAAATGCATAGCAGGGCTAAGTTCAGCAGAAAATTCCAGCATGCCACTCATGCACAAACATTACATGCAGAAACCAAAGCCCTTACTGTATAGTTGTGGGTTATCCTCCGTGCATTAATATATATTCTGAAGACTGTTACTGTCACAACACAGTATCACTGAAGTACTAAAAGTAATTATATGCAGCACAGAAGGAATGGAACAAATATCATGCAAGTCATACAGTCACAGAAAAAGAACTCCAGGGGAAAACAATGTCAAGCTTTAAAAAATGTCAGGATGTTGAACTAGTGCTTTCAAAGCCACCAGATGTGAGATGAGCAAAGCTTCCTGGAACCTGAAAGCCACAAAGAACCTACCCAGGACCGGCTAAGACCACAGAAGAGCCCGCGAGGCCATGAATGCTGCGAGCTCCTGAACCCGCTGACCACCTTGATGTGCAGAGTTGACTTGAGAAGAGATAACTGATACGCTCCCTGGAGCTAGGCAGTGGCCAAGTCAGCATCGCTGAGGAGGACAACCTTGGAGCCCAACTTCCAGGCTTCGAATCCCAGCTCCACAACTATCTAGTAGGGAAGTCATGGCTATTAACATTAACATAGTGCTCGAGAACATGCTTTCCAGGTATAACTTCCTTCTGAAGAAAGTAGTGGTGTGATTTCCATTTTGTAAATGTAAGTAAATTTGGTTTTGGAAATCAACTAATAATACACAAAGAAGACAATCATGATGGAGTAACTGGGATCCACTTAAAACTAAAAGAGACATTATATATGAAGCTGTTTTCAAATCACTGGCCAACAGGCAATTGGGGACCTGACACCTACCTAGAGAGACTTTCCAGGCCTCAGGTCAGGGATGGGGGATCCACACAAAGACCACTCGTCTCTGTGAATTGAGGAGACAGAGCTGGGAGTCTGGGGCAGAGCAGTGAGAAGGAGAGAGCGGCACAGAGGCCCCAGAGACTGGGTGAAGGGGTGGGGATGGGATCCCAGGTCTAAGGCAGCATACTGATCAGCACACCCATACGAAGAAGAGACCACACGAAGGGTTAAGTATCAACCTCTCAGCAGGGCGGATCTCACCAGCCAGCATGGAAAACCTCAGAATTCAGGATTCACGGGGTGTGATATTAGGTACAGAACCGCAAAGGCTTTTGGCTTGGAGAGAGAGGCAAAAATATCCCTAGGCTGAACGTTGCTCTGGCCCCACCCTAAGAAGCTTAAACTGTTTCCTAAGTAACTTTCTTTTTAAATAAATTTAAAAAAGAAAAAAACAAAAACAAAAACAAAAACCCCACTAGTCTGCAACCGCTGGCCACAAAAATAATAGGATCTGGTTTTGTTATATTTTGCTACTTAGCTGTACTTTGCTTCTTAGATGACATCCTTGGGCCACCAGGACGTATAAGAATCAAACACTTCTGACAACAGGCGTCAGTGAACGTGGGCAAGGGCCTGTTTAGAAAACCACAGCAACACTGACTTGACTCACTGGTTTCCCAGGATGTTCTTATGGATTCAGAGGAAATCAGGTCTTTTGGTTCAACTGGTTTTCCTGTTCTTCAAGACACAGTCTAGGAAGAACACTCTTCACTGCCCAGATCACGAGACTGACAGTGCTGAGAGAGAAGACGGAGAGACAGGCGACGGACGCTCGCCCTTCTCTGTGTCCATCCAAACTAGGTCAGACCTCAGCTATGAGGCCAAAACTGAGGCCTGAGAATCAATGCAAAAGGTGACTTATATTTCATTATGGTTGCTTTCTGCAGAGCTTTCTACCAAACTAGCAAACAAGAGTACAAACAATATACAGGAAGGTTCAACAGATGCTGACGAGTAAGCAGAGCTCCCGCTGCCCACCTGGTTCCTTACAGAGGATGCTCAAAGTTCAGTACAGGTCAACACGGGTCATTCAGTTTGATAAGTCTACCAGGTAAGGAGGGTCAGTAATCAGGGGGCTCACCACCTTGTGTATTATCACCCTGGGGGAAAGGTTTTGAAAGCATTCGTAGGTCCACCTTATTACAACGCAAGGAAATTCTCGTGTGTGCTTCAGCCACACACGTCTACACCTTACTGGTTACGCTGTCACAGCTGTTCACACTGCTACACCCTAATATATGGTCTCCTGCTTGGAGGGAAAGAAGGAAGGAAGGAACTTCCAGAGGAAAACTTTGTCCAGGGGCATACAACAAAAATGAACAGAAATTAACTGGGTTTGTGAAAGCCGAGGTTATGGTGTTTTGGTTTGCTTTTTGTAACTCATCTGCTTGAATGAGGCACAACGTCTTTATCTGACATTTCTCATTCATCAGATGTTTAATAACCATGTGCCAGCTGTGTCAGGAAATAGGGATAGTAAATAATGTGATTCCTTTATAAGCCAAGAATATTTCAATTAGTTTCTGATAAAGGTTTAATTCTCTTTCTCAAAAAGGCCCACCAAAAGTATAAACTGTCTTATGTAAAAAGCTAATCATTTCAGCTCAAAATACAGATAGGACTTGTAAAATTTCCCATTTTGTTGTTTATAGATCTTTTGCTAAAAGGACATCACTGAATTCTACAGATGAAACTCTACTGATTTAAAAAAGCCATCTACAGAAATATAAAAACTTACACATTCTTTTAAAAATAAGGCTAGATCACAACAACATTCTAAATCCATCTGCAGCCGGTCACAGCAGCACTACTGACTGGAAATTACCCCCCAAAGCTTAAATAGCTCACTGTTCAGTCGTTAAGTCGTGTCTGGTTCTTTCTGACCCCATGGACTGCAGAACACCAAGCTTCCCTGTCCTTCACCACAGCTTACTCAAACTCATGTCCACTGAGTCGGTGATGCCATCCAACCATCTCATCCTCTGTCGTCCCCTTCTCCTCCTGCCCTCAATCTTTCCCAACATCAGGGGTCTTTTCCAATGAGTTGGCTCTTCGCATCAGGTGGTCGAAGTACTGGAGCTTCAGAATCAGTCCCTCCAATGAATATTCAGGGATGTTTCCTTTAGGACTGACTGGTTTGACTTGTTTAATATCCAAACTATTGAAAATAACTGAACCCCCACTAAGTACCACATACAGTTATACACACTCTAGAACTTTTTTCCATTTACTCTTTGCAACAATTCTGTAAGGTCTTTACACAGAAGGAAACTGAGGCACACAGAAGCTAAGACAGTCACCCTGAGTCATACAGTAAGGATGGGATCTGGGAATAAACTCCAGGCAAGGTCTGGGATCAAAGCCAAGCGTGTTCCTGCCCTTACACACCTGAAGGATTCAGGACACTCCTGTCATAACTACAGCTCACAAAGGCACTCAGGGCTTTAAAAGTAGAATGGAAAAGAGAGTATAGAAATAAACAACATTTCAGAGAAAGAGAAATGGGAAAGTCAGGAGGAGAAACTAGATTTGTGGGGGAATAATGAGCAATTCTGTTCAAGCAGAGTTTGAGATCCAGAGGAGACAGGCAGATAGAAATGCTGAACAAAAAGCTGGACATTGAGCAAACTACAGAGAAAATTCAGGATTGGGGGATATTTATAAGGGGAATCCTCTGCCCAGCTAGAGAGGGTAAAAGGAGATGGTTGGAACAAAAAAGGATAAGCAGAATGAGGTTGTTCCCTGGAGAGGGAAGAGATGAGAAAAGGAGAGTATTTCTTAAACATCTTCTGTGAGTCCAACACCACTTACACCAGCGGCCTGGTCCTCAGACAGTTCAGGAAGCAGCCTCGACTTTTGCAAGTGGAGCCAGATTGTCAACCCAGCTCTAAGGTCAAACCTTACACCAGTTTTCCCACCACACCAACTTGCGTGGAGCGGAGGAAGGATGGGATGGAAAACCAGGGAACAGAAGAACAGACATCCATGGGGAACTGGGATTCAGTGTGATAAAAAGCAAGAATTTTAACAAAAGGAGAAGTAGTTTATTCCAAGTATGTATATCTTTCTAGTATTTCAAAAGGATAGAAAAATAAACCCCTGGAAAGGGATTTATTAAAATAAGGGGTTTAGAAAAATAAAACCCCTCAAGTCAAAAGCTTTCAGATAAAACATCTAGCTTTATACACCTTTCAGTTAGTGTTTAAGCACCACTGCTCTTTCAGTTCAGTTCAGTCGCTCAGTCGTGTCCGACTCTTTGCGACCCCATGAATCACAGCACGCCAGGCCTCCCTGTCCATCATCAACTCCCGGAGTTCACTCAAACTCATGTCCATTGAGTCGGTGATGCCATCCAACCATCTCATCCTCTGTCATCCCCTTCTCCTCCTGCCCTCAATCTTTCCCAGCATCAGGGTCTTTTAAAATGAGTTAGCTCTTCGCATCAGGTGGCCAGCTTCAACATCAGTCCTACCAATGAACACCCAGGACTGATCTCCTTTAGGATGGACTGGATGGATCTCCTTGCAGTCCAAGGGACTCTCAAGAGTCTTCTCCAACACCACAGTTCAAAAGCATCAATTCTTTGGTGCTCAGTTTTCTTTATAGTCCAATTCTCACATCCATACATAACCACTGGAAAAACCATAACCTCGAACGGACCTTTCATGACAAAGTAATGTCTCTGCTTTTTAATATGCTGTCTAGGTTGGTCATAACTTTCCTTCCAAAGAGTAAGCAAACAAAAATGTCTCATTAATTTCTAAAAAGTAAAGATTCAGTGACTGAAGAGTTTTTTAAAAGATCTACACTGAGAACCTTTTTATAATTATATAATTTAAACACTAACAACTGGGCGAAAACCAACATGAGGACAACTATTAACACATGTTTTGCAACGATATCTGAGATTTATTTTCACCAGCAGGCTAATATATTCTGGAGGCACAGCTACTAATAGGAAGTGCTCCTGAATCTGTAAAATACCAAATAAATAACTAACAATGAAACCACCAATAACCACTAAAAACTATTCTTTTTTAAAGGTATTGTAATAGCTGTCCTCATCCACCTTAAAATCTGTACTAGAAAAAGAAAAAACAAGAATCTAATTCATTTCTTTAATATCCTGCAATAAGTTTTCTACACAGTTTGCAACTGTGGTGTGTATATATATATGCTTGTATTTTGTGGTATGTATATATTTATTTTTAAAATTTTTATTGTGCTGAAATGTAATATAAAAGTTCCCATTGTAACCATTTTTAAGCGCACCATTTCATGGCATTAATTACATTGTCAATGTTGTGCAGTCATCATTACCATTTTCATCAAACTCCCCCATCCTGTGTATATATTTAAACACAAGAAAGGTAGCACTATCCGTAGGGAGATGCCTTTGTAAAGGCACAATCATCCATGTCTGCACATCTAAAGCTACCCTCGTTCTTCTACCAGCAGCCCTGGCTTCCTGCAGGGCAGCTGTCCAGCAGTCTCCCTGGCCAGCCCCTGCTGACGACGCGGATTCCTGGCTCTGCTGTGCAACAGTGCTGCAGGGGACCCCCTTTCCTGCCCAGACGCCTGTCCGTCAGCAGAGAGGGGGTCCCGCTTACAGGTGCTGGGTCAGAGAGCAGAAACACTTCACGTACTAACACAGACTCTCAAACTGTCCTCCAGAAAGCTTCGTCGGTTTATCTTCACCAGCTCCACATCGGAATTGCCTACTGAACATCCCTTTCCTCACATTAGGTGTTAAAACACTTTAATTCTCTGCTAATTTGATAAAAAGAATTTCAAAATGAGCATTTTGCAATATTTACTGGCTCTTTGTACTTCCTTTCCAATGAAAAAATCTGTTCACCCCCTTCACCCGTTTCTTTTCTGAGCTGTTCATCTTGTCCCTATAGATTTATGAGAGTTCTCTATTAACAGAATTACCTGGTACCTCTGGCACATTAGAAATTCTTTTCCTAGGTGAATATTACTTTTTGATTTAAATGTAGCAGCTCTATGGTTGCTATAAATTGTGTTGTATTTAGAAACACCTTCTATATTCCAAGGTTATAAAAAAAATGTTGCCTGTATTTTTCCAAGTATTTAAAAAAAATAAACAGCTTTATCATTGTCCAAATTAAATTGTTCCAACACATTTAAAGAATAATGCATTGTATTCCTTTGACATTTACAGTCTAGCCTATGCCACAGTCAAGCGGTGAGTCTGTGTTTTACAGGTAAGGAGTTCCCTCACGTTCTAAACAAGAAAGAAAAAGGTCACGGTGGGTTGTGGGGCTGCTGCACGAACATTATCTACCACTACGCTAGTCACTGCACCTACCTCTGCTTGCTCAGTAAGAAGCTAGAACCAGAAGGGGCCTCAACAATCTGAAATTAGGAATTTTAAGAAAAACAAAAGGAAGTGCTATTTTACATATTAAGTTAAAAATGTGTGAACTAACTATTCTGAAATGCAGTATAGCTTCAAAAGTCAAGGAGGGTTCAGATAAATTAAAAAATAACAGGCTCAAAGTAAGTTATTTATGAACATCTGCAGGTGGAATGTAACCTTTTAGAGAGATCTGTCTAAAAATATGATTTAAAAGAAAGACACGACAGTCAGAAAGATAGATAAGCAGCAGCTGAATGTGTGGCTTTACCCTGCCTGCGTGGGAAGAAAGCCAAATTCAAAACAAGTGGTGCTGAGAAGACTAAAAGGATACTGATTAGGAAGAGTGTGGTGTGCTGAGCTGAGGGTGGGGGGGAGGGGAAAGCGGGGGGGGGGGGGGGGGCCTGCCTGACCCACGGGCAGAGGAGAGGGTTGGCTCCTTCTGACGCACAGCAGGCAGATCCTTTACCAGCTGAGCCACAGGGACGCCCTCCTCTGACACACTTGCTTCCAAACAAACTCTTCTCAGGGGGAGAAGGCAACGCCAGAATCACTAGAAAAGCCCAAGAGGCATATCCCTGGAACAAAAATAGTATTTTCTAACCAACATTCAGAAAATGAAATAATGGAAAAACCTGACAGCAACGTTCTCCAAAGCTACCAATTAACAACAGCATTTGTAAAGCATACCACAGTCTTGGCCCGTTTAGATTGTCCGTACATCCCAGACAACTGAGACCATAGATGGCTGTTAAAAGTATTTTTACCCTATTTAAGTAAATTCAAATGCTCAGATTAATTAATTACAGTCATGTATTCTGTATTTTGTTACTCCTGGTTTCAGTTTGTCTTTGCTTTCAAAGGATCTGATTAGATTTAATGTCAGATTGGACTAGTAAAACCCAACCATCATTAAGTTGATTATATTTTCTTTCAACCAACCTGGAAGAAAAAAATTATACTTACGCTGACCAGTTTATATTACATTTACGTAGTGAGAAATCTTCTTCATAATATAACAAAGTTTGAGACTGATTTTAAATTTGTGTTTATAAGTTAAACTGCTTCAGCCGACCCTGAGCTAATGGTTGAAATAGGTCCCTGAATTAAAATATGATAAACAGCTCTATGTTTTGTTTCCTTCACTTATTTTATGATGATCTCAATATAATTCCCCGTTATTGAAATGCTGTCCTTTACTTACTAATGCGGTTTCACCGGTGTTTTTGTATAATCAGTGAATCTCAGCTGGGCTGACTTTGCCCATCTGGCAACATTTGGAGACAGTTTTGGTGACTGCTGTGAAGGTGGTGCGGCAGGCCAGAGACGCTGCTGGTTATCACAACGAGGAAGCGTCAGGCCCCAAACGTTAACGGCACCCAGGCTAAGAATCCCTGGTAAAATGTCAAGTAACGTTTAACTGGGCTTCCCTGGTGTCTCAGTGATAAAGAACCCGCCTGCCAATGTAGGAGACGCAGGAGATGTGAATTCGATCCCTGGGTTGGGACGATCCCCTGGAGGAGGAAATGGCAACCCACTCCAGTACTCTAGCCTGGAGATTCCATGGACAGAGAAGCCTGCAGTCTATGGGGTCACAAAAGGGTCGGATACAATTTAGCGACTAAACAACAAGATTTAACTACTATTTCTTCACATTTTATCTTGAGTAAACTTTAACTCGCCAACATTCTCAGGTATTATATATTAACAAAATATAAGAGAATGCTCAACTATGGTGATAACTTCACCTCCAAATTTTAAATATCTGAGCCAGACTAATTTGTAATTCAGGATGTCCACAAAAGCTATTTTAAAATGTATAAAATCTGCAATTAACATTTAGTAACAGTACTTTGAAAAACTCTCTTAAAAGGTTAAGATATAAATATCCTATAAGCAGATAACTGTGAGATGATTATTAGCCTTTACATTATTTAAAGCCTTTTATGTAGTTAAAAATATCAAGAGATATCTCCTAAAGCCCATTCATTTCTAAAGAGGTAGGAAGTAGTAACATTTTCAGATCCGTCTTCTCAATTTTCTTGTTGACGCTGGCTCTGGATAATCATTTAGCAATAACTGAACCAGGCCAAAGTACTGGAGCTTCGGCTTCAGTATCAGCCCTTTGAAAAAATATTCAGGGTTGATTTCCTTTAGGATTGACTGGTTTGATCTCCTTGCTGTCCAAGCTCCAATACTTTGGCTACTTGATGTGAAGAACTGATTCATTAGAAAAGGCCTTGATACTGGGAAAGATTGAAGGCAGGAGGAGAAGGGGACGACAGAGGATGAGATGGTTGGATGACAGTACCAACTCAATGGACACGAGTTTGAGTAAGCTCCAGGAGTTGGTGATGGACAGGGAAGCCTGGCGTGCTGCAGTCCATGGGATCACAAAGAGTCATTCAGACATGACTGAGTGACTGAACTGAACTGAGTCAGGTAGTCACCTAAATTGGTCAAATTCATTAAAATTAATATTAAAGTTTCAGTACATTTTTCTCAAATTATCCCGCTTTTCCAAGTTTTCTAGAAGCAGTACAGTAACAGTACCAACTACTGGCTCTGCAGCTGCCTTCCCGTGCGCTGCACCTGCAAGAGGGGGGGCTCACGCCGGACGCGCAAGTCACGGGCCACGGCCACAGAGTCGTGTCCTGTTCCAGCCAGAGTTCTGACACTGACCCCAGAGGACCCTTTTCCTTCCTCGCCCTCGCTTGCAAGGATATTCCCAGTTTATCGGGTCTGTGTTCAACATGCCAGACTTTTACTAGCAACTCTCAATGAACACCCTGCCTTCTCACTAATAATCAGTGCTATAAAAATAGTCTGCAGCAGGCTTAAGAGGCAAGGTCTTTGTTAGAACCCAGCAAAAGAACGCCACACACACACCTAACAGCTATTTTGTCCGTGCTCTCAGGGAATGGCAAGGGCCCGGCACGTCACCAGCTCTCGCACGCGTGCTTTGCTCTGTCGAGCCAGAGTACGGCTTACCTGGTTGCTGCTCTTGGTGGCCGATGCATCGGCGTGGGCTGCACTTGCTGACAGGGAGTCGAGGAAGGCTTGGTCAGCCACTGAATTTCCACACGCAAACTGATCTTTTCCATCACTCGGCAAAATCTGAACATAAGGAAGGACCACAGTTACTTACTTTCATAGACTATAGAGTTATTTCTGAGGTAGAACCCCTGATGGCAAGTAAGAACTATCAAAAGGTTTCTATTCTTAAAAGGTATGAGCTCAAGAACAACTGCCCTAACGATTCCTTTCTGCAAGTGTGCGGAATTCTTTAGAAAAACACAACTAATACCAGGATCAGCTTATCACATTTTTCTCATTCTTGTCAGTTTTTAGGATCCTAAATGCACAGTGTACAGAGGTCGAACATAACATGAGATGCGTGGGTTCGGGATCTGTGAATCCTCTGATAGGGTCTGGAAAGGTGGGGTGCCTGCCCGTGCACATGTCGGGCTGGCCAAAGAGTTCATTCAGGTTTTTCCAGAAAAGATGTTCTAGAAAAACCCAAACAAACTTTCTGGCCAACCCAACATTTCAGCAATATCATCAGTATTCTCCAGAGCGCTCAAAATTCCCCACTGAACTCAGTCAGGAAAACAGCCAGCCTTCCCATTTTGCAGGCAGCGCCCAGCACACACCCTCCCAGGGCACGTGCTCTCTCTACTGGACGGAAACCCAAGGCAACTCTGCTCCTGAGCTACACTCCAGTTTTATTCACAGGCTACCAGGCAGCCTCAGTTTCTTGCTGTCACCCGGGATGAGAGAAGCAGGCTCACCATGGACCCAGGGCTCCGTTCTGCGTGACCTACGGACAGCCAGCAGGGGGCGCCGCGAGGCTGACTCAGAGAGCCTTGGTCAGCTGGGTGGGGTGTGTCCCCACAGCATCCTCAGCATTTATCACAACAGAGCTTACACCCCGCAACAGCTCACTCCAGACCCTGGGCCTTGGAGAATGGGAGAAGGAACTGACGGAGAGGCCCTAGATTAGCACAGGGAGGAGACAGTGACCTTAGAGTCTGCTGCCTAAACTCTGTGAGTCCACTCTACAGTACACAGTATGGTAGGCAGCAGCTACGACAGTGTCAGCAACGGAAAACAGAGACTTTTATTCTGAACAACTAAAAGTTGCTATCCTTGGAAGGAACTTCAGCTAAGCATTTGGAGTCACTCTTTGGCGTGTAAGTCTGTAGGTAATATTTCTTCTTGGTTCTACTTCAGTGAATTTTCTACATTTTATATAATCAGCAAGTATTATTTTTACAATGGAATTTTTTCATTAAACATAAAGTTATCTTTCATTCTTGTTATTTAAGTTGATAATTCGTAAAAACGCATATGACAAAGACCAGGTTTAATTAATAAACAAGAATAAATTCTTACCTCAACATAGTCTGTTGGAACAAGCCCTCTTTCTCCTTTGCTGTTTCTTCCTTCCAGCCATCCTCCACCAACATCCTCAAAAAGGTTAAAAAGAAAAAAAAGAGTATAGTTGGAATTTCCTGCAGAAACTTGGCTCTGGGAATTGTTATCCATAAAAAAGGTTATTAACATTAACCCATTAACCTTTTCATTCCCATGGGGCTAACGCTGTTAAAAATGTCAAATTCTTAAGCTTTCTCTTTATGCCAGAAAAGGATATAATTTAAAAATGAGAAAAATCAAACTTCAACAATAATTGATCAGAGAGAGAGAAACAGAATGCCAAGATTTTGTAATTTCCTTCTGTTGACTGGTCTGTGGTAGACTACACAAATGGTTTGCAGCTCCGACTGTCAAGGGACAGAATGCACCCTCATTTCCAGAACCTGCGCTATCCTTTGTGACCTCTTCAGCCAACAGACTGAGGTGGAGATAACACAGGGTGAATACAGAGCTGGCCTCGAGAGGCTCTGCACACTTCAGCTCACTGGTTTTTTTCCCCCAAAAGAGCTGGATATTTGGGTTGCCAGATGATGACAGAGACAAGGCTCCGTCTCCCTGTTGGCCGACCCAAAGCCAGCCGACCCCCAGCAGGAGAAATGCCAGACAGAGGAGGTCATGATGGCCTGCTCTGCCCTCGTGCCCTGCTGGGCGATGCAGGCCCATGGGTGACCCCAGGTCAGGAGAACCACCTGGCTGGCTTGTGGATCCCCAAGCAACAACAACTGACTATTTGTTTAAGCCACTAAGCTTTGGGACTGCCTGTTATTTAGGAAAACTAACTGACACAATGGGGCCCACTGGAGAAGGGAGTGGCAAGCCACTTCAGTTTTCTTGCCTTGAGAACCCCATGAACAGTATGAAAAGGCAAAATGATAGGATACTGAAAGAGGAACTCCCCAGGTGAGTAGGTGCCCAATATGCTACTGGAGATCAGTGGAGAAATAACTCCAGAAAGAATGAAGGGATGGAGCCAAAGAAAAAACAACACCCAGTTGTGGATGTGACTGGTGATAGAAGCAAGGTCCGATGCTGTAAAGAGCAATATTGCATAGGAACCTGGAATGGCAGGTCCATGCATCAAGGCAAATTGGAAGTGGTCAAACAGGAGATGGCAAGAGTGAACGTTCACATTCTAGGAATCAGCGAACTAAAATGGACTGGAATGGGTGAATTTAACTCAGATGACCATTATATCTACTACTGAGGGCAGGAATCCCTCAGAAGAAATGGAGTAGCCATCATGGTCAACAAAAGAGTCCGAAATGCAGTACTGGGATGCAATCTCAAAAACGACAGAATGATCTCTGTTCGTTTCCAAGGCAAACCATTCAGTATCACAGTAATCCAAGTCTATGCCCCAACCAGCAACTCTGAAGCTGAAGTTGAACGGTTCTATGAAGACCTACAAGACCTTTTAGAACTAACACCCCCAAAAGATGTCCTTTTCATTACAGGAGATTGGAATGCAAAAGTAGGAAGTCAAGAAACACCTGGAGTAACAGGCAAATTTGGCCTTGGAATGCAGAATGAAGCAGGGCAAAGACTAATAGAGTTCTGCCAAGAAAATGCACTGGTCATAGCAAACACCCTCTTCCAACAACACAAGAGAAGACTCTACACATGGACATCACCAGATGGTCAACACTGAAATCAGACTGATTATATTCTTTGCAGCCAAAGATGGAGAAGCTCTATACAGTCAACAAAAACAAGACCAGGAGCTGACTGTGGCTCAGATCATGAACTCCTAATTGCCACATTCAGACTGAAACTGAAGAAAGTAGGGAAAACCACTAGACCATTCAGGTATGACCTAAATCAAATCCCTTATGATTATACAGTGGAAGTGAGAAATAGACTTAAAGGACTAGATCTGATAGAGTGCCTGATGAACTATGGAATGAGGTTCGTGACACTGTACAGGAGATAGGGATCAAGACCATACCCATGGAAAGGAAATGCAAAAAAGCAAAATGGCTGTCTGAGAAGGCCTTATAAATAGCTGTGAAAAGAAGAGAAGCAAAAGCAAAGGAGAAAAGGAAAGATATAAGCATCTGAATGCAGAGTTCCAAAGAATAGCAAGAAGAGATCAGAAAGCCTTCCTCAGCGATCAATGCAAAGAAATAGAGGAAAACAACAGAATGGAAAAGACTAGAGATCTCTTCAAGAAAATTAGAGATACCAAGGGAACATTTCATGCAAAGATGGGCTCGATAAAGGACAGAAACGGTATGTACCTAACAGAAGCAGAAGATATTAAGAGGTGGCAAGAATACATAATAGAACTATACAAAAAAGATCATCATGACCAAGATAATCACGATGGTGTGATCACTCACCTAGAGCCAGATATCCTGGAATGTGAAGTCAAATGGGCCTTAGAAATCATCACTACGAACAAAGCCAGTGGAGGTGATGGAATTCCAGTGGAGCTATTTCAAATCCTAAAAGATAACGCTGTGAAAGTGCTTCACTCAATACGCTAGCAAATTTGGAAAACTCAGCAGCGGCCACAGGACTGGAAAAGGTCAGTTTTCATTCCAATCCCAAAGAAAGGCAATGCCAAAGAATGCTCAAACTACCACACAATTGCACTCATCTCACACGCTAGTAAAGTAATGCTCAAAATTCTCCAAGCCAGGCTTCAGCAATACGTGAACCGTGAACTTCCAGATGTTCAAGCTGGTTTTAGAAAAGACAGAGGAACCAGAGATCAAATTGCCAACATCCACTGGATCACTGAAAAAGCAAGAGAGTTCCAGAAAAACATCTATTTCTGCTTTATTGACTATGCCAAAGCCTATAACTGTGTGGATCACAATAAACTGTGGACAATTCTGAAAGAGATGGAAATACCAGACCACCTGACCTGCCTCTTGAGAAATCTATATGCAGGTTAGGAAGCAACAGTTAGAACTGGACATGGAACAACAGCCTGGTTCCAAATAGGAAAAGGAGTACGTCGAGGCTGTATATTGTCACCCTGCTTATTTAACTTCTATGCAGAGTACATCATGAGAAACGCTGGGCTGGAAGAAGCACAAGCTGGAATCAAGATTGCCAGGAGAAATATCAATCGCCTCAGATATGCAGATGACACCACTCTTATGGCAGAAAGTGAAGAGGAACTCAAAAGCCTCTTGATGAAAGTGAAAGAGGAGAGTGAAAAAGTTGGCTTAAAGCTCAACATTCAGAAAATGAGATCATGGCATCTGGTCCCATCATTTCATGGGAAATAGATGGGGAAACAGAGGAAACAGTGCAAGGAGATCCAACCAGTCCATTCTGAAGGAGAGCAGCCCTGGGATTTCTTTGGAGGGAATGATGCTGAAGCTGAAACTCCAGGACTTTGGCTACCTCATGCGAAGAGCTGACTCACTGGAAAAGACTCTGATGCTGGGAGGGATTGGGGGCAAGAGAAGGGGATGACAGAGGATGAGATGGCTGGATGGCATCACTGACTCGATGGACATGAGTCTGAGTGAACTCTGGGAGTTGGTGATGGACAGGGAGGCCTGGCGTGCTTCGATTCATGGGGTTGCAAAGAGTCGGACATGACTGAGCGACTGAACTGAACTGAACTGGCCTAACCTTCCCGAGTGCTCCTAGATAAATAATGTTAATAAACTAAACAGTAATGTACTCTATGCCAGGAGTCCCAGTTTTAATGTTACCTTTGAAAAATCCTACTGCTTCCCTTTAAAATAATACGGGCTATCTTAAATTCATAAGCCATACCCTAATTAGTTAACATCTACCTGAATCTAGATAATATATTCTTTTAAAAAGTCATTTTAAATGACTTTGTCCATTTCTTGTCCACAACAGCAATTTAAATACTATTTTACCAAGAAATTAAGAGTGCTTCTTCATTAAAAAAAAAAAAAAAAAAACAGTAAATGTAAGCTTTCATGTCTTCTACAATTAAAAATAGAGCCGATTTACTTATACACACCTGGCACGCTGTATAAAACTACATATATTTTTTTCTAACCAGCAATTCTTTTTTAACCATCAGTACTGCACAAGCAACAGGGAAGGAATTCATGTGGGTTTGAAAGATCAGCCTGTTAAGAAAATAAAATCTTAAACATAAATCCTTAAGAGACCAATTTAAACATAACAGTTCTCTTACCGGATTTGTAATTGTGATGATTTCGCCTTCATTAACCGTCAGTTCATTATTTCCAGGTTCAGCAGAAAAATCATACATAACCCGAGCCTATTGGAAGGAAAGAGAAAAAGAGGAAGTTACAAATGTAAACGTAACAGTAAAAAAAAAAGAAAAAAAGAACCATCTATACCGCTCACTTTGTGAACAACATGTCATGACCGCGGTTGCGGTTGTTTTGGAACAAAGGAAGACGTTGGATCAAAATGATTCATCAGTGCTGTTTGTGAGGAAGAATGACACCAAGAGAGAGACCCCTGCTCTGCTCTGGGAGGAGGGAGGTTTCTGGTTGCCTCCCACACGGTACTTAGAGATTGGGCCCTGAAGAACTCAGAATAAACCCATTTCAGCAAGGGGAAAAGAACATGCGTGGCCTTCCTGGCAGGAGGCAAGAAGTGGAAATACAGACACTGTTCACTGTGGGCACACGGACTCTCAGGGACTGAGGGATCTCCACAGAAGTATGTACACACATGAGATGCACAGTCTTTAGATGAACCTCCTGCTGTTAAGACTCTCACTGTTCTTCACCTAGGGTAAATTCTGACAGTGCAGCAACCCCAGCCAACTAAAAACACAGAGATCTGAGCCTTGTGCAAGACACATTTATACTCTTCTACTAGAATCCTTCCTACTAAGAAGAAGAAAGTGTTGGTTGCTCAATCGTGTCCGACTCTCTGCAACCCCATGGACTCCAGCCCACCTGGCTTTTCTGTTCATGGGATTCTCCAGGCAAGAATACTGGAGTGGGTAGCCACGCCCTTCTCCAGGGGATCTTCCTGATCCAGGGATCGAACCCAGGTCTCCTGCATTGCAGGTGGATGCTTTACCATCTGAGCCATATGAAGACTTACCTAGGGCTCTGGTATACTTGGGTCAGGGAACCTGAGCAGTTGTGATTTTCAAAATTTTTCTTGCCATGGAATCTGAATCTCATAGAAAATAGGCTAAAGGGAAGCTGTTCTGGTTGATGTGAGGTGGGGCTGCTCTTTCAGGCCCTTCCTCAAGCAGATGCTTGAGGCACCAACCCTGAGATGTGGGTTCCTTGGAATAACTAACCGCCATGCATGTATTCCAAGAGAGACAACCACCGCTGTAAAAAATACATATACTTTTATAATATGTTATGTGCATTTAATCCATCTCAAATTCTAAATAATTGTCTTTTCATGGACTGTCTTATAGAAGAAAGTCCATCTTACAAATTGAGACCACATGTACCTCTGAAATGTGGTTTGTTTTAAACTTATCCTGCTGCTTCCTGGTGGCTCAGCGGTAAAGCATCCACCTGCCAAAGCAGGAGAGGTGGGCTCGATCCCTGGTCAGGGAGGATCCACATGCTGCGGAGCAACTAAGCCCGTGTGCACAACTGCTGGGCCTGTGCTCTAGAGCCGTGAGTAGCAGCTACTGGAGGCCCTGCGCCTGGAGCCTGAGCTCCATGACAAGAGAAGCCACCACAAGGAGCCTGCGCACCACAACCAAGAGTGGCCCTCGCTTTCCGTAACCACAGAAAGCCCATGCAGCAATGAAGACCAAACAATGAATATAAATAAATAAACAGAATTATATATAAAAAAGTAATTGTCCTAAGAGGCAAAGCGACGTCTGCCTACAGGGTTCATCAACCAGGACTAGCGGGCCTACACTCCTTTAACACGCGTTTGCTGCACACCGACCGCGCGGCGAGAACTGCGCTGGCCAGTGCTTCCTCCACACCTGCTTAAGGACACCTGAAATGCTTCTAACAGGGGCCAAGGATTCACATCCAGTGGCAAAAGATCAGGGGAAAAGACCCCAAATTCTAATGTACTTTGAAATACGTCAAAAATAATAAGATGAACTGGTGGAGGAAAGCGATAAAGCAGGTACAGTAAGTAAACTTATTTATGGAATCTTGATGGGGGTTCATGGTATCCAATGGAAAATGAGTTCAACTTTTCTACATGCTTGAAATTTTTCATAATAAAATGTTGGAAAGAAACGAACAGTAGTGCATGGCATCAGATCCTTTACTTTTACACACTGGGAAGGGGGACTGAGAGCCAGGCTCGGGCAGAGAGAGAATTCTGCAAGTGCCACCGTTTTCCTGAGGTCACTACGGGGACAGCGACCCTGGGCTGAGGTATGTTCCTCACGCAGCTGTAAAAGGAGATAGAATTCAGCTTGTCCCATTGGGGACTAAAACATGTTTTTATAAACATGTCAAACCAACCTCAATCCCTCACGCAATGAGGGCAGATAGGAGATAAAGGCCTGAGGAGGGAGGTGGGGGGCTCCCCAGGCCAGGACGCACCCCCAGGACAAGAGCCAGACGAGGAACCTACTGTTTTGATCCTGCTCCTTGAGGATCCGTTAACAATTTTTTTGATCCACTTAAATCCAACCAACCCTCAGATACAGAACCGCAAAAGCCTCTCGTTTACTAAACTTAACAACTTGGTGAAACAGAATGTGAAACAAGTCAAAAATAAAAAAATGGAAACTCCCCTACACATTTAAATATTACTGAACATGTACCCACGGAAAATGTCTATAAACACTGTAGGTTTATTTTAAACACTGACTTAGGACTTTTTTTTTTTTAAACCTAGAGATGTTTAAGAATTATAACTGAGACTAACTTTGGGGCAGATTTAAAAAGTATATCCCCAAATGAGCATAAATGTCAACAGGAAAAAAACAAAAGCCACTGAGCAGAGAAGAGCAACTCGGTTGCTCCAGGTGAGCAGGTTTAGCGCAGATTGGAAGCCCGCCCACACCCACTCCGCTCCAGTCTTATCGCAGCCTCCAGGTCGCCTCACCTTCCCACCCTCCCCACCACTACAGCAACTATGCAAGCAAAGATGCTGACCTCCACCTCAACTGCCAAGCCGCCGACTACTGGTTGTTGAAAGAAAAGGTTGTTTTTCTCACTCCCTTTTCCAGTAGTTAGGATGGGCTTCCCTGGTGGCACAGAGGTTAAAGCGTCTGCCCCCAATGCGGGAGACCTGGGTTTGATCCCTGGCTCGGGAAGATCCCCTGGAGAAGGAAATGGCAACCCACTCCAGTATTCTTGCCTGGAGAATCCTATGGACGGAGGAGCCTGGTAGGCTACAGTCCGCGGGGTCGCAAAGAGTCGGACACGACTGAGCGACTTCACCTTACCTTACCTCTCCAGTAGTAGCTGTTCTTCAAGAAACAGCTCCAAGCATTTCAAGGGCTAAATTTCCACAGTTCCTGGTCAGTCAGAATTGGTGGCACCCATTGAGAATGGCTCCAAAATTAATTTTCTTCTGTAAATTTTTTTTAAGAATAGACTACCAGTAAAATTGATACATGCTTTTAAAAATGTTTTTCCAAAAATGGGTTGAAGTGTGTTCTCCTGAAACATGATGCACTTGGAGGAGATTTCTAACTGGCCAACTGGACAAGCACTGGGGCTTGAGAAACCTCCAAGACAAAGAGAAACATAAACATAAATTCATTGCGTAGGAATATGTTTCCAAGAAACGAACAGAATGATCTTAAGTCTCCGTGTAACAAAAGGCAATTATACAATCACAAGTAGGAAGAAATCCTTCGGAATACTTACACTAAACCAATCAAACTGTACCATCCACTGCCGTGTCACTCCGCCCAGCCTCCACTCCACTCATGCACGGTTCTGGAAATACTTGGACCAAGGGAATCCTAAGGCCATGTTGTGACCAAACTGCTGGAGGCTGGGACGACTCTGAGACACTTTCTACCCAGATTGGCCCAGATCAAAGCTTCTTCATGTGGTGTACAGAACAATCAGAAGAAAGCGTCTGAACAGTTCTTGGATGTGGTGGCATCAAACTAGCCATATCACACATAGCATCACTATTACCCCAATCACTAATATATGAAACATGAGCTACCAGGGAAAGAACTCTGCAATTCACATCAAAAGGTTTAAAGAGCATCTAGAACTCAAGAAAAAGACTGGCAACCCACCAGGAAAATGGGCAGAGAAACACGGTTCACAGAAAAAAATAAATGGTCCTTATACTATTTATGTGTGGGGGAAAAAAATGCTCAATTCCACACATAAAGGAAGACAAGTTAATCTGGCAGATGTAGTCAGATTTCCCTTTTTTGGGGACTCTACTATTTAAACCTCTGCCAGCAATATGAAAGAAATGGTTCTCCCCAGCTTCACAAACAGAATCAATCACCCAACCTTTGTATTTCTGCTCAGCTGATAAGTGAGAAATTTTGCCTCAATACAGTTTGCAAGATCCATTTACCTTTAGATCCAGAAGTCTCATTTTGAGGATCCGTTCCCTACATGCATGTGTGTACCAAGTCATTTAGGGCGGCACTGTTTGCAATATGAAAAGACTGCAACCACCCTAGTAGCTACTAAAAGGGAACTCGTTACATAAACCATGGTATACCATCCCAAGAAAATATGCAGCGATGAACGCATGGGAACAATCTCTATGTACTGACATGAACTACGGTTCATTAACTGAGGACAGCTAGCTAGCTGCACAATAGGGCATGTAGTATGCTACTTCTTTCATAGGCAGAAGAATACTTATATTTGTCAGTACTTCCATAAAGAAGCACTAGATAATTAAAAGAAATTCTTTTAACACTGATTGCCTATAGAGATGGGAGAGGAAAATGAGTGGATAAGAATAGTGAGATTTCTCAGTTTATTTCTTATCATTTTAACTGTGTACACGTATCACCTGCCCAAGAATTCTAAATGAAGATGGCGGGGGGGGTTGGGGGTGGTGAGGCGGCAGTATGACATCATTTATAGAATCAGCAAAAGATAAACTAGTTAGGAATAAAGTAAGGAGATGTGTACGGGAAAACTTTACAATATTCCTGAAAGACACAGAAAATGGGAAAAACTGAGGAGTGTGGCACATTGTTTGTAAAATAAATCTTCCCATCCCTATCTGAATACCCTCTGCAAGGTGACTTTGCCACTCCTCCCAGTATGAAGTGAAGGCTGTTTTTCCACCTCTTGACTTTGGACTTGTTCATGCGCTTCTTTGGCCGACAGGGTAACAGCAACTGTGATACAAGCAAAGGGCGTGAAGCACCTACCGGGTGGGGCCTGCCCTCCCGGTTGCCAGGATCACCTCCCAGACCACATGAGCCTCTGCAGAAGAGGGACCACCATCCCAACCCAGCCATCCCAGCCGCTCAAGGTGAGACCCTGGCACGTGGACGAGGCCACCCACGGCCATCGAGGCCTGGGCAGGCTTTTCAGACCACAAGAACCACTCACAGCCAACCTGCAGAAGTACAAGGAATAACATGCTGTCTTAACTCATTAAGTTTACAGAAAACCATGAAAAGCACCAAAGGACATCTTAGGTGAATTTTTAAAATAATCTTGCAGTGGAGGAGGACTTCAAGTACAGAACAGAAATCCTGAAGAGAGAAAAATTTCTCTTCTCCCAAAATAACACATACCTACCTTGCCTGGCAAAAGCCATTATCAACAAGATTAAAAAAAAAAAAAAAGACAAGACAGGAAAAATATGTGACTTTTATCACAGACTAAAGGTTGGCTCTCCTACGCTATGAAGGCTAACTACAAGTAAGAAATAAAAGGCTCTCAAAAATGTAAAACCTCACTTATAAAACTAAACAAATATTATTTTTCCACTATCGACTGGCAAAACAGAACAAAAACCTTTGATCAGAACATCGTGTGGGTGAGGGTGTAGGGGCAGAGACAGAGGAGTTATGTAGAACTGTTGGCAGTCAGAGGCAGCCTATCAAAATCCAACTCAGCCTCCAGGAAGTCTTCCTCCAGAAATATTCACACATTTGCAAACGGTTATTAACTGTAGCTCTGTTTACAGGAGCAAAGGACCAGGCCAGCCTGAAAGTAGGGATTGGTTAGTCAAGTAGGGCCCTGCCATGGAAGGGAATATCAAGTGCTTCAGGCAAAAAAAAAAAAAAAAAAAAACACAGGAGGGCTTGCTTATTTTTCACATGTGGAATCATCTCTAAAGTATATGTATTAAATGAGAAAATAAAGCAAAGTACACCACTGTGTCAAAAAAAAAAAAAGAAAGAAAGAAAGAAAGAAAACACATGTGCTTATCTCTGTAAAGATATACAGAAGTAACATTGCCTCTAAGAGAAGACAGCTGGCCGAAGGACGGATAGGAGAGAAATTTTCAGTGTTATCTTTATGTAACGTTTTAAGTGGTTTTTTTTTTTTTTTAATATGAACTTACTGTTCAGTCAAAAAATTATAAATCAGAAGCACTGTCTTACACCACTAACCCAGAAAGCTCAGAACCTTGCTGAAACTACCACAGTCTAGTCGGGAATGTTTCCCCAGGTATGACAAAACACAAAATGCTCCAAAGTTTAACTCAAACAATGACCGGAAGGCTCTCAGAATCCGTATTAAAGTCTACACATTCCTGGAGTTCTCATTCTGTGTGCTGCTATTTCTGTGTGTGTGTGTGTGTGTGTGTGTGTGTGTGTGTGTGTGTAAAAAGGTACTTTTACAACAACAACAAAAGCAATATAATGAAGCTAAAATAGGAAAAGTTAGAAAATGCTCCTCTTCACCCCAAAGGGCACAAGTGCTAATAGGTTTGAAAGTTCCCTTCAGAATGGTCTGCATTTGACAAGCATGTGCACGCATGCACTCGCGTACACACACACGTACACACACCCAATCAGAACCATGACACCTGTGCACCTCTGCATTTCACGTTTTATCTAGTCTTCGGACTCTTCATATCAGCACATCTACCCTGCTCTTTATCTGAGTTGCAAGTCTACTAATCACCACTCAACCTTCAGGGCAAAGCACAGGAAAACCTGCTTACCTGTGGCTAAGAAAAAACTGCACCCCACTCCAAATTCAAATAGCTTTACTGTGTTTCCTGGTTATAAAATGACATGTGCATTATAGAAAAAAAAGATAGAAGTTTACCAGCAAACAGTACCCCAAGTCTCAAACTTCAGAGACAGTAAGCAGAAAACATATATGTTCCCAGTAACAGTGGTCTGTCCATACCACCCCTGCCCCCCAGCGTGTCTTGACAATGTTTTTCATTTCTCCCCACAAAACGGGGGTGAACTGTAATTACTGTCAACGTAGTTATTATGAGCTGGCTTCAGAGCCAGACCACGAGTCCAACTTCCCATTCTACTGTTTCACCAGCCTTGTAAACTTGGCTCAATTCCTCAAAGTCTCCGGCTCAAATTCCTCAAGAATGTGATAAGGCCAACAGTTTATGCCTCATGACACAAATGATCAGGGAAGTAATGGACGTAAGGTGCTCAGAACAGTGACTGGCATAAAGGGCTCAATTAACGTTCGCTATCATGACCTCCAGCGCTCTTCCCGAGTGTTATACATACATTCTGCGTGTGCTAAAAAAACTTGCTGCCACACAAGGGAAACAGCCAGTGCCAGGTTACTGACTCACACAGAAAGTAGTTCTAGAGTCTGTTACTTCACCTGATTGAAAGAGAACCAGACCACCTGAGAGGTCAACCAGAAAGAGCCCCCCGCCCCCACCTTGTGTACGAAGGTAAGGGGTAACCCAGCAAGGCTGATGGTGGTCCACAGGGAATTCCTCAACCCTGATCATTTGAAACAATATTAGAATGATGAAAATTAATCAGACCAATTTTAAAATAAAAAGAAATCAGGTTTCTCTGTAAACAATCACTTGATTGTTTTTAATGTATGTATACAAAGATAATTGGGGGTTATTCCCAAGTGCAACAACAACAAAAAACAAAATACCAAGCAGAAGCGATAACCAAACGCATGAAGAGCCTTAGTAAAGAAAGCCTTTTCAATAAATCACACTGTGCTCCTGAGAACAAAGGTAGAACACCATAGAGACGCCTAGCTGTAACTATAATGTCATTTCATCTAAAATTCCAAAAAGATTTCTTTTTGAGAAACTGTGAATGAACTTGTCCCAAAGTACTCTGCTCACTTTATAAAGGGTACCTGAAACATAGCATGACTTGAAAAACCAAAAATGAGCAAACTTCACCTTTAGCACTTTAAGGCCACGAACAAAAATCAACAGCCAGAGATCATATGTTCAAGACTCTTAACATTTTCATCCAGCTCTATTATAAACTCAGCCTAGTTTCCAAAACAGCACAAAGTACCTAGGTTGAGAGACTGTCCCTTAAAACAAGTTCCTGCTTCAGCTGTTAGTCTCTTTTGTCCTAATGCTAGTGATCACCAGCAAGGATCACTGAGCCCTGTACTACACTGATTATTCTGTACTGAATACCCAACAACCCCATTTAGGAAAAAAAAATTATCTCTTAAAAGTTAAGAGAAATAAGTTCTCACAAAGGACTCTATCAAAATATTCTATCATACTCAGTGCTTCAAATTCCTTACAAGGACTGAAATTTCCCCTAAAAACGTATTTCTTTCAAATGCAGAGCGTGTCAGAGCGCTGAGTGCTGGGGAAAGCACAGCAAAGGGCGCCCGAGCTGTGGCGCAGCTTCTCTGCTGTCTGGAGGCTTCATGGATCAATTGAAACACTGCCCACACGCAAAATCGCAAAAAAAGAAACTTGTCCCCAAGAACATCATCATTTTTCTGATAGAACTCGATTCAACCCAAGGCCTTTTAGGATAAAGCTACTAAAAGGAGAGACTAAAAAAACTACAGTATAGACCAAGCAAAATTTAGGAAAAAAAAAAAAAGGAAAACTAGAACATAAAGTGAATAACTGATACATCAAAATCTAGTCGTGAAAACAACTAATCAAGGAAACTCCCTGGAGGCCCAGTGGTTAGGACTCTGCTCTTTCACTGCCAACCGCCTGGGGTTGGATCCCTGGGAGGAGAACTAAGATCCTATAAACCTCACAGCAGGGCCAAGAAAAAAAGAAAATCAACCAATCAACAAAGAAGTAACTGATATTAGATTTGCTGGTACCACATACTGACAA
Organism: Ovis aries; assembly: GCF_016772045.2. NCBI lineage: Eukaryota > Metazoa > Chordata > Mammalia > Artiodactyla > Bovidae > Ovis > Ovis aries. The sequence goes on along the minus strand of NC_056061.1, from coordinate 82,198,634 downwards.
AAACAGCTAGAAAACTGGACAAAGTATACAAAGTAACAGTTTCCAGAGACTCCCAAAAGGACAGCACAGGAAAGGAAACTCGGAGAGAAAGGAGAGGGGAGATGAGTTCTGTGAAGGCTCTGGCTTTCTGACAGGCAGGACTTTCTGACCAAGTGCTGGGAGAAGCCAAGAGCCCCAGGCAGGAAGCACAGGTCCTGCGAAGTTGACAAGACAGAGACGAAAATTCCAGGAGGCTAACGCGGCTAGTCAAGGCTATGGTTTTTCCAGTGGTCATGTATGGATGTGAGAGTTGGACTGTGAAGAAGGCTGAGTGCTGAAGAATTGACGCTTTTGAACTGTGGTGTTGGAGAAGACTCGAGAGTCCCTTGGACTGCAAGGAGATCCAACTGGTCCATTCTGAAGGAGATCAGCCCTCGGTGTTCTTTGGAAGGAATGATGCTAAAGCTGAAACTCCAGTACTTTGGCCACCTCATGAGAAGAGCTGACTCATTGGAAAAGACCCTGATGCTGGGAGGGATTCGGGGCAGGAGGAGAAGGGGACGACAAAGGATGAGATGGCTGGATGGCATCACCGACTCGATGGACATGAGTTTGCGTGAACTCCGGGAGTTGGTGATGGACAGGGAGGCCTGGCGTGCTGCAATTCATGGGGTCGCAAAGAGTTGGACACGACTGAGCGACTGAACTGAACTGAACTGAAGGCGGCTGAAATCTGAGAACAAACTACCAGAAAGGAGTTACTCAGGGAAAAAGCTCCAGAAACCTGCGCAAAGGTCTCCTTGAGCTAGTTGGTAACTATGGAACTGCACACAACTGGGCAAACTGCTTTAAGGCCTGGCAAAGGTCAACTCTTGGGAGCCGCAGGGTCAAAAAACTGTCAGAGGTCAGGCAGAACTGGAAGATACTAGAGCTCTGACTAGCCAGAGAGGGAAATTCCACTGAATACACCCAAAGCATTTAAGGTAGTAACCCCAGGCAGGCTAGGGCTAAAAAAGGCTACCCTGGACTCAACACACTCAGAAGTTACTCTTGAAAGAAAGGAACTGATGCAACATCACCCATAAAGGGATATACCTTAAAAGCAGCCAAAGATGGCGGCGAGGGCCAGACACATGCCACACCAAGGAGCAAAGAATGACCACAGGTTTCTTACTAGAAACAATACAGTCAAAATCCACCTGTAAAGCCGTGAAAAATAACAAAACTGTCAACAGAATTCTGTGCCCATCAAAAACATCCTTCAAAACTAAACATAACACAAAGACATTTCCAGATGAAAGCTAAATTTGTCACCAGCAAACCAACACTACCAGAAATATTAAAGGAAGCTGTTTAACCAGAAGGAAAATGATATCAGACAAACACCTGAATTTACACCAAAGAAAGAGCGTCAGAAATAATATGTAGGCCAAAAAAAAAAAAAAAAAAACAAAACACAAACCTCATCGTTTAATTTCCGTAAAAGATATCTGACTTTAAAAAGTCAGATAACTGACTTTTGAAACAAGAATAACGACAGTGTAAAATGTACAACAGAAAACAGCACAAAGGTCAGGAAGCAGATATAGAAGCGTGCTGCTGCTGCTAAGTCACTTCAGTCGTGTCCTACTCTGTGCGACCCCATAGACAGACGGCAGCCCACCAGGCTCCCTCATCCCTGGGATTCTCCAGGCAAGAACGCTGGAGTGGGTTGCCATTGCCTTCTCCAATGCATGAAAGTGAAAAGTGAAAGTGAAGTCGCTCAGTCGTGTCCAACTCTTAGTGACCCCATGGAATGCAGCCCACCAGGCTCCTCAGTCCACGGGATTTTCCAGGCGAGAGTACTGGAATGGGGTGCCATCGCCTTCTCCATAGGAACGTACTGGGTTCTCATAGCATGCGACGTGCTGTATTGTTATCTGAAGTTAGAAATGTGTTAAGATACCAATGCATACTGTGAACCTAAGGGCTATCATGGATGGATGGATGGAAGGAAGAAAATAAATACTCCAATTAAAAGACAGATTGTCAACTTGATAAAAAGTAAGACCCTGGGCTTCCCTGGTCACATAGTGGATAAGAATCGTCTGCCAATGCAGGGGACAATGGGCTCAATCCCTGATCCGCGAAGATCACACATACTGTGGAGCAACTAAGTCCATGCACCGCAACTACTGAGCCCACGGCTCAAGAGCCCATGTTCTGCAACAAGAGGCAAATATATAAAAGAAAAAAGATCTGCAGATACGCTATTTATGAGAAATGCACTTTAAGAGACAGAAAACTTGGAAGGTAAGAAGAGATGGCAGCACTACTGCGGGGACTCTAGCTCACATAAAGAGCCAGGGCGGGGTGCAGAGGAAGCGCACACAGACCTCCCACCAGGACTGAGTCACCAGGTAGACAAGAACCAAGAGGCAGGATCCCTGACCGCCTGTGGACCTGACTCTGGCTATGCGTGCAAGCAGCAGGCAGGCAGATGGCACTGCAAAGCTCCTTCTGCCACGAGAGACAGGGAAGGAAGACAACTGGTCCTGGGAAAAGGCCAGTTTAACAGAATATATGTATTTCAGAAAGTAGACAAGAATTTCACAAGACATAGTAGGCAAACTTCAACGTCAGAAAAAAAAAAAAAAAATGGTGCACCAGGTACTGGATTTACTCTCCAACTTCAAACAAGTCAAACGCTGACCAAAATCTAAGAATCGGCTCAGCAGCTCTGGAGAGTGATCCTGGAGAGAGTGAGGATGAGCCCAAGAACTGGGAAGGGGAGACCAGGCAGAGGCTGTTGATGCGCGAGTGGGGAGGCGCTGGAGGCCAGGGTTCACAGGGGAGGGTGCGGGAGAGGAAGGGGCCGCACACAGGCTGCCCTGGAGACCTGCAGAGGGACCATCGCTCAGAGTCCCCGGCTGAGAACTGATCAGCGCGCACAGCAAGAAAACCGCCCAAGGAGCACGCAGGACAACCTCCAAGGGTGTAATTAAGAGATATGTAGGATACGCTGCTAGCATTTTGCAAAACTGACTTCAGTTTATAAAATCAAGACATTTATGCTTGCCTAGAAAACGGTAAATTTACATTACATATATTTTACCATGATTTTTAAAGTCCATGCAAATAAATAGTACAATGGTGGGGGGAGGGGAACACAACTAATGTTACCCTAATTGCACTGCGTTCCTTCTATGGAATTAGCTTTCTGTGGCTGATGGTACACCCCCTAACACATGGACAGCCCCCAGCAACTAGCAGTAATGTGGGTTTAAAAGTCAAAGAAACAAAGATGTAATCTCAAAAGTGGCCTGCCAGAAGTGTTAAACAAAGTAAAATACTTTCAGTGTAGACACCAAGCATACAAAGCAGATGTGATGAGCTGCACACTGTAAAACCACTTTAAATTTTTTTGCTTTAGGGCACTTTTGGGGGCTTACATGTAAGCACATGACCTCGGCTGTAATTTCAAAAAACAGGGACTTCCCTGGAGATGCACTGGTTTGGATTCCATCACTGCTGAGGGGGCGAGTTCAGTCCCTGTGAGAACCGAGATCCTACAAGCTCTAGTGTTGGGGGGAAAAAAAAATGAAAGGAAGGAAGGGAGGAGAAGAGAGGCCAGGAGAAAGCTCTCACAGACTACAAAGATAACCGCCCCCTACGCTATATGCTCAGAGGCTCTTAGCCAGTTACACTTTCTAACTATTCCATGATTTTATTTAACTTCTCTGCTCTCTCCTTCTCCTTAGCATTTAAACCACTCTTTAAAGAATTCCTACTTCAACCCCAAATACTCCTTGGACCTACGTCTTAACATTTCTAAGAAATTTGAATTTATTGTGCGTGCTCGCTCAGTCATGTCTGACTCTTTGTGATCTCATGGACTGTATTCTGCCAGGATCCTCTGTCCACGGAATTCTCCAGGCAAGAATACAGGTGTGGGTTGCCATTTTCTCCTCCAGGGGATCTTCCCAACCCAGAGATCGAACCCAGGTCTTCTTTACCACCGTGCCACCTGGGAAGCCTCAACCCCAAATACTCCTCTGACCAATGCCTTCTCTTAACTTCTCTAAGAAATATGAATTTATTACTTTAATTAATACTACTTTCTTACTGGAGTATAGCTGGATTTAGTGTTAATGGCTGCTGCATAGAAAGGTGATCCAGTTACATATATAATCTCTTCCATATTCTTTGCCAGTATGATTTATCACAGGATACTGTTCCCCATGCTACGCAGTAGGACTTTGCTGTTTATCCATCCTATATGCAATAGCTGGCATCTGCTAATCCCAAACTCCCAATCCATCTCCCCAACCTGGCAACCACAAGCCTGCTTTCTAGGTCTGAGTAGGGTTTTGTTTCGTAGGTCAGTTCATTCGTGTCTCACTTTAGATCCACATATAAGTGATAGAGTATAGTACCTGTCTCTTCTGGACTTAGTGTGGTGATCTCTCTGTCCATCTAAACGGCTGTGAATGGCGCTGTTCCCAGCTTTTCCATGGCTGAGCAGTATCCCACTGCATATCTGTACCACATCTTCTTCATCCGTTCAAAAGAAACTTGAATTTTAAGACAAGCTGTCCATGGTCACTGTGTCTACCCCATTCGCTGCTCACTCTTCACCCCACAGTAGCCGAGCTTTGCCCGTGTAAGGACACTGGAATGGCTCTGTCAAGGCCACGAGCGGCCCTCCTGGAGGGAAACTAGTGGACCTGCGGGGCCCTCACCTCACTCCGCCTCCTGGCTGTGTGGGACACCGCCGTCCACTTCCTCCTCCTTGAAACATTCCTCCCTTTGCATCACCATGTGCGACCTCTTCTGACTGTCTTCTCTCCTTTCTCAGGCTTTCTTTTTGGAGGCAGGCTACCCTGAAAAAGTTCATGTTCCTGGGATCCGGTGCTCTTCTCACTGGACATACTCTCCCCAGGTGACAGTCACCCTGACAACTTCGGCCTGCCATCTTTATACTGATGAATCCCACATCTGAACACACCTCCCCTCTTCCCTGACTTGATCAAATCCTGCTCTTCTTTCAGGCCCCTTAATTCACTGAGATTTCACTTGTGGGAGACATCCTATGACCGCCAAAACCTGCTGGGTCTCTCCTCCAGGCTGCCTTTGGGCCTACACTATACCTCCCCAGCGCTGTGCTTGCACGGTATTATTCCTGCTTGCTGACCTGTGGTGCATCTTCTACTGAACTGTAAGTTCCTTCTCGATCGTGTTCAGCACAGCGCCTGACACAGCAAGCACTCAAATACATATTTATTAAAGGAATGAATGATTAATCAATGTACTGCACAGTTTGGTATCTATGACATAACAGGTGTTTGATGCTCAAATTAATGAATTCATTGCCATTTCCAAGTAAGTTTCACTTATTTCAGTTTTGAAGTTATAGAAAGTAGTTTTCTTGAGATGAAAAACTTCATTTAGTCTAGGGTTACTGCCCCAGCTAAAGAATCAAAAAGCATTTAATAGGCAATCATACATCCCTTAAGTTTATAAACTAAGCTCTGTTTTGCAAAGTGCCAACGCTTGTCCCGAACATTTCTTAATTATACTTTTCCTAAATCTCTACTGTGACTGTGGGGCTAGAATTTCCCCACAGCATTCTAGGCATTTTCTGCTTAAAGCCATCAGAGACCATATTTAAAGTCTGCACTCCCCTGGGATCCTCTGTGGTTACTAGAGCGGATGATCGGATTCTAGACCAAAGCTAGGGGGCAGGCACACATTCATTTGTCAACCAAATATGTAACAGGCAGTTACTACTGCAGGGCTCCGTCCTAGGTGGACACAGTGGTGAAAAGCATCAAGGTGGCTACCTCCCCTCAGAAGTGTTTGTTTTAGGAGGTGTACAAGGTAATGCAAGTGGTGGTGGTTTAGTCACTAATTCATGTCCAACTCTTTTGTGACACCATGGACTGTAGCCTGCCAGACTCCTCTGCCCATGGAATTCTCCAGGCAACAATACTGGAGTGGGCTGCCATTTCCTTCTCCAGGGGATCTTTCGGAACCAGGGATCAAACCCTTTTCTCCTGCATGGCAGGCAGAAGGTTCTTTACCACTGAGCCACCTGGGAAGCAGGTGGTGGAGGTGCTGGGAAAGAGCTCAGTCAGTTGACGCAAGAGTAACAGACTGGTGGCAGCTACTTTGAAACGGGTTGTTGGGGAAGGTCACTTTTGAGGAGGCAACATGGGAGATAGGAAAGGCCAGGAAGGCCTGGTGTGCTGCAGTCCACGGGGTCGCACAGAATCGGACATGACTGAGCGACTGAACAACATCTGAGCTGACACCTATGAATGAGGGTGCCAGCGTGTGACAAGCAGGGTCTGGGGGAGGACGCAAGGCTAGCTATGGCAGAGGGGCAAGTGCAAAGGCCCAGAGGAAGCGCTGTGCAAAGCTAAGTGTAAAAGTACAAACTGGAGGTCAAATAATACAAAGCTACGTTTACGAAAACAGTTTTAAAAAATCAGCCTTTCTTTTTAGCAGGGCCTCTCCACTGTGTCTATAAACTAGCATTCAGGAGAGAAAAAAAGTATATTACTTATATAGCCTATGAATAAAACACACTGAAAATGAGCTACAGGAATTAAGCACTACTAAAACCAGAGCATTTTGCTTTTCACTTTCATGCATTGGAGAAGGAAATGGCAACCCAATCCAGTGTTCTTGCCTGGAGAATCCCAGGGACGGGGGAATTTGGTAGGCTTCCATCTATGGGGTCGCACAGAGTTGGACACGACTGAAGCGACTTACCAGCAGCAGCAAAACCAGAGCAGAAGCTGTGTTGTGTATTATGCAGGCCTCCCGCCTCCTTCCTGGGCCAGTGGTAGAAATGACTAATTGGCCAGCACAGTCTGTGCACAGCCGCAGTCCCTCCAGCAGTGCCCTCCTAGCAGCCTCTGCTTATCATCTCTGTCCTAAAAGTGCAGTAATCAAAATGGATAATTTTTTGGGGGGGAGGGGTGCGTGGGCAGGCTACGTTTGCAGGATCTTAGTTCCCTGACCAGGGATTGAACCCATGTCTCCTATAGTGGAGGCATGAAAAACCACTGGACCACCAGGGAAGTCCCAAAATGGATAAAATTTTTTAAAATACTTTTTGTTAGAAAACTCCTAAAGAATATATGCCTCACAGTCCTGCTTTAATAAATATGACACATTTTCCTGGTTTCAAAAAGACTGCCCTAACAGTACAATTCCATCATAACCATGTATTACTGGATACATCGGATATCGGAAAAGACATCGGATACTTGATTTCTAGACCACATCAGTCACACATGAAAAAATGACAGGATGACCCTCAAGTCCCTCTGGACCTGTTTAAAGAATTTAAATTAACCATCTTACACTGTTGTTGTTGTTCAGTCACTAGGCAGTGTCCGACTCTTTGCAACCCCATGGACTGCAGCACACCAGGCTTTCCTGTCCTTCACTATCCCTGGAGTTTGCTCAAACTCATGTCCATTATGTCAATGATGCCATCCAACCATCTTGTCTTCTGCTGTCTCCATCTCCTGCTCCCAATCTTTCCCAGCAACATGGTCTTTTCCAATAAGTCAGTTCTTTGAATCAGGTGACCAAAGTATTGGAGCTTCAGCATCAGTCCTTCCAATGAGTATTAGGGGCTGATTTCCTTTAGGACTGACTGGTTTCTCCAATTTGAAAGCATCGATTCTTTGGCGCTCAGCCTTCCTTATGGTCCAACTCTCACACTGGTACATGATTTCCAGAAAAACCAGAGCTTTGACTATATGGAGATGTGTCAGCAAAGTGGTATCTTGGCTTTTTAATATACTGTCTAGGTTTGTCGTATCTTACATTAATCTATTTAAATGATGCGAATGGATGCTACTATACCTAAGGATGGACTTCCTTAAGGTGACTCGGTGGTAAAGAATCCGCAGGGGAGGTGGGTTCGACCTCTGGGTTGGGAAGATGTCCTGGAGAAGGGAATGCCTGCCCACTCCAGTATTCTTGCCTGGGAGATCTCATGGACAGAGGAACCTGGTGGGCTGCAGTCCATGGGGTCGCAGAGTCGGACACGACTGAGTCACTGAGTACGCACACAAGCACTATACTTAAGTGAAATGCATAATCTTTACTCAAAACGATGTTTCTCCTTAAAGCCATCTACATAAATACACACACAGCGGGGTTACAGGACCAGCAGGGATAGCTGTTTTAAACTGACACTTGGATGAAGGCCAGTACTCTTAACGACGATTTATTTTTATCAGCGGTTCCTCTTTAGGACACTTTCTCTTCTAAATTCATATAGTTACTATAACTCATCACAGAAATACAGCTGCTGTTTATTGTATCAGAAGTATAAAGTTAAAGATACAGTAAAGTAAGATTACCAGAGAGAATTAAGTTAGGGAAATACAATATAATTTGAAGAGCTGACAATGTTTATTACACTCCCCCCCTCCAAAAAAACCCACCAAAAAACGGAAGAATGAATCATACTTAGTCAAACGAAGAGATTTAGACCAAACAGGCACCAAGAGATGGAAAAATTCAGAATGAGGGAGTCATTACATGCAAAGATGGAGAAGCCAGAAAAACTCCCTGGTGGGTCCTAACCAGATGCCTCCTACAACACAGGAAATGGGCCTCCAACCAGGTTTTTGCCAGCATCCTCTCTTCTCTTTCTAGTTGGTTCTTCCTGAAACCAAAAGCCCCTACAAAAAGAGGAAACCAAGCAGATGAGGAAAGGTGAAGTGGGACCAAGTGTTTCTAGGTGGGACGCACTTCACATGTGTCCTTCCTTAATGTTCAAAACAACCCCCAGTGGTGGTATTACTCAGTTCTGCAGGAGAAACAGCAGCTCATATCAATTACATACATCAAGTAACCTGTTTTGGGGCAGAACGCCTGGCCAATGAGCTGGAGTTCTGACCAGCTCTCTGCCCTGCAGTAAATGATGTCAGTTGCCCTGGAGCGGGTGGGCTCTTCCTACCCCCATCTTTCCTCTCAGCCAGTTAACCCAGCACACTGCTGCCAGAGGCCCTCTCGGTAAAACCAGCATCGCGTCACATATCAAAAAGTCTTAATAACAAACACCTTGTTCCCTGCGATCAAGCTCAGATCCATTTCCCTGGTGTTCACCATCCTCCAACATCTAACACCACCCTAAAAATCTAGCCCTGCCCCCCACTCCACAACACCAGGCCCTCTCCAATCACCTTTCTTCTCTCACGCAGAATCAGCACTGCGGAGTGCTCACAACATTCATGCCCTCCTCTACCCTCTTCACTGGGGGGGTAAAATCCGCCCCCATTTTGTTCAAGTTTTCATCCCTCCCTCTCGTGAGTCAGGTAAGGTAACCCCATGTCTGATTCCAGGTACTGATCTAGGCCTGATGAGCCAAGGCCCCAGTATTTCTTAATAGTGGTGCAGTTAACGCTGGCCAAGAGGAGGACAATTCTTTATACTGTGATGATCCTGGAAGTCATAAAAAGCTTAATGTCCCTGTAAGGGATAGGAAGGCATAATTACAGACAGGGAACCAACAGCCCAGAGTGACTAATTTGCTTATGGTTAGTGAGCTAGAAAGTAGCAAAGCTGGAAGTGCAACCCAGGACTGTCCTCTCCAGGACACCCAGCAGGCTCCCAGCTCTCACTCAGGAAGTCATCCACTGAATATCCACAACAGATCGTTCCGAGAGACTATAGAAACAAGCCGCCGCCCTCAGAGGCTAGTGGGAAAGACAGAAGATTACAGCAGAATCAGAGAGGATGTGGAGTTTGTCATTTGGCCAGGATCTTTCATTTCTCCATTGAGTATGGTCTTGTATCCTGTTCATGAGGTTCTCGTGGCAAGAGTACTAGAGTGGTTTGCCATTTCCCCCTCCAATGGACCATGTTTTGTCCGAACTCTTCGCTATGACCCGTCGATGTTGTGTGGCCCTGAGTGGCATGGCTCACAGCTTCACTGAGCTACTCAAGCCCCTTCACCTCGACGAAGCTGTGATCCATGAAGGCACGAGGGCCTCAAGAACAGCAGCTGTATGTCTTTACTTATTTTATATGCTCTGTGGTAAACCTAACTACCTCAGTTGCAAATTATTAAGTACTGAACACTGGCTAAACTGAAGTGCCAAGAAAGAGCCTGTCCCATCAGCAGCAGCAGAATATTTTTTTCCAAAGGATTAAGTCTTCCCTACTTTTCAAGTAGAAGGAAAGACTAACACACAAACTGTAATTACTGAGTTCCCCACAGTTGTAAGATCCTCTAAATTTAAAGAGTTATGATACCATTTTCTTAGTAAAACAGAAAATGGTACATTTACTCAAGTAAACTACACTTTTGTTATTCATTAGATAATTGTCTAAAATTCATTTTCTTTGCAAATGATACTGAAAAGCACTTCTGATAATCGCTTAAATCCTGATATGGCACTAGGATACTGACTGACTAAAGGCAGCTGATCACGTTAAAGCAGTATCAAAAAAATACTGAACTTACTACTACCATCAATCCTCCTCAAAGTCTGATGGGTCCATGAGATCCACAGTCTAACCTAAGCAATCCCAGGTAACCAGCCACAAATCTTAACTTATTAATAAGACTTATTAGAGTACCACGGCTGGCTTATTAATAAGAGTGCCACGCAGCCTGTGTTCCATGGGGCCGATCTGTCAGGGTTACTGAGGTGCTCTGTGTTCTATATAAAACACAGGATGTGTGTGCATGCTAAGTCCCTTCAGTCGTGTCTGACTCTGTGACTCCCATGGAGACACCACCAGCTGCCTGTGTCCATGGGATTCTCTAGGCAAGAAGACTGGAGTGGGTTGCCAGGCCCTCCTCCAGGGGATCTTCCTGACCCAGGGATCAAACCGTCTCTCAGGTCCCCTGTATTGATAGGTGGGTTCTTTACCACTAGCACCACGTGGGAAGCCCAAAATACAGGGCAAGCTGAATGAACTCCTGCCCTGAGAGGCTACTCCCTAATATACAGGGGCCGTTCTGATCCCACCAGCTGAAGCTGTTCTTGTATATAAGCAATTGAATTATTACATAAGCTAATGAAACAAGAAAAAAAAGTATTTCTAAGAAAATGAAGTTGAAGGAGAAGCCTTGATTAAAAAAAAAAAAAAAAAACTTGTTAGAAAGCTTTCTGTCAAACCAAGCACATCAGAAACAACAGTTAAATGGGAGGTAACAATTTTAAAAAATCTAAAATTTTTGAATTCACAATACATGAAATTGCTTTGGAACTCTTTAAGTTCTTTAAAAGAAGATGGACTACTTATTCAAGATGGATCACTTGGAACTATAATCAGAGGCACATACTCCCAAGAAAAGACCCTGGCTTTCTATCAAAGGACTGGTAAATAAATGGATATTTAAATATTTTGTTACAGTAAGATGGTTAGTATTTCCTTTTAAATCTTCATTTTCATCCACTTTTCAATCAACTACAGGTACCATCCGGAGGCTGAAGGCCAGGCCTGTCTTTCTCCCCCCTGAAAATGCATGTATAACCCCACTGTTCTCAGCTCTAGTCCTGGGCAGCCTCCTGGGGCCTGCACCAACCACTGGACACACAGGCTGTAGGAGGGCCTGTCTGCTGAGGATTTTGTGACGTGTGGAGCTGACAAGAGGAAAGCAACATACCTATCCTAAAACCTTTGCATTAGGGGTAGTCACACTGCCTACGGCAAAATCCATTTTAAATTAACACTGGCAGATTCACACAAATGCCAATCAGTTATAGCTTTAAATATCATCACCTAAGCGTCTAGCTAAACTAGATGGCATTGTCCTCACCTTAATGCTTACCAGCCAGCAGACAATTTATGAACGTGTTCACACCACACACCATCAGACTGGATATCTCAAGATGTTAAAGATTTATTATGAATTTTTAAATAGGATACTAGGAATTGTTATATGTTTTTAAAATCTTATTTTGGAGGTATACACTGAAATATTTATCATGAGACAACATGTCTGGAACTGCTTCAAAATAATCAGGGACGCAATCATTCTCCAATTAAAAAAATAAATAATCAAGGAAAGGGAGAATGGGAGAGGAAGGTTAAAGGAAACAAAATTGGCCAGGAGCTGGTAGTTGCTGCATCTGCCCATGCACACATAGGGGGTTTACTGTACTCTCCTTCTTTTGCCTATGTTTGGAATTTTCATAAATAAAAATATAAAAATAAAGAATTATACCAAACTAGATAATATCTTAAAAACTCTCAGATGTGGAGTCTTTTTTTTTAACTTAAATTTTATTGTCATACATTGACATGACTCAGCCAGATGTGGAGTTTTTAAGCCCAAATAATATGAAATTTCATTAATATATTGCACACCAGAAAGAAAAAAAATCACAAGAAACAAAAACACATAATGGAACCAGAGAAAGAATTAAGATTTATTGAATCTCAAACTCCTACGCCGGGCTGATGCTGCTTCGTCCAAGCCCGTGAGAACATTCTGACCCAATTCTCACTGTACCAGTTGCTTTCTTACACTACTGTGCTCAAAACTGCTGAGGCTTCGGGAAGTTTACATAAGAAACTGCTTTAGCAAGCAGTGATTCCAATTAGAAAAGGAATGAAGTCGGCTGTCATTGGTTACAAACATTTCTACATCTGCTTGTAATCTGCCAGTCTGGAGCTATCTTACTTACTCTCTGGGTGAACACCGGTCAAGTCGACAGGAGGGTGACAGCCAAACCCACTGTTTTATAGCCCAAAGGGGGAAGTGGTCTGAGAAGGGGATGCACTTACTTTCAGCATATCCAGGAGAAAAGACAGAACGGAAAATTCAGTATGTTAGAGATGCTTTAAATTTTTTTTTTAATTTTTTAAATTTTAATATCTTTAATTCTTATTTGAAAATTATTTTCAAGCGACTGGATTGGGGTAGTCCACATACATATATAAAAGGATAATCCACGGATCCTCCTGTGCACTGATTGGCTTAAGTGGAGCACAGGATTTTCCTAGTGCGACTTTAATTAGATAAAATCAAACAGTTTAGAGAGGGGATCAAGTAAGACCTAAGTCCAATATAAAAGTGAACAAGGCATTAACTCCCTGCAGTATGCTTTGGGCTTAATAACGGCATGCGGCATGCATGCTCAGTCACGTCTGACTCTTGGTGACCCCATGGACTTAGCCCGCCAGCCTCCTCTGTCCATGGGATTTCCCAGGCAAGAATACTCGAGCGGGTTGCCATTTCCTCCTCCAGGGGATCTTCCCAACTCAGGGATCAAACCTGCGTCTCCTGCATTGGCAGGCAGACTCTTTACCTGAGCTGCATGGGAAGCCCTAATAAAGGCAAGCTCAACTGAAAGAGAGAGAAGGAAAGAAAAGAGAGAGAAATAGAGGGAAGGAGGGAGAGAGAGGAAAAGAGAAAAGTCAGCTAGCTGTTCCTGGAGTGCCAAAAGCCCTTCTGTGGTTTCACCTCGCAGAATGAATGCCAAAGCCCTCCTCATCACTCACACTCACTCAGCGGACCTGTGGGTCCGGCCACGTCCACGGCCCAGCTGGCCACGTGACCTCCCGGACCTCTGGGTACACTCTCCCCAAGGGTAATGCCTTTTCCTTTAGAGATGGAAATTTCGAGCCTTCCCTGGGATCTGGACTTGAGGGTCACCTTCCCAGAGGCTTCCTTGGCCACCCCACCCCGCACTGTGTGCATAAACACACACCTGTTCTCAGCCCTCACCAAGTTCTCTTCTCCCAGTTGAATTTTTCTGATTTCTTTTTTACTGCCATCTCCTCCATTAGCATGCAAGGCCCAGGAGAGCAGGGATTTTTTTTGTCTGAGTGCAGACACTCAGATAATTTAAATTGACTTAAAATTATTCTCTCTAATGTTGTATTCCTAATGCTCCAACCGTTTCTGGCCCATGGCTGGTGCTCAACGATTTACTGAAGGTAATAAAATAACCCAATGGTCTACCACATCCAATGTGGTAGTACATCCAATGAGATGTACTATCTGTGAACTTTGTAAACAGATCTGCTAAACACATGCAGTGGTTTTATAACAGACTTCCCAGCAAGGCCAATCTCATTCACACTTGTTCTCTAAGCCTCTAACATTCTGCCTTGTTTTTATCTTATTTTCATGTATGCAAGGTAACTGACTAGAAATAACAAGGCACACCAAGGCAATGGCAAAAAGAATCACCAGCCCCTCTGTCCATGGAATTCTCTAGGCAAGAATACTGGAGTGGGTTGCCATTTCCCTTCTCCAGGAGATCTTCCCGACCCAGGGAATGAACACAGGTCTGCCTTGCAGGCAGACTCTACTGACTCAGCCCCCAGGGAAGCCCAAGAATACCGGAAGATCCCTGCCTTCAAATTACACCCAACCCTGGGTACGAGGAGAAGAATTTGAGCTACAGATCACACAGCTGAATCTCCCAGGAGGATGAGGACAGAAATGGCTGTAAACGGTTACAGAAAAATTAAGTTCTGTTTTTCCCCCCTACCTGGATTGTGCATGGAACGCACACCTGAGTTCCTATTATTACTTGTATGTTACAGATGAGGAAAATGGAACATTAAGGAACTTTCCAAAGTAATACAGGTGGATGTGACTGGGATTTGAACCCAGCCTCCCAATCTCTCTGCTGTTCCACCCATACTACAGTGAAATACATAAATTTCATGATCACACAGAACTCATTTTTCATTCACTGCATCTCTATAGGAGACATGACACAATGTCTCTTCTAAAGATAAGATTCAAGGGAACTCAAATGGCAGTAAGCTCTTAGCAATCACCTTTTTATGTAATAGGTAACTTCAATCATAGAGAAACGCAAACAACCGCAAGATCAATTCATTACATATATACATACATACATACGGGCTTCCCTGGTGGTTTAGATGGTAAAGAATCCGCCTGCAATGCAGGAGATCTAGGTTCAACCCCTGGGCTGGGAAGATCCCCTGGAGAAGGGAATGGCAACCCACTCCAGTATTCCTGCCTGAAGAATGCTATGGACAGATGAGCCTGGAGGGCTACAGTTCATGGGGTCACAAAGAGCTGGACATGACTGAGCGACTAACACCTTCTTCACTTTCCTGAAAACTCACCAGCTGAGAATCTCTAATCTAGAATAAACTCTAGGTGCTGCAAAGCAGGCACAGGAACACTCCAAGTATTTTAACTGATCTGCTGGCGTGGAAATCAAAGGGAGCAGATCCATTTCAACCGTTGGGAGATGCTGTGTCCAAGGCCATTAGGGATTTAGAAGGGGCCGAGTCACAGAAACAGATTATCTGCAGGACACATGTTGTTCACTGGACCACAAAAGTGGCTTATTGTCTAGTTCCAGATAAAAACTGAGGTCACAACTAGGCATGTTGGAAATGCAGGCCTTCTTTGACAAGTATTCTCTGTCCTGCAAAAGCAGTCGCTCTAATAAGGCACTGTTTAAAGGACCTCAAACTAAACGTGTCCTCACTTATTTAAAGCTTCCCTGGTGGTTAGATGGTAAAGCGTCTGTCTACAACGTGGGAGACCCGGGTTCGATCCCTGGGTCGGGAAGATCCCCTGGAGAAGGAAATGGCAATCCACTCCGTACTATTGCCTGGAAAATCCCATGGACAGAGGAGCCTGGTAGGCTACAGTCCATGGGGTCACACAGAGTCAGACACGACTGAGGGAATTCACTTTCACTTATTTAACACTATGCCCTCATCTCAAGCAGAGAAATGATCTGTATTACGACTGATGTATGTTGGAGTAATTCACTAGTTTTTATTTTCTCATAAACTTTTTCACACTGTAGCCTCTTTACTGATATAAACTCAAGTTTTACGTTTCCAATGACAGTAAATGCAGCAAAACAGAGGGAAGGTCTCACTTCCAACCCGATTCTTATGCCATCACTGGGCACTGCACGCGCTTCTACCACAACAACGAGAACTCTGAATCCAAGAGATTCACGTGTCTGCTTTCCCCACTAGATTATAAATTCTTTGAGTAGAAAAATGGATGCACTGTTCACTTACAGAATTTACAAGTTCTGGAGAAAAAGTGTTGAATGAATAACATGCTTTTGATGTCTGGTAGCATACTTAATATATCCCAGAGATACCCCCTGATATTTATGTACAATAATATTCTAATGTTAACCACAGAACACGAAAATAAAATGTATTCCTTCCATAACTAACATAACTAATAGTGTATGCTGTTTATGGACCAGCAAGAAGACTGAATGGTATAAATGCCATTTCACATCATCTGGAAATACAAGGATTTCACAGCATTTTTCTGCACCATTCATATACATACATGGATTCCTGTTGATAGTGCATAGGCAAGTTGCAGATCTGAAGCAAACTTGCATTCATGCGTATGAGTCCTAGACCAACTTAATTATCAAACATAGGTTTTTCTAGTTAGGGACGATATTCTTTGTTTTCTCTGGCTTTAAAAACATCTGCCATTTTACTTATTTGAGGCATCAACGTGGGCAAACAGGAAAGTCTAATGTGGTGAAATTTAAATTCATCAAAATTAAGTATAGGTGCACACAAGATTCAAAAAACTGGATTTACATAAATATAATTTCGATTACAAAATAATTAAAACACAGGATCCTTTTACACAGTAATCTTCCCTAGTGAATTAAAAATCACTATGACTATACAACCACTTCGGGAACATATGATACAAAGCAAATAAATCTGGACTGATTTCTGTGAACTATAATGATATTCAAAACTGTATGGCATGTTTTCTGGCTAACTAAAAAGCAACAAGAAAAGTAACAATCAGTCACAGTCACTTCACCGCCATAATAATCAGAGACTCTAACAGATGAAGCTATTTTGCACATAATACAAATAACCAATCAGTACAACGCTGAAAAAAGTTATTGAAAACCACAAATTGATAAGAAGCAGAACAGTTTTTGAGAATACCAATCTAAAAATTTTCAGCCTCACTTGAACTCATCAGATTAGAATACTTTAAACAAGAAACAAATACTTACTGCACACAGCATACTAGAGCCCACCTACTTTACAGTCCACAGTTCTAGAGATGAACCCAGGACAGAACCCACCCGGGTTCTTACTTGCTTTTTCCATCTTCTGCAACATTGCTTCTCTAAGTGTGGTCCCCAGACCAGCAGCAGCAGCATCACCTTGGAACTGGTGGAAATGCATGTTCTGGTCCCACCTCCTGAATCAGGAAAACTCAGAAATCAAACAGCAATTTTCGATTTAAGGGGCTCTCCAGGTGGGGGACATTTGTTGAACCATGTGGCTCAGATGGTAAAGAAACCACCTGCGATGCAGGAGACCCAGGTTCGATCCCTGGGGTGGGAAGATCCCCTGGAGAAGGAAAGGACAACCCACTCCAGTATTCTGGCCTGGGAAATCCCACGGACAGAGGAGCCTGGCGGGCTACAGTCCACGGGGTCATGAAGAGTCGGACATGACTGAGTGACTAATACGTTTACTTTCACATTACAGGTGGGGGGCTGCGATGCAGTTCAGGTACCACAGCTCTACCATTAATGCCTAAACATTAGCACCACTCATAAAATATGTATGCACTTTAGTGGGAGTCCGTTTCTTTCTTAGATGGAAGTTTATTACCATTGCCATCATCTTCTTTGCAGGAGAGATTCCTACCGAGTCAGAGAAGGGAGTTTTGGGGAAAATAATTAATACTCAAATGTTAGAGAACAATCTTCTATCACTTTTGTAATATAAACTATAAGAAGAGTATAGGGGAATGGGTTTTTAAATACTATAGATACCATAGTAAAGATTAGAACCATCTTTAATATCAGAATTTTCAAAACAATCCCCATATTTTTTTTGCTATCATGGCTTAAATGATTAAAATGGATCAATCTTATGTAACTACAGATTTCATAGTCTAAAGTCTATTGGTTTCCTAGGTTTTCTGGTTTCAAGAAACTGAATACACTTTACTGAATAGTTGGAAGAGGAAATGGCAACCCACTCTAGTATTCTTGCCTGGAAAATCCCATGGACAGAGGAGCCTGGTGGGCTACAGTCCATGGGGTCACAAAGATCAGACATGACTGAGTGGCTGCACACAAATGGCAATCATGAGACAAAGGATGCCTGACATATCAACAAAAGGACTAAAATTTTAAATTCAACTCTTCACTCTCAAATCTTGCAAAGGTGGGGAGTGAAGAAACTGCTGCTGACTCACAAAGGAGTCCTTTGAGCTCCTGAGGGAAAGAGTTCAGAGAGGCAGGTAAACCAAGAAGAGCAATTTTCCAAAAACTTCAGGTTCAATACTGGTTAGTCAGTAAGTTTTTAGCCATTTTTAAAAGCTTAAGAAACCTACTTTTTCTCCTTTGGAATAAGAAAATATGGTGCTTAAGGAAGAAAAATAAATTTTAAGTTTCTATTTGTAATACTGAATATATTAGCATTTTCCTACTGAAGTGCCCCTTACTATGTATAAGCATTAACTGAAAAACAATTTTTTTTATCTTAGCATAATTGAAAACAAATTAACAGAAGGTGGATAAATTTGGAAGTCAGCTTCAGAGGTTCTGGTTAATGACAGTAAGTTCTTAAGTTTAAAAAAATTAACTTGTTTTCTTCGTTATTTCAAAAACGATAAATATTCATTACTCAAAATTGTGAGAATACAAACAAGATGAAAAAGAAGTTCTTAAGGGAGAGTTGCATGGATGTGTGCTCAGTTGTGGTGGACTCTTTGCAATCCCATGGACTGCAGCCCGCCAGGTTCCTCTGTCCATGGAATTTTCCAGGCAAGAATACTGGAGCTGGCTGCCATTTCTGACTCCAGGGGATCCTCCCAAGGATTGAACTCATGTCTCTTATGTCTCCTGCATTGGTAGGTGGGTTCTTCACCATTAACACCACCTGGGAAGGAAGCCTTGCTGGCTTGAGAGGCTGCAGCAGGAGCCCCATGTGCAAACAATATCGCTTCCAAGCGAGGCCAGGCCTTCTAGACTGAGGCCCCAGGTGGAGCACAGGACTCGGCATGGAGCTCACTCTCCGCCCCGAGGAAGCAGTCAGTGAATGACGACCGTTTCCAGGATTAAGTGCATTTTTTGCTTCATTAACTGATGTCTAAAATTCTGTGTCCCCTTGACTTAAATGTCCCACCTGACACAAACAGGTGACTTTTGAATCCTGCCTCTGCAGGTAACACTACTTACTATATGACTTAGTTTTCAGATACTAAAAATAGCTTGGAAAAACTGAGTCATACTGAATAACATCCTCAAGCACTGTATTTACGACACCTAAAAATGAACAAGATGGGCTAAATCTATCATGTGTTTTTGATAATCAGAAGGGGAGGAAAAAAAAAAAGAAAATACCAATTGAGAAGTGAAATGCCCAGTCTGTTATTTTGATGTTTTAAGGTTTGGTTTCAAGTAAAATGCTTAACAACTCTGCTTTTCCACCATTCTCCCTCCAAATAACAGATTAACACTTTGTGTGCAGATATTCCATCCCTTCACTTTACAGCCTGTTATAAAGATGTTCTGACTTGGATTTTGTTCGGGCATGCAGGGCAGGCTGATTCCCTGAACTGCCACCAGAGTGAAGCTCTGAAGTGCTGAATAAAATATTAATAGCAAAAGACACACCCCCCCATACACACAAATAAATACCATTTAAAACACAATGCTGAGTCAGCACAAAAGGAAAGGCTCTAGAAAGGTGAGAGGAAGTGAGAGCAGAAACTCTGGGAGGAAAACACGTTGAGACAGGGTTCCGCCCCAGGAGGCTCCTCCAAGCCCTGGAGAGCCAGAGTTTGGGTCTGCACCAGTGGTAAAGAATCCACCTGCCAGTGCAGGAAACACAAGAGACAAGGGTTCAATTCCTGGGTCGGGAAGATCCTGTGGAGGAGGGCATGGCAACCCACTCCAAGATTCCTGCCTGCAGAATCCCATGGACGGAGGAGCCTGGCGGGCTGCAATCCATGGAGTCGCAGAGAGTCGGACACGACTTAGCCACTGAACAACAACAAAGAAAGAATAGTAAACTGAAGGTGGGAGTCACAGAAATTATCTAGATGAGCGCTAAGAAAACACGACAGGCTGAAAGTTAGGAAGTTAGACATCTGTTGGACCTTTTCATGCTAATTAGGGTTCCAGAAAGAGAGAACAGAAGAGGCAACATTCCTGAAATATAGTCACTGTGCATTTTTAGCTGCACTCCCCACTGTGCTAGCTAGTAGCCACATGTGACTATTTAAATGAAAATTTTAAATACAGTTCCTAGGTCACACTAACCACACTTTAAGTTCTCCTTAGCTTTGCATGGCAGGAGGCTACCACATGGGACTGCACCAATGTAGAACATTTCCATCATCACAGAAAGTTCTACAGAGCTGCACCGTTGCAGAACTACTGAAACACACATCCTCAGATTCAAGCTACCCAATAAATCCCAAGCTATAGAAATAAAATCCACACGTGAACCCGCTTAGGTGGTACCACAAAATACTGAAGATACAGAAGTCTTAAAAATGGGCAGAGGGAAGAGTCGGACCATCTATTCAGGAACAATATTAAATGCTGACTTCTGAGCAGTATCTTTGAAATCTAGTAAGAAACTGGAAATAACAGAACTCTGTACCTAGAAAACTATTTTTCAAGAACAAGGCAAAACACATTTTCACACATAAGAGATTTTACCGACAACAAACTCTCCCTAATGGAAACTTCAAAGAATTCACTTTAGGAAAAAGGAAAAATATCCCAGAAACAACTGAAATGTAAAAAGGAATAGTAAGCAAAGATATGGTAAAAGTTGATTAAATCTAAGTAAGCATCAACTGTATTAAAAAAAAAAAAAACCAACTAACGTCTAATTTGTGGCACATAAGACAACCAAACCACTAGGCAGCAACCAGGTGTGTTGGGAGAGATGACTGCAGCCAGGCAGCTTCAGGTCTCTGTAATTCTGGAGGGTCATGAAATTGAGCACTACTTTAAGGCAGAAATAGTAACATAAATGTTTATGACATACACATATGAAAAAAAGTGACATACAAGCATACCTCCTTTTATTTGTTTTGCATTATTGCAGTTTTCAGATATTTTGTTTTTTACCAATTGAAGGTCTGTGGCATTAGTCTGGAACCAACCCACAATGGGTATGACCTAAATCAAATCCCGTATGATTATACAGTGGAAGTGAGAAACAGATTCAAGGGATTAGTTTTGATAGACAGAGTGCCTAAAGAACTATGGACGGAGGTTCGTAACATTGTATAGGAGGCAGGGATCACGACCATCCCCAAGAAAAAGAAATGCAAAAAGGCAAACTGGCTGTCTAAGGAGGCCTTACACATAGCTGTGAAAAGAGAAGCGAAAAGAAAAGGAGAAAAAGAAAGATATACCCATTTGAAGGCAGAGTTCCAAAGAATAGCAAGGAGAGATAAGAAAGCCTTCCTCAGTGATCAGTGCAAAGAAATAGAGGAAAACAATAGAATGGGAAAGACTAGAGATCTCTTTAAGAAAATTAGACATACCAAGGGAACTTCTCATACAAAGATGGGCACAATAAAAGACAGAAATGGTATGGACCTAACAGAAGCAGAAGATGTTAAGAAGAGGTGGCAAGAAGACACAGAAGAACTATACAAAAAAGATCTTCACGACCCAGATAATCACGATGGTGTGATCACCAACCTAGAGCCAGACATCCTGGAATGTGACCTCAAGTGCGCCTTAGGAAGCATCACTACGAACAAAGCTAGTGAAGGTGATGGAATTCCAGTTGAGTTATTTCAAATCCTAAAAGACGATGCTGTGAAAGTGCTGCACTCAATATGCCAGAAAATTGGGAAAACGCAGCAGTGGCCAAGGGACAGGAAAAGGTCAGTTTTCATTCCAATTCCAAAGAAAGGCAATGCCAAAGAATGCTCAAACTACCGCACAATTGCACTCATCTCACACGCTAGCAAAGTAATGCTCAAAATTCTCCAAGCCAGGCTTCAACAGTACATGAACCATTAACTTCTAGATGTTCAACCTGGATTTAGAAAAGGCAGAGGAGCCAGAGATCAAATTGTCAACATCCGCTGGATCATCGAAAAAGTAAGAGAGTTCCAGAAAGACATCTACTTCTGCTTTATTGACTACGCCAAAGCCTTTGACTGTGTGGATCACAACAAACTGTGGAAAATTCTTCAAGAGATGGGAATACCAGACCACCTGACTTGCCTCTTGAGAAATCTGTATGCAGGTCAAGAAGCAGCAGTTAGAACTGGACATGGAACAACAGACTGGTTTCAAATCGGGAAAGGAGTACGTCAAGGCTGTATATTGTCACCCTACTTATTTAACTTATATGCAGAATACATCATGAGAAACGCTGGAGTAAGCACAAGCTGGAATCAAGATTGCCGGGAGAAATATCAATAACCTCAGATATGCAGATGACACCACCCTTATAGCACAAAGTGAGGAAGAACTAAAGAGCCTCTTGATGAAAGTCAAAGAGGAGAGTGAAAAAGCTGGCTTAAAGCTCAACATTCAGAAAACAAAGATCATGGCATTCAGTCCCATCACTTCATGGCAAATAGATGGGAGAAACAGCAGAAACAGTTTCAGACTTTATTTTTTTGGGCTCCAAAGTCACTGCAGATGGTGACTGCAGCATTGAAATTAAAAGACGCTTGCTCCTTGGAAGAAAAGTTATGATCAACCTAGACAGCATATTAAAATGCAGAGATATTACTTTGCCAACAAAGGTCCGACTAGTCAAGGCTATGGTTTTTCCAGTAGTCATGTATGGGTGTTGAGAGTTGGACTATAAAGAAAGCTGAGCACTGAAGAATTGATGCTTTTGAACTGTGGTGTTGGAGAAGACTCTTGAGAGTCCCTTGGACTGCAAGAAGATTCAACCAGTCAATCCTAAAGGAAATTAGTCCTGAATATTCTTTGGAAGGACTGATGCTGAAGCTGAAACTCCAATACTCTGGCCACCTGATGGGAAGAACTGACTCATTGGAAAAGACCCTGATGCTGGGAAAGATTGAAGGCAGCAGGAGAAGGTGATGACAGAGGATGAGATGGTTGGATGGCATCACTGAGTCAATGGACATGAGTTTGAGAAAATTCCGGGAGTTGGTGATGGACAGGGAAGCCTGGCATTCTGCAGTCCACGGGGTCACAAAGACTGAGGGGCTGGACTGAACTGAACCCACAACATATCCAAGGTATGGGAGCAAACCTTCTGAAGGTAAGGAACAAACCTTGTAAAAAGTTGAGGGGCTGTGCGTCAATCTGTATATGGTATCCAGAAATCCAAACACAGAATAAACACAAATAAGGCAAACAAAACCCTCTAGCCACAAAGATTGCCAAACAAGATGAAAAGGTAAGATTCAGCTGTGAGCTTTTATATATCAGGAAAATATTTATCAAAAGAAAAGATAATTTCTTATCAAAAAAAAGATAAATTCTTATCAAAAGAAACCCAGTGAAATCATTAACTTCAGACAAAATTACCTTTAAGAAAAAATGCATTATAAAAAGGGTCACTTCATAATAATAAAAGGTCCAATTCACCTGGAAGATAGTATTAATCCTAACCTTAGAGAAGATTTTAAATCCACCATTTTAACATCTCTGTCAAGTACACAAAAGACATTAGATACAACAGATTAAGTAGAATTAGGATACAGATGGGAACAGCATAGTTAATAAGTCTTTATGGACATATATAGAGAATACATGTATATACATTGATTAGGGAATGTATACTTTTTACGCACAGGTATAACATTTACAAAACCCGATTATACCCTAGGTATAAAGTTAGCATCAGCAAATTTTCAGGTGTGTTATTAGTATCAATCAGATTCCCTGATCATAATGAAATTAAGTTTGAAATCATTAACACAAAGATAAATAGAAAAATCTTATACTTTTGGAAAGTAGACATTTCTAACAATTCACAGGTTAAAGATATCTCTTTTTAAAATCTCAAAAGTTGTGAGGTTTCAATTACCTTAAAATGTAAGAATAAATTTCTCATGTAATAACTAGTAAAAACTGATTTATTTAAAAGACATGGCCAATACGTAAGCTGTAGGTAAATATTCTCCATTGTGCATGCATACTTAAAATTTTTTTTTACTAAAATGCACAATTAAAAGCATAAAAGCTTACAGGTGAAGATAAATCATTTTAACAGCCACTTATCTCACTGGAAAATCTTTTTGCTCTTTCAAGTTGGAGAGGGAGGAATGGAGACAAGAAAACTCAACATTGATTTGTGGAATAACAGTTTACTAAGAGCCTGGTCTGTGTCTGATACAGAAGATACACAGATGAGGACACACAGTTCAGCCTCCAGGGGCGGACAGCACCCTAAAGGAGCAGTGGGCAGAGAAACACACGTAAGATGCCCGTCTGGACGAAGGAGGTGACCCTGGTAATGGGTTGGGGAGATCAGAAAGCTTTCTGTAGTAATGCCTCGAGCTGAGATACAAATGTGTAAAAGAAGGCACATAAGTGAAAAGGCCAGAGAATAGCATTCCAGAAAAGAGCAACAGTGTGCGCAAAGGTACAAAGTTCCGGTGGGCAATCAAACTAAAACTGTAATTAAAATTTCAGATGGATGGTCAATATAAAAGCAGGGTACAGCATAAATTCTGCAAAATTTTTATGCTTTCTCATCTGTTTCTTCTTTAATAAGAAACTGGTTGACGTTCCTACTGTCATAGAATTTTTCTGTGACTATATAAATACTGTCTAGATATTCTATTTATGAAGACACTTCAAAATACAGTGAAAGTGAAGCTGCTCAGTCGTGTCCAACAGCTTTGCGACCCCATGGACTGCAGCCTACCAGGCTCCTCAGTCCATGGAATTTTCCAGGCAAGAATACTGGAATGGGTTGCCATTTCCTTCTCCAGGGGATCTTCCCAACCCAGGGATTGAACCCAGGTCTCCTGCACTGCAGGCAGACGCTTCACCATCTGAGCCACCAGGGAAGCATATAGTACTATCATGCAAAACTGAACGGTTACCATTTTCCATACTGTTCAAAAAAGAAACTATCAAAAACAACTAAATCTTTAAGACCCTTTAGAAAGCTATTTCTACTCTCTTCTTCAATAAAATTCTACAGTAAACAGGTTTTTGCTCGGGAGAGACTACAAAGTATGCTTTCTAAACTCTTCTCACTAATATATATCATGTAACAGTCTTGAGCAATACTGGTATTTTCAATATTACACCCTCACTCCATTCAACCAAACAAGCACTGTAACAAATATACAACTTCAGATACTGGAGACGGAAAGAAAAATTCAAAAAACAAAACCAAAAACAGGGATTCTTAAAATTTGGTTCTAATGATTACTCCTAAAAGTGTAGCTCAGCAGTAAAGAACCCGTGCCAGTACAGGAGAGGCAAGTTTGATCCCTGGGTCAGGAAGGTCCCCTGGAGAAGGAAATGGCAACTCACTCCAGTACTCTAGCCTGGAGAATCCCATGGACAGAGAGGAGTCTGGCAGGCTACAGTCTGCTGCTGCCGCTAACTCGCTTCAGTCGTGTCTGACTCTGTGCAACCCCATAGACAGCAGCCCACCAGGGTCCCCCCTCCCTGGGATTCTCCAGGCAAGAGTACTGGAGTGGGTTGCCATTTCCTTCTCCAATGCATGAAAGAGAAAAGTGAAAGTGAAGTCACTCAGTCGTGTCCGACTTCGAGACCCCATGGACTGCAGCCTACCAGGCTCCTCCATCCATGGGATTTTCCAGGCAAGAGTACTGGAGTGGGTTGCCATTGCCTTCTCTGGGGCTACAGTCTACAGGGTTGCAAAGAGTTGGACACAACTTAGCAACTACACATGTAACAACATAAAAGGTGTCTACATAAGCACAAAAGGATTCAGATTAGTTCCAAAGGTTAATTGTGACATGGAAATTACAGCTAAATTACACAGCTACGGACTAATTTCCATTAACTATTTCAGGTCTCTCTTGCTATATCCTGGCAGAAGAAAAAGAGAGAAAAAGAATTTCTTTCCCTTAAGTAATTTACTCCTAAGTCCACCATATGACTATGTAAAAATATAACCTGGAGTTCCTAGAAGTCCAGGCTACACACTCACATTAGCCTTTTGTTGTATTTATTAAATGCGACAAGACGGGGACTCAAGGTGAATTCAGCATTCTCAGTAATGATTAGAAACAAGAACAGATCATTTCTTTCAAGTGTGCAGTTACTGATTAATTTTCTTTGGCAGCAAAGAACTAGCCAATTCAAGTTTTTCTCCTAAAAGATAATTTCTTTTATTGTGAATATACCAGTGTAGTTTTCTAAAAAGCATGATAGTTCAAAGATAACTGTTATCTTCACGAAAACATGTAAGAGCATTACATCAGAATATTATATCTGAAGACAACTGAAGGCATTTTCTGACACTACCTAAAATATCCACAAATTCTGTTTATTTCTCATCACTTAATGCTTGTGGCAGGAGCCTGAATGCCATTTGATCCAATTTTTTAAAAGTCAGACAGTATTACTTACTAAAAAATATATTCTTATTCGCTCTTACTAAAAAGTTAACCTAACCAATTAAAATTAAAGAAAGGAAAGGAAAACCCTCAAACTACTCAGATGCTGGTAATGGTATGGATGGAAGGGAGTATGAAACAAAACAAGGACAAATTTACTCTCTGGGAACAATTAAAAAAATGAAACTTCGGTTTGATGTAAGAATCACCAGGAAGTGGGAAAACTGAGGAAGACTCCTATGTAAGTGCTTCTCCTTTGTTTTTGAAACCAGAAGTGGCTTGTCACAATGTAAACATGGAAAGGAGTACCATGTGGAATAGTGATTAGAAAGGTGAAAGAATGACTGTTACCTGCCTTCTGTGGAGAAGACAATAAAGTAGGAAGTGTTTATCCATGCTTTAAGGCTTGTGCTTAGTGTGGATAAACACAATTCAAGTTTAGTACAAAAACTATTCTTTCTAATTTTATGGAAAAACACCCACTCCAGTATTCTTGCCTGGAAAATTCCATGGTCAGAGGAGTCTGATGGGCTACAGTCCTGGGGTTGCAAAGAGCAGGACGCAACTGAGCATACAAGTTCAGGTTTAAGTATCAGATAAAATTTTCGTTATATATACCAGCACTAGTTGCTAAGCTGAGTCCCACTGAATGGACAGTCTAACATGGGCCAGTAGATCAGGGTGCAAAGTATCAAACGCTGACCATCAAAGGAATAGCTATCTACCATAAACAGCTTTCAAGGTTGTAAGATGAGTGCAAAATACGACGTGTAATTGGTAATTTAAATGTTTGGCAACAAACCTCAAAGTCAAATTTCCTTAGAAATATTTGATCTAAAGTTTTGTTTCTAAAAAGATCAACATGAAATGATACATGTTAAAAAGGTAGCAAAGTTCTATCACATCTAAGAAAACCAAGACAGAGTCTCAAGTGAATTTAAAGTCTCTCAGTCGTGTCCAGCTCTTTGCAACTCCATGGACTGCAGCCTACCAGGTTCCACCGTCCATGGGATTTTCCAGGCCAGAATATTGGAGTGGGTAATCTTTCCCTTCTCCAGGGATCTTCCCGACCCAGGGATCGAACCCAGTTCCTCCGCACTGCAGGCGGATTCTTTACCAGCTGAGCCCACCAGGGAAGATAGAGCTTAGCCAATAATAACAAGAAAGTAATTATTTCAGTACCACTTCCCTGGTGGCTCAGACGGTAAAGTGTCTGCCTACAATGCCTTAGACCCAGGTTCAATCCCTGGGTTGGGAAGATCTCCTGGAGAAGGAAATGGCAACCCACTCCAGTATTCTTGCCTGGAAAATCCCATGGACGGTGGAACCTGGTAGGCTATAGTCCATGGGGTCGCAAAGAGTCGGACACGACTGAGCAACTTCACTTCACAATTATTTCAGTAACAGCAGGCAACAGGTTCCCCGGATAAGAATCTCCATCAAAAAAAAAAAAAAAAAAAAAAGGCAAAAAACACACTGCACCTAGACAGAAACAGAACACAAAATTTCACAGGCTGAAATATCAATATGATCTTCGAAAGGGGTTTTAAACTTACCAGTTTTCTAAGTTTTCTCTCTCTACCAAAACCAAAAACCCAACAGCAACAAATCTAAGGCTTTCACCAACCCAAGAAGTGAGGTTTAAAAAATAAACACGGTAGAGGGTTCTGATGTTAATAAAAGGGGCATTACTAAAACTACTTCCAAAATCAAAAAGAAAGTCAACTCAAACCCCACCCCTGGCTCCTGGAGGGGAGCGTGGCTTTCCCTAGTCAGTGGCCGTCGAGAACTAAACGCCCCAGCCCCAAGGAGCTGGGGGAGGAAGGTAGCGAAGGGTGAACGCTAATTTCGCCGACAATACTGTAAAATAAGCAAACCACCGCTCCTGGCCAATTAACTAAGCGCGACTCAAAGTTCCACCACGTAATTTGGGCCTGGACCTTTTTTTTTTTTTTTTTTAAAGCAAACAACGTAATTGAAAGCAGAGTCATTTCCCTCTTGGTATTTTATTCATGCTGGAAATAACATTCAAATCGAAAAGGTAGCAAAACAAAAGAGGAAAAAAAAAAAAACACAACACAAGAAAATTGAGGGAAGTGGAAGCGCGCGGGACGTTTCACTGGGGTTTTTTTCCCTCCTCAGGAGCCTTGACTCTCCGGCCTGCATTTTAAATTCCCAGTCCGGCCGGGCGCGGGTCGGACCCCCGAAAGCTGCCCGCGGCGCCGGGGGGTCCCACCCTCTGCGGAGGGAGGAGAGAACGCGGCTCCCGCGGCGGCGGCGGCCGGACGCGCGGAGCGGCGGAGAGTGGACTCCACTCGGGACCGAGTCGGGGGCTCCCGGCGGGCGGGCAGCTCCTCAGGGCGGGCGCCGGGCAGCTGCGGGAACTTTCCCTCCCTCCGTGCCCGGCCGCGGCCCACACGCTCAGGCGCAAACTTTGCAGACGGCGCCGCGAGCGGCCGGGGTCCCGCCCCGCGCCCCCCAGCCGAGACCCCGAGCGCCCCGGCCCCGGCCCCTCGTCCGCCCTGCGTGCCCCGAGCCCGGCCCGAGCTGGGTGGGCCCCGGCGCGACCCCTCGGCCTCCCCGGCGGCGCCGCCGCCCGCGCCCCCGCCCCCGGCC
This sequence comes from Ovis aries, assembly GCF_016772045.2. Lineage (NCBI taxonomy): Eukaryota > Metazoa > Chordata > Mammalia > Artiodactyla > Bovidae > Ovis > Ovis aries. The sequence goes on along the minus strand of NC_056061.1, from coordinate 82,169,530 downwards.
GCGACCCTCCCCCGCGCCGCCGCAGGGCCGAGCGGCCGGCCCGGGGCCCGGGCCGCGCTCCCCTCACCTTGGTGGCCATGGCGGGCGGATCTCCCCCCCGCCCTCGGCCCGGGACGGTCGGCTCCTCTCCCGCGCCGCGGCTATCGGCCCCAGGCGGCCGGACGAAAGCGAGGGCGGCGGCGGCGGCGGCAGCTACGGCTGGGCCCCGGCGCGGCGGCGGCTCCGCCCCGGCCCCGAGTCTCGGCTCTGGGCGACTCCAGCCGCCGCCCCGCTCCTCCAGTTCCTGAAACTCCCCGGCTGCGCGGCCCCCGCCCCCGCCGGCCGAGCCTCCCATCTACCGCGGCGTGCGCGGCGCGGCCGGCGGAAGCGCGCCCGGTGCCCTGGGCCGGCCCGGCCTCCTCTCCCACTTTCCGCCCCCGCCCGGAGCCTCCGCCTCGGGCCGCGCCGCCGGCGCCCTTTGTCGCAGGGCTCGGGGCCGCGTCCCCCGAGCGGCGGCCGGGGTCGGGCCGGATCATGGTCCCCCCACCGACCGCGTCCCGCCTGGCTGCCCCGCCGTGGGGACGGTGGACGGGAGTGAGGGACACGCTTATGAGGGAGCGCCTGCCGGGGAGCCGAGTCCCGAGCGGCCCTTCAGCCGGTCACCGCGACTGAAGTGTTTCGCTGTGGAGATACAACGGGGCCCCCCAGCACGACGGGCTCGAGTCGCGGACGGGGTCTTTGTCCCGCGTCGGCATGGCTGTGGGGCCGGTCGTGCTCGGGGCTGAGTGAAATGAGTGTGGAGAACGCAGCCGGCACGGAGCGCAGCAATGGCTTCCAGGTCCGCTGGCCCTTCGCGGAAGACCCGCCGCCCGCCTGGAGTTGCCCGCGGGCTGTGGTCCCCGGCCCGGAGCTTCAGGGCCCCGACGCTTGGGGCTTTCGTTCTGAGGCGTCCCGTTAACCTCCTTCTGGACTCCTGATAAATTTAAAAAACGCCTCCGGGCCCCGGAGGTTAGGGGGAGACCCAACAGGTTTCCCGAAATGGAAATTTTAGAAGTCTTAAAAATTTCCATTTTTCTTCAGAGTTGGATGTGTGTCCTTTGTTATCAATAATACATGAATGAGTTGAATAGCAAGATTTTCGCTCAAGTACGAAAGATGTGACTGAAAGACATCTCTTGATGGAAATATTATTACAGTACATTCTATTTTATCACGGGGATATGTACCTCGTAAAAGAGGCAACTATCAAAATTCATCTTTAAGCGAGGAAAGCGGTACAATTAATGTCAAATTTTGTCCTCTCGAAAATATTCTATTTGATCTCCAGAAATTTAACTGGTTACCTTCTACAAAGAGGTTTTAAATGGATATGGTACTAAAGCATTTTCGGTGAATTTTTGTGTTTGTTGAGTTCGGGAGCTACGGCTATTATCAATCATGCTGTTTGTTAGTCGCTCAATCGTGTCCGACTCTTTGGGACCCCGTGGACTGTATCCCACCAGGCTCCTCTGTCCTTACTGGAGCAGGGTGCCATTTCCTCCTCCAGGGAATCGTCCCAACCCAGGGATCGAACCAACGTCTCCCGCATTGCTGGCAAATTCTTTACCACCTGAACCACCAGGGAAGCCCAGGTGGCCCAAGTGAGAAAGAACCTGCCTACCAGTGCAGGAGAGGTGAGAGACATGGGTTCCATCCCTGGGTGGGAAGATCCCACGAAGGAGGGAATGACAAACCACCCCAGTATTCTTGCCTGGAGAGTTTCATGGACAGAGGCGCCTGGTGGGCTACAGTCCATGGGGTCTCAAAGACTCAGGCACGACTGTGAAACTAACACAAGCAACTAAGACCCCACATGCCATGCACAGCTTTGCCAAAAAAAAAAAAAGAGGTAATGATAAAAGGAACATTCTGTACAGTACAATCCATTTGTGTAAAAGAACAAAATGAAAATAGGTAGTATATACCTAAGAAATTGCTGAGAAGATTCACTAGAGGCTACTGTCAGAATTTTTGAATATGTGTGTGTGTTGCTTTATCTTTAAAAAAAATTTACATTTTAAATATTCATTTTTATTTATTTGTCTGTGCCGGGGCTACTTGTATTGTGAGATGTGGGATCTTTAGTTGCACCATGTAAAGTCTTAGTTGCAGCATTTGGGATCTAGTTCCCTGACCAGGGATTGAACCTGAGTGCCCTGCATTGGGAGCGTGGAGTCTTAACCACTCAGCCAACCAGGGAAGTCCCAAAGCAAGTTTACATTTTAACAAACAACTAAATAAATCCCTTGGCTAAGCACACAGTAATATGTAGAGAAGTCAGGATTTGAACTTGGATAATACTGTAAGTAATGAATTTTCCTTATTTTCTATTTGAAAACTGGCTGCAGCACCCTGTAGCAGTTTAGCAATGCATATTTTGATAAGAAGATGCAAAGTGAGGATCCCTCCTGTGACTGTGCCTTTCTGTATGCTTATTTGGCAAGTTCTGGATACCCAGTCATCCTGGGCACCAAGAAAGCAAGCAGATCAGAGTCCAGGCTTTCCCTACTTGGACAAGTTCTGTAAGCCTGGCTCATTTTTAGAAAACCAGTTGACACCAAACTCAGAATGACCAATGCAAATTAGCATAAATGTTTAAATAAAGGTGAAGTCACTACTTATGTTATTGAGATGGGCATTAATTTATAGAGCCTGGAAGAGTAGTCACTGACATAATCCTCATGCGAACCTGATGTTCAGCTCCATCTCACACTGCCCTCCCCAGGCTCTGCTTCAACCATCCTGGCCTCCCACATCCTCCTGAATCCTGATCTTTACATTCTGTTCCATGGAGAAGGCCAGGACTGGCTATGGGGCGTGTGACCTCTGTCGTCTCACAGGGCCTCATCCTTGCTTTAATGTTCTGTTCTCGCCATCTTTAAATTTTTAATAGTTTTGAACAAGGGGCTTCACTTTTTCATTTCGTGCTGGGACTCTCAGGTTACCTTGTTGATGTTGTTTCTTTGAAATACCCACCAATCACCCCTCCTCCTCCTCCACACCAACACCCACTAACCTCCCACTCATCCTTCAGAGCTGCCCAGAACCCTTGCAACAGACAGAGTTTGTTGGGGATATCTTCCCTGTCCCCAGTCTAAGTCAAGTTCTGTTGATACAGAATTTCATGTACTGGTTTCCTTGCCTTTGGAAACAACAGCTTGTCATTCATTTGCCTGCCTTTCCCACCAGACTGTTAGTTCAGGAGAGGAAGCCCTGTGCCCCTGTCTTGCACCAGACTCTAGCATCATGCCAAGCTCAGAATAAGTCCCTGCTAATACTTTGTGAAATGAATGAATAAATGAATGGATGACAGGTTTTGGAAATACAAATTAAGCAATATATTCAGTGTTCAATGGCATTTGCCTGAGTTTGCTTGCTTGAAAGAATTCTGTGGACCATGTTTAAAAACCACCATCTCTATCATCATCTAAGTTAATGTGACATATTACACAATACAAATCTTTTGAATGTTTTATTAATCAATAATGTTTTTTGCAAAAATACCCTTCAGAACTGTTATTCCTCTATGACAATGTTTTATGAGGTAATGTTGATTTTGACTGGTATAATTGAAAATGAAAATGCTCAACTTGGCAGTATTTATTGGAGATGCAGTACCCAGTTTATTAATAAAAATGCAATAAATAAATAATTGTGTTTACAATAATATGCTTTAGATGCTCTTTAGCATGACATCTTTTTTTGTTAGCCATGACTAGAGGCATGCAGGATCTTAGTTTCCGGCCAGGATGGAACCTGCGCCCCCTGCAGTGGAAGTCTTAACTGCTGGACCTCCAAGGAAGTCCCTAGTGTGACTTAAAATTGAAGTGCACATCTCCTATGCACTTTCTAGTTATTGGTTGGCTTTTATTTGTCTTGGAGGTAATTACCACATACCTGAAATGATAAAATGGTAATCCTCTCATTTATGGGTTTAAAACTGAGACCAGCATAGTTAAATGACTTATCCATGGCCATGAATTAAGCCAGAGCAGAGGCTAGAGCCTAATTCTCTTATCTCAGTCTCCAAAATGTGTCATTTTCAAATTAAAAATATTTTAGGTAAGAGGTTTTGAGGGCAGTGGTGATGGTCAAGACAATCCCAGCTTTGGGATTTGGGAATTCCATGGCGGTCCAGTGGTTACGACTCCACGCTTCCAGGGCAGGGAGCACTGGGTTGGACCCCTGATGTTCACTTCCCAACCCCACCTCCCACCCCCCCCGCCGAAGAAAAAGACAGTTACCACTAAAAACAGGACAAAGGCTTCTGTGCTGAACTGTGCTAGGAGCCACCCACCCACACGAGGACAGAGGAAGCATGGCGTCCTTTCCTCTCATCTCATGGAGTCCAGCTGCCCAGTGGAACAGGGGTGTCTCCCAAACTAGAAAGTTGACTTCATTCTAAACAGCTCTGGGCAGAATTGGGAAGTAGCTGGTTTCCTCTTCTGCTTTCCTTGATCACCCATTCATGCGCTTTCCTTCCTTCCTTCCCCTTCCTAGACAAGCTTCCTTAGAGGTGGTTCCTCCCATCAGATGCCAGAGCCCTGGCACTGAGGCTAACACATACCCAGTTCAGTTATTTCCTTTATTCCCATTGATGAGAACGCAATTGATTAGTTAAATTTGATTTGCATCCGCAGACACTTTTGGTTATAACTAGCTTCCACTTTCAAAAGAATTAAAGAGCTGTAGCCAGAGCAACAGAGCTGCTTCCTTTGGGCTTTGCACTCTCTTTTTCACGCCTAGGAAGAGGCAGTGATAAGGATTCCTGGGAAGTCTGTGCTCCTGACACAGCTGGTGGCGATGGGAAGAGAATGGCCCTTAATGCTTGCCCTGGGTTTGTTTAGTAACGGTCGTGCATTATGACTGTACTCTCAGGATATTAAACCACTTTTGTTTTAACTGCAGAAATTAATATTGACTTCCTTGTTGCAGTTCAGAAAGTCTCAAACTCATTTTCTCACAGTGAAATGACTGTTTTTAAAATTTGTCTTTCCAAAACTTGGAAGTTTCTTAGATACAACTATGATGACTCAGCAAAACACATAGTCCCCATGCTACTTCCCCGTTCTCTCTTTTTCCTTCTTTCTTCCTAATGAGCCCAGATTTTGCTGTCAGCAGATCTGGATTCTGTTGCTTACATAGTGTGTGACTTTAAGTACCTTACTTCTTTCATCCCCAGTTTCCTGAACTGCAAAAGGGATAAAAATACCCTCTGCATGGGTTTGTTGTGTGGGTTAAACTAGTTAGTGAGCTTGTAGGACTTAGCAGAATAAGCACTCAGGAAATATTAGTATAATTCTTGTTTCAGCCTTGAGTCAAAATGAGGTTGTCCTTGTGAGGAGGCTTCCCTGGAGGCTCAGTTGGTAAAGAATCTGTCTGCAATGCGGGAGACCTGGATTCAATCCCTGGGTCAGGAAGATCCCCTGGAGAAGGGCGTGGCAACCCACTCTGGTATTCTTGCCTGCAGAATCCCAAGGACAGAGGAGCCTGGCGGGCTACAGTCCGCAGGGTCGCAAAGAGTCGGACACGACTGAAGCAACTTCCTTTCATGTTGCAGTAGCTCAGAGCGCAGCTAAGAGGCAGGTCATGTGGCAAGAGAATGTTGCCTGCCCTTCCATTGAACAAGGAATGTTGCCACCATCAAGCCAGCAGCTGCTGCTCCCCACCACTCAGAGGTGCACCCTGAGGGGAATTCAGGATGGGGAACAACAGGAAGCAGTCTATGCTCTGGACACTGACCCGAGATAGTTAAGACACATATCTAAGGAATAATTTCAATGAGCCCAGACTGTTTTTAAAAAATTATTTATTGACTTATGGCCGGGCTGGGTCCTCACTGCTGTGCGAGCTCTTTTCTGGTTGTGGTGTGCAGGCTTCTCACTGCCGTGGCTGCTCTCCTTGCAGAGCGTGGGCTCCAGATGCTCGGGTCCCAGCAGTTGTGGTGCATGGGCTTAGTTGCTCTATGCCATGTGAAATCTTCCTGGGCCAGGGATCAAACCTGTGAACCCTGCGTTGGCAGGCGGATTCTCAATCATTGGACCACCAGGGAAGTCCAAGACCCAATTCATGCATTTTCCCATATATAGAAAAGCACTAAAATCATTAACTTAAGATGTCTGGTATTTGTGATTAGCAGTCATCTCCCCACCCCCTCAGTAATCTTTTGATGTTTAACTACACTTTTTCCAGCAAAACCTCATATATATCCTTGTTAAAAAACTCAAGCCCAGTTGCTTGCCACTCAAAAAATCAATACTTGAGGGGCACATGTTGGGAGAAAGGAAAGTTGTTTTTAATAAAAAAGCCGGCAACCTGGGGAGAAGGCAGACTCATATCTCCTCAAAAAACCAGCTCTGAAGATTCTGCTGAGCCATGAAAGTTTTTAAAGGGGAAAGTGAAGTGAAAGTGAAGGTGTGAGTCGCTCAGCCACGTCAGGCTCTTTGTGACCCAGTGAACTATAGCCTGCCAGGTTCCTCTGTCCATGAAATTCTCCAGGCAAGAATACTCGAGTGGCTTGCCATTTCCTCCTCCAGGGAATCTTCCTGACTCAGGGATTGAACCTGGGTCTCCTGAACTGCATGAATCACCAGAGAAACCCTTTTAAGCCCTTTTAAAGGGGAAGTAATCTTGATCACCAAGGTAGGGGATCAAGTGAAATGATTGTAGTCATCTCTCACTGCATGCTGGCTTGTGGATTTATGATCTTTAGATGCTATCTTGTTCCCACAATCTTTCTGAGAGATTACTGAAGGGGTAGCTAGGGGAGAGAACTGGTCATCTGTTAATTACTTATTCTTCATTTCTATTTCTTTGATCTACTGAAGGAACCAACAGGTTAGGCAAGTATTGTATGATCAAAAGATTTGAAAAGTGTGCTTAGGCTAGAGATGAGCAGAGCCCGGGGGTGCCTGGCTTAAGGTTAGTTATAGTATAGCTGTGGACTTAAAAAAAAAAAAATACTCAAAACCTAAACATTGAGAGTTATGTTTTATTCAGTGGGAAGTTTTAGGACATCAAGCCCCGGTGATAGCATCTTAAGTGACTTTGAGATTACCACCCTGAGAAGGTGAGGGGAAGAGAAAGGTTATACAGAAGTTTTACAACAAAGGCTGGTAGTCTAACATCAAAAGATTATTGTTAATTAAAAATATCAGATATCCCAAGTAAAGGAATTTAGCTCTTTCCTAGGTATGGGGAGATGGAATATTCTGGGCTCACTGAAATTTCATATACATCTCAGGTATCGGGGCCAGTATCCTGTGTTTTTTACATTCTGAGCTCCCGTGAGGCTCACTGTAGGGAGTGGCTACAGTCTCCTGGCTCCTAGATGGCAGGTATTCTCCTTCCTGAGTACCCTGAGGGCTCACCAGCTCACCGGTTCAGTTCAGTCGCTCAGTCATGTCCGACTCTTTGTGACCCCATGGACCACAGCATGCCAGACTTCCCTGTCCATCACCAACTCCCAGAGCTTACTCAAACTCATGTCCATCTAGTCGGTGATACCATCCAATCATCTCATCCTCTGTCGTCCCCTTCTCCTCCTGCTTTCAATCTTTCCCAGCAGCAGGGTCTTTTCCATTGAGTCAGTTCTTCACATCAGGTAGCTAAAGTATTGGAGTTTCAACTTCAGCATCTGTCCTTCTAGTGAATATTCAGGACTAATTTCCTTTAGGTTGGACTGGCTGGATCTCCTTGCTGTCCAAGGGACTCTCAAGAGTCTTCTCCAACACCACAGTTCAAAAGCATCAATTCTTTAGCGCTCAGCTTTCTTTATAGTCCAACTCTCACATCTACACATGACTACTGGAAAAAACATAGCTTTGACTAGCTGGACCTTTGTTGGCAAAGTAATATCTCTGCTTTTTAATATGCCATCTAAGTTGGTCAAAGCTTTTCTTTCAAGGAGCAAGCGCCTTTTAATTTCTTGGCTGAAGTCACCATCTGCAGTGATTTTGCAATTGTTAATGACTGTGACATCCTTGTTTACTGATATGGCAGGAAATATTCCATTTCTCATAGCGTTGTTGAAGTGACAAGAAAAGGGTTTCCTGTTGAGGGCTGCTGCTGCTGCTGCTGCTGCTGCTGCTAAGTTGCTTCAGTCGTGTCCAACTCTGTGCGACCCCATAGACGGCAGCCCATCAGGCTCCCCTGTCCCTGGAATTCTCCAGGCAAGAACACTGGAGTGGGTTGCCATTTCCTTCTCCAGTGCATGAAAGTGAAAAGTGAAAGTGAAGTTGCTCAGTTGTGTCCGACTCTTCACGACCCCATGGACTGCAGCCTACCAGGCTCCTCCGCCCATGGGATTTTCCAGACAAGAGTACTGGAGTGGGTTGCCATTGCCTTCTCCGTCCTGTTGAGGGCAGTTTCCTGCAAAAAGCTGCTTGCAAATCCCCCCTGTCAGATATCATTCTGTTTCTATAGAATCAGGGAGGAAGGTCAGTCTTCTGTAATTTCTTCATGCTGAGAAAGGGCATTGAGGTCTTAGAGTGAATGATACAGACATGGATTTGAAGCATCTCTTTGCTGACACTTTTAGTTGCCTGCTTGCTTACATACATGGGAAGAACAAGCTATAATTATTTTGATTTTCACAAAGATATCGATTATTATGAGCAACAATGTTAATCTCACTCTCTTGAGGCCAGTTCTTGGAATTTTGTTAGCCATAGACTCAGTTCTGCTTAACATGGAACAGTTTATGTCATGGATACAGTCTGGTTATCATGTAGTTAGTTTTTCCTCTATGGTGGCAGTTATAGGATCTGTAAAACAACACGGAGTCTGTGACTCTGTGATCCTAATCATTAACTGCTTGAGCCTGCTTTTTTGTGAGTCAAGGAAGCATGCAAGTTTTCAGCTTTTCTATAAATAAGAGGTAGGGGACAGGGAGGGCCTTTGTACTTTGGTGGGGGAGGAGCACAGGGGTCTGCTTGGTTCCATGCCGGCCCCTCCCTTACCTCATTGGAGCCATTCTTTGGATCTATCTGAGCTGTCTCCCAGGCTATAGTCCTCAGCAAGGTCTCCCAATAAAACTTAACTCACAACTTTTTGGTTGTGCATTTTTCTTCAGTTGGCAGTCGGCTAATGTGAAGCTAATGTGGGGATATGAAACTCTCAGAAGTAACGTGAACAAGATGAAAACACATGATGGTCACCTACCATACATGTTGGAGGATGGAAAAAGTGGAGAATAGCGTGGATCCCAGAGTCAGCCTGGGTCCAGCACACGGGTATACCATTTCCCACTGTATGAGTTAAATGAGGTTAAAGTGAATCTCAAAGGTGGCCTTGAAAATAAACAGCAAAAAGGGGTTAAACAGGTGCTTTTCCAGTCACAATAAGTGTATGAAGCCTTCATCTTGTGCCCAACACTGGGCACTGTTACAGGCACTGAGGACACAAGTCCCTGCTCCCTTAGAACTGACAATCTGCAGAGGGTGGAAAGAAATGATAAACTACGAATAAGGATACAAGTCAGGTGCTTTAGCAAGTCCTTGAAGGGAAATCAAGCCAGACAAGGGTATACGGAGAGGAGGGAGAGGTTATTTTATAGAAGAAGGCTTTTCTTTGGTGTTAGGATAGCTGACAATACATATGTAAATGTTTGGGTTTTTTATTTGTTTTGGCTGGTAGGCTAATTGGTTGGTTTTAATTTTTGTTTCATTGTGACTATGTCATTTCTCTCTCGACACTGTTTGGAAGACACAATCCATGTATAATAAAAGGAGTAGTGTCCAGAATTGAAGATTTAATAGGAATCTGATTCCTAGGATCTGAGCAGGCAGGAAGGAGTGGGAGGTAACGGTGGGAAGATGCTGGAGGTTGGTGAAGCTGCACAGATAGAACGGAGGCACCGGCAGCCAGGGTTGGGTCACAGCAGAGACTGTTTGCTCTGGATCCTGTAGAAGACTGCTGGTTCAGTTTGGGTAGCCCTGATTCCCCAAATCACTGCAGATGGTGACTGCAGCCATGCAATTAAAAGATGCTTGCTCTTTGGAAGCAAAGTCATGAACAACCTAGACAGCATATTAAAAAGCAGCGACATTACTTTGTCAACAAAGATCCAGCTAGTCAAAGCCATGGTTTTTCCAGTAGTCATGTGTAGATGTGAGAGTTGCACTATAAAGAAAGCTGAGGGCCAAAGAATTAATGCTTTTGAACTGTGGTGTTGGAGAAGACTCTTGAGAGTCCCTTGGACAGCAAGGAGATCCAACCAGTCCATCCCGAAGGAAATCAGTCCTGAATATTCATTGGAAGGACTGATGCTGAAGCTGAAACTCCAATACTTTGGCTACCTGATGTGAAGAACTAACTCATTGGAAAAGACCCTGCTGCTGGGAAAGCTTGAAAGCAGGAGGAGAAGGGGACAACAGAGAATGAGATGGTTGGATGGTATCACCGACTAGATGGACATGAGTTTGAGTAAGCTCTGGGAGTTGGTGATGGACAGGGAAGCCTGGTGTGCTGCAGTCCATGGGGTCACAAAGAGTCGAACTGAACTGAACTGACTCCCAGAGGATGGTTTGGACAGGAGATTGAAGTCAGGGTAGTGATGGTAGGATTGGCCAACCAGTTGGCTTGCCAAATGGGTTCCCAGCCTCCAGGATCACCAGTGTCCCCTAAAACTTTACCCTAGGATGTCGCCTGACTTTCTGACCTCTTGCGGACAGACTCGGATGTGAATGCTCAGATGTGTATTTATGCTCAGTGACTGGGCACGAAGTTGACAGCAGTGGGGGTAGGAGTAGTTGGGTGGTGGGACTTTCTTGGTGGTCCAGCGGCTGAGACTCCAAGCTCCCAATGCAGGGGGGCGCACCCGGGTCAGGGAGCTAGATCCCACAAATGCCACAACTGAGAGCTTACATGCCGTAGCTGAAGATCCTGCGTGCTGTGATGAAGATTTGAAGATCCACAACTGAGACTTGGCGCGGTCAAACAAATAAATAAATATATTTTTTCCTTTTTTAAAAAAGAAATAGTTGGGTGGCAAAGGACATTTTGCTGGTTCATGTGTCATTGCTCAAGTCGAAGACTATGCCGTTACTTTTAAAGACTGAGTCCCACTTAACATGCTAGCGCGCTCGCGCACACACACACACACACACACACACACACACACACACACTTCTATATTCCTTCTTTGTGAGAGGCAAGTCTAGTGACAGTGGTTGAGAGACACAAGTGCAAGACATTTGCCACTGCTGCCCTGATTTGGAGCTGGGTACTGTGGATTACAGCCTCTGTCTCTTAGAGTTCTGTCCTTTCCCATATTTTGATCAAGAAGACTGCGTGCTGCTGAGGCCTGAATGGTAAGCAGATGACCCTGGGCTTCGATAGTCCTTGGAGTGAAATTTATTTCTGCGGCTCACTAGATGTGTGAATATGAGCAGATTATTTAACCTTGATTCTGAATTTTCTCATTTATACTGATAATACCCTGAAGCTTTCTTAGAAGATTCTGTGAAATGGTTACCAATAACTACGCATTTGGTGAGCTTTATTCCTAGGTGTCAGTTTCTTATTGCAGATCTCAGATCTACAACAAATGTCCTAAAATGCTGGCCCACAATGATTACAGCCGTTTTATAGCTCACAACCAGTATCTTTTTTTTTTTTTTTTAATCCTCTGGGATTTCTGTCTCCTTTCCCTTCCTAGTCATTCATTTCTTTCTTCAACATCCTCTTTCTTCATCCTCACTGGGTTTCATTTAGTCACGTGATATAGTGAATCTCTTCCCTAATGCGTCTAGCATCTTTACCCTAGTTTCTCAAAACTTTTACAGGCACCACAGCAAGTTTTCTGCTTATTTAGATCATTAAAGCTTCGATTAAGTCAGAAAATGTCAAAGCGCAAAATATTCTGTAAGTAAATAAATGCACAGAAACTCACAATTCCTGTAAAGATAAGCTCTGCATTAATTTCAAAATGTATAACCAGTTTAATGTTATACTTTGTAGAAATGGAGGTGTTCCAAACTTAATTATTTTTAAATATTAAATAAAGGACTGTTGAGAAACACATCTAGTTCTCATAAACTCGCTATCTGCCAGTTACCTGTCCATGTCAACATCTATAAAGTAACGATGTGGTTTTCAGGGGACAATTGTCAGGTCATTGACTAGAGTAATGGCCATAAGGGACCTGACCCAGTGGGTGGCACACAGTAGGTGTTCAAGAAGCAGTGGCTCTTTTTAGAGCTAGTTTGGTCTGTTAGCTTCTTTTTATTTCATTCACAAATCATTCGTTGAGAGCTATGTCCAAAGAGCCATGGTAGATAAGCTCAAAGTCATGAAAAAAAGCATTTGGTGCTCCCCTAGAATTTGAAATACCACAAGGATACATCACAAGAAATATTGCCAATGCTACCAAACTCTGAGGCCCTAATACAGTCCCGACTGTCTATTTGGTCTTTGACTTTTTGACAAAAGTCCTTTACTCCTTCCTAGAAAGAAAACTCGCATGCGATTGCCATGAGAACTACTAGGAGAAATGCTTGTGTTTTAGAGAACCTGTGGTTTCAGAAGTAGAAGCAGGGGAGAAGTTGTGAAAAGCAGAACAATTTAGGGGAGTCAGTCAAAGACACACTGCTCCGACCTCAAACCCCAACACACTCACGCCAGGGCTGGTGTGCTTCGCAATCACCTCCTGCCTTAGTTGTCTGCCTCTGGGACAATGAGACTAACTCAGCATATTTTTTGAAAATGTAATTTTTTGGAGAGGGGATTTGGAGAAGGCAATGGCACCCCACTCCAGTACTTTTGCCTGGAGAATCCCATGGATGGAGGAGCCCGGTGGGCTGCAGCTCATGGGGTCGAGAAGAGTCAGACACGCCTGAGCGACTTCACTTTCACTTTTCACTTTCATGCACTGGAGAAGGAAATGGCAACCCACTCCAGTGTTCTTGCCTGGAGAATCCCAGGGACGGGGGAGCCTGGTAGGCCGCCATCTATGGGGTTGCACAGAGTCAGACACGACTGAAGCAACTTAGTAGCAGCAGCAGCAGGAGAGGGGATTAAAGAATTATTGGTAACTTGTGTAAAACCAACCTGATACATATTCAGTAGATAGAATTCATTTAAATGAAGGGGAAGTGAACACTTTTGTAACGCAGATACTAACTGTGTTAGAAATCAGATACCTGTACTCTGAGCAGGACTAGATCACCTAAAACAGGGATCCAAGTTCTTTCTCAGTGGGCAATGTTATCAGGCTTGGCTACATAATTTACAGGCCCAAGATCAAAAGGAAAATGTTCAAAAATGATTAAGGGGCTTCTCTGGTGGTCCAATGGAGAAGGCAATGGCACCCCATTCCAGTACTCTTGCCCTGGAAAATCCCATGGACGGAGGAGCCTGGTAGGCTGCAGTCCATGGGGTTGCAAAGAGTTGGACATGACTAAGCGACTTCTTTCACTTTTCACTTTCATGCATTGGAGAAGGAAGTGGCAACCCACTCCAGTGTTCTTGCCTGGAGAATCCCAGGGACGGCGGAGCCTGGTGGGCTGCCATCTCTGGGGTCGCACAGGGTCGGACACGACTGAAGTGACTTAGCAGCAGCAGCAGCAGCAGCTGGTGGTCCAATGGTTGAGAATCTGCCTTGCAATGTAGAGTGTTAGTCCATCAGTCATGTCCGACTCTGCAATCCCGTGGACTGTAGCCCACCAGGCTCCTCTGTCCGAAGGATTCTCCAGGCAAGAATACTGGAGTGGGTTGCATTACCTTCTCCAGATAGCATATGATTCAACCGTAAAAAAGAAGGAAACCCTGACATTTGCAACAATGTGGATGAACTTGGAAGATACTGTAAGATGTTACAGAAAAACCTGAATGAATTTTTTGGTCAATCCAATACTATGTAAAATATGTCAGATACAGAAAGACAAATATTGTATGATCTCACTTACATGTGGGATCTAACAAAGTTGAACTCATAGAATAATAGAGTAGAATGGTGGCTGCAAGGGGCTGAGGAGACAGAGGGTGAAGAATTGGGAAATGTTTTAGTTTTAAGATGAATATGTTCTTGTGATCTAATGTACAGAATGGTGACTATAGTTAATGATACTGTTTTGTATACTTGAAATTTGCTAATAGAGTAGATCACAAGTATTCTGATGACACACACAAAAATGGCAACTATGTGAGGTGATGTGTTAATTAACATAGTGTTAATACACAATGTGTACATATATTAAATCATTATGTTGTACATCCTAAATGCAAATATTTCCTATTTGTCAATTATATCTTAATAAAGCTGGATAATATTTTTAATTTAAAAATAAAGCTGAAAAGAGAGTAGATATCTCAAAAGAAGCACAGGGTAAATAATATCAGAAAATTTAGGACAGATTTAAAAGATAAATGGGACATGATCAAAAAGAGAGTAGAGAAATGGAGAGCAATTGATATTAGGAGTGAAAATCACAAGCATGGTCCAAATTGATAAAGACATCAATCCACAGATTCAAGTAACTCAGCATCCCCTAAGCAAAGTAAATACACTGAATATTTAGTGTAATGAGCTACATTATGGTCTAAAATCCAAAGATAACAAGATAGACTTCAGAGACTACAGAGGGCAAGTAAGCAAGACAATGGCTGATAGCTAAGTTCTCAATATAAACAAGACAGGTATCAGTGCAGTGCCATTTTTAAAGTGGTAAAGAAAGCTCCTGTTGAAACAGAATTCAGTACCCAGCAGCAATACTTATAGTATTTCCATTTTAACTATTTTTACTTGTACAGTGTCATCAATTACATTCACATGCTGCACCACAATCTCGGGTGTTTACAAAACTCTTTCGAAACCCCAAATAGAAATTTGGTACCCATTAAGCAATCTCCCCACATTTTCTCTCCCCTTCAGTCCCTTGTAAATGCTTATCCACGTTCTGTCTCTATAAATTTGGCTATTCTAGATATTTTGTATAAGTGCAGTTATACAATATTTGTGCTTTTGTGACTGGCTTATTTTACTCAGCATAATATTTTAAAGGTCTTCCCAGGTTATAGTATGTATGAGAATTTCATTCTTTTGTATGGTTGGATAGCATTGTATTGTATGTATATACCACCGTATCATTCCACTTTATATTTAGAATATACAGTGGATGCAGCTGCAGAACAATAAATATAGTTCTACAAGGATTGGTTTTTTGTTTTTTTTTTTTTGGCTTTTAAAAACACGAACTGTGTCAGCATGCAAAAGTGCATATAATATATATGCACATTTTAAATTAAAATATTTTAAAAACTTTAAGAGTTATGGAAATGGAGGATGATGGTGGTGGTTGTACAACAACGTAAAAGCATTTAATAGCACTGAACTGTACAATTAAAAATGGTTAAGACAGACTTCCCTGGTGGTTCAGTGGTTAAAACTCCATGCTCCCAATCCAGGGGGCCCAGGTTAGGTCCCTGGTCAGGGAACTAAGATCCCGCATGTAGCAATGAAAATCCCACACATAGCAACACAGATCCCCAGTGCTGCAACTAAGATCTGGTGCAGCCAAATAAATGAATATTTTAAAAATGGTTAAGAGAGCTAATCCTGTGTTTTGTGTATTTTACCACAATTAAAAAAAGAAAATAAAAAAATGTTTAAAAGCTAGCACCATGCAGCTTAAGAACAGAGGGTTTGCAGCTCCTCTGAAGCTATATGCTTCATTCCAAGTACATCCTCTGCTTTCGTTTCTGGAGTGATCACTCTCCTCAATTTTGTAAAAACATGTGTACTTTTTCTGCCTTACCCTATGTAGATATCTCTAAGCAATGTATTGTTTAGTTTTGCCTGATTTTTATATTTTAAATGAGTGAAATATAGGTTTTCTAATGTGACTTTGGTTTTTAACATGTTTTTGAGATTCGTTCATAGCTATATTTTATTCATTTTCACTACTATATAGTATCCCATTGAATATACACCACGATGTACTTGTTAACTTTACTGTGAATGGATGAGGTTTGTCTCTAGTTTTTGCAATAATACACAGTACTATTTTGAAGTTGTAGGTATATATATATGCTTAGGCCTGGTACTATTGGGTCACAGAATATTCATGTTTTCAATTTTACCAGAAACTATCAGTTTTTTCCCCAAAAGAATTGTTTAAGAGTTCTTATTGTTTCTGACACTTAGTATTGTCCAGTTACTTGATTTTTGTCAATCTGATAGGTATAATACAGTATCAGTTCAGTCACTTGGTTAGGTCCGACTCTTTGCAACCCCATGGACTGCAGCACACCAGGCTTCCCTGTCCATCATCAACTCCCAGAACTTGCTCAAACTCATGTCCATTGAGTCAGTGATGCCATCTAACCATCTCATCCTCTGTTGTCGCCTTCTCTTCCTGCCCTCAATCTTTCCCAGCATCAGGGTCTTTTCCAAGGGTCAGTTCTTCATATCAGGTGGCCAGAGTATTGGAGTTTCAGCTTCAGCATAAGTCCTTCAGCCTCAGACCTGAGTCCAGTGAATACTCAGGACTGATTTCCTTCAGGATATAACACAGTATATCACTGTGCTTTTAATTTTTCCCTAGTTCCAATCAGGATAAATATGTTTTTTGTTTGTTTGGGGGCCATTCATATTTTCTTTTCTGCGAAATTCTTGTTTATATCTTTTGCCCATTTTTCTGCTGGGATATTCGCTTATTTCTGACTGATTCAAAGGAGATCTTTTTTATTCTGGGAATCATGTCTTTGTCAACCATTCATGTTACAGATATCATCCCAAGATGGGCTTGTCTCTCTCTATCATACCTATGGGTGAATAAAAGTTCTTAATTTTAGTGTTCTTCAATTACTGTTTTATTCATTTACAGCTTATGATTTTTATGTCTTGTTTGAGGAATTCTTTCTTTTTCTGAGGTCATAACGTGTATGACCTCAGTTTTAAAGTTTTGCCTCTCACATTTATATCTGCCAGGGTAGTCTATGGTCTGCTCTAATAACAAATAAGCACCAATATTTTAGCCATATACCACAATAAAACTTTATATATTATTGCTCACACAAAACTCAGTGTGGAGCTCCTGACTGAGCAGTTCTCTAAGGCTTATCTGCTCCAAGTGTGACTCAGGGACCCAGATTGCTTTTACATTGTCGACTAAAAAGATGCGCAACATGAGAGCCGTGAGTTGAGTTTTATTTGGGGTAAAATGAGGGCTGCAGCCCGGGAGACAGCACCTCAGAGAGCTCTGAGAGACTGCTCTAAAGAGGCAATGGGAGAAGGTCAATTTATAAGATTTTGGTGAAAAAGGAGTTCAAAGCAATCAAGTGCGGACTTTACAAAAGGTTTTCTGCTAGTCATGAGGAGCTGATGGCACCATGAAGGGATTTAGGGCCTTTCTAGGTGTGAAGAGATGCAAGGATTGGGATCATGAAATCAGTTCCTGAAAATATCTAACTATCTAAAAGCCCACCTAGAGCCAGACATCCTAGAATGCAAAGTCAAGTGGGCCTTAGGAAGCATCACTACAAACAAAGCCAGTGGAGGTGATGGAATTCCATTTGAGCTATATCAAATATTAAAAGATGCAGCTGCTAAAGTGCTGCACTCAATATGCCAGCAAATCTGGAAAACTCAACAGTGGCCACAGGACTGGAAAAGGTCAGTCTTCATTCCAGTCCCAAAGAAAGGCAATGCCAAGAATGTTCAAACTACTGCACAATTGCACTCATCTCATAAGCCAGCAAAGTAATGCTCAAAATTCTCCAAGTCAGGCTTCAACAGTATGTGAACTGTGAACTTCCAGATGTTCAAGCTGGATTTAGAAAAGGCAGAGGAACCAGAGATCAAATTGAAACACCCACTGAATTATAGAAAAAGCAAGAGAGTTACAGAAAAATGTCTACTTCTGCTTTATTGACTATGCTAAAGCCTTTGATTCTGTGGATCACAAAAATTTGTGGACAATTCTTTAAGAGATGGGAATACCAGAACACCTTACCTGCCTCCTGAGAAATCTGTAGGCAGGTCAAGAAGCAACAGTAAGAACTGGACATGGAACAACAGACTGGTTCCAAATTGGGAAAGGAGTACATCAAGGCTGCATATTGTCACCCTGCTTATTTAACTTATATGCAGAGTACATCATGAGAAATGCCAGACTGGATGAAGCACAAGCTGGAATCAAGATTGCCCAGCTTCAAGACCAAAGAAAGAGCACAGAGTCAGCAAGAGACGTCAGTGGTCTAGTGGATGGGGGATCTTACGCGTTTGAAGTAGGTCCTGGAGTGACATCCCAATGTGTGCAGATCACGGCAGGCAGGACACGGCTGCAAGCAATCTTTGAAGGGGGGTGGGAATGGGAGGAGGGGAAGTTACCAGTTACAGGGGAAATGGACATCAAGTTGGCTCATTAGTGGCTGCCCCGGTGGCTCAGATGGTAAAGATTCTGCCTATAATGCAGGAGACCTGGGTTTGATCCTTGGGTTGGGAAGATCCCCAGGAGAAGGAAATGGCAATCCACTCTAGTGTTTCTTGCCTGGGGAATTCCTGGACAAAGGAGCCAGTCCATGGAGTTACAAAGAGTCGGACACGACTGAGTGTCTGATACACTGGCTCAATATTTACCAGGGAAACCAGTCCCTTATCCCCCCTCCCACCTTCGATAAGCTATCATAGTGGAGATATTCTGATCCAAAGCTAGAACAATCATTAGCTGGGGCCTGGAGCAAGTTTATAAGAAGTTTAGTCATGTGAGTAGGGTGTAAGTGAAGCAGGCACCAGTTGAGCAGGGGCATGAACAGAAAACCAGAAAACAGCTCTCCTTAGTGGCTTGACCATACAAGGAGGCAAGAGGGGACAGTGGAACATAGTTGGAACAACTGTAAAGGAACCCGATTGAAAAGGCTGTTTAATCCCTAAAGATATTCTCATGTGTAGGTGATTATTAACAGCATTTTTGCAAACACTGTACCAGTGCAGAAGCCAAAGAGGATGTTTTGTTTTAGATTAACATATGAAGGCAATTGGGTCCAAAAATGTAGCTGTCCCAGTTTTCAGATCATCCAAATGTTCTCTTGCCATGACAATTCTGAGCTAAAATTTCTGAAAGAAAATAAATATTTGGTAATAATTCAAATCATCCACTTCCGACTACATCAAAACAACGTGTTGGTGTGGTTGCTGCCAGCTACCATTTTTTACTTGATTTTAAGATTATTTAGTGGGATTGGTGGTTTCGTTTGCTTTATAGTTCAAAAAAGGAGATTGGTGGGTATTTAGACAGAAACTTTAGGATGTTTTTCTTTATTTTTCCCACTAAAAATCACATAGCCAAGATTATACCCATGGAATAATGTTTCACAATTGCATTTCACTCCACAATTATCAAATATTTTGGAGAGTTTGAGTAACTGCTACATCTGTTGAAGATAAGTGACTCAGTAACCTAGGGCATATGCAGAAATGGAGAAATGAAAATAAAGAGACAGAAAATCTCTAGATGATGGATTTACCACACTGAGCAGAAAAGGAAGCCAAGAGAAAGAGACATTTGTTTTCTTCTTCGGAAAATGATGAATAGTTATAGAGTAGCTCAATTTTAGGCCAATACTGTTTTGGCTGCTTATCTGTCTTCATAACCTGATGAAAAGATATAAACATGCCTTTATTAATTTTGTGTGTGTAGAGTTCCAATAAAATGTCCAAATCACAGATTTCAACTCACAGGCGGCCAGTGAGATGAGTGTTTCTTACTGCAGACACTTGATAGTATTATCCCAATACCAGGCCTACAGCCAGGAAGAACTGATTAGGTGCTAAAATAGGACAAATAGGACTTTTCTTACATACCTGCCACGGAGTCTGGTGGAGGGCAGACACTCGATAAGGCTTTGCTGATCCACCGAATGCATATGTAAATGAATGCATGAAAGGTAAGCTAGGATACCATGAACATATATTTAGATAATAAGGTCTACTACAGAGGCTGTAAACTGAATAAAAATTTTATTCAGAGAAACACTGAGTAAAGTGGAGTGAACTAAGCTTCATTTACTTCATCAGGTTAGAAAATCAGATTTATTAAAAATTCTGTCGTTTCCATCTTTCAATTGGTATCATGACTTCTGTTGTGAGTAGTCGGAGACAATGCATTCTAGCACCTCTATCTCTCATAAACCATGAGAAAAATTGTATCAAGAGTCCCCCACATCTAGGATTCCTTGGTGGTCAGTGGCTAAGACTCCACACTCCCAGTGCAGAGGGCCTGAGTTCAATCCCTGGTCAGGGAACTAGATCCCGCATGCTGCAACTAAAGCTCCTACATGCTGCAAATAAAGCTCCTACATGCTGCAAATAAAGATCCCATGTGCTGCAACTGAGACCCGATACAGACAAACAAATAAATAAATATTATTACAAAAGTATAGTCTCCTTATATGTCTGCCAAGTGGAAGTAGCTGCTGCCTGTCTCCACACTCTGGGAACCCACATGAAGGCAGGAAGAGGGGCAAGGCTCAGAACAGCAGGTGTATATTGGTTTTTAGAAACTCAACTCTGAAGGCACAGTGAGCATGGTTAGAGAGGGTAGAAGAAAAAATAAGAGAGACAAGACCAATTGGTTGTTGTTGTTCAATAGCTAAGTCATGTCTGACTCTGCGACCTTATGGACTGCAGCACGCACCAGGCGTCCCTGTCCTTCATCATCTCCTGGAGTTTGCTCCATGTCCACTGAGTTGGTGATGCCATCCAACCGTCTTCTCCTCTGCCATCCCTTTCTCCTCCTGCCTTCAGTCTTTCCCAGCATCAGGGTCTTTTCCAATGAGTTGGCTTTTCACATCAGGTGGCCGAAGTATTGGAGCTTCAGCTTTAGCATCAGTTCTTTCGGTGAATATTCAAATCACACTGGGAGAATCAGGAAACAGTCCCAGCGAGAGACAATAAGCACCTGCATCAGGATGGGAGCCAGCGGGACAGAGGGGAGGGACATTTGAGATGGTAGAGCTTGGTGACTGATTGGTTCTACGGAGTGAGATGGAGGGAGGGTCAGTGATGAAGCCCAGTTTCCTGGTGTGGGTGATTAGGTGGGCTCCCCTATACAGAAGAGGCAGGCAGTGAAAAGCATGAGGGAGGTGGGTGGGGAAATTGGTGCAGAGCTCGCAGGCAACTGAATGAGGTCACAGAACCCTGCTACTATGACTCATGGTCTCTAAATCTCACCAAAGATTTGCTGATGAACTTGTAATTTGTTCATAAGGAAAAACATATTATATTTGTTGTTTATAAACATAGCTGTGTCAAATGTTTGTCTTCTTAAAAAAGTGCTTTGCAACACCTAGCTCCCGGTCCTGTTACTGGGATACCCCCCACCATAGATCGTTTTGGTGGGACTCAGAGCACTGCTTCCCACTGTAGGAGTGAACCTGAGTTCCCTCCTTCCCCACACTCTGGCTGCCAGGACTCTGGTACATGGCCTGGGTTCAACCAGTTGGATGCCGTGATGGTTAATTGTACACATCAGCTTGGCTAGGGACCTCCCTGGTGGCTCAGCAGTAAAGAATTCACTTGCCAAAGCAGGAGACATGGGTATGATCGCTGGGTCAGGAAGATCCCCGGGTCAGGAAGATCCCCTGGAGAAGGACATGGCAACCCACTCCAATATTCTTGCCTGGAGAATTCCATGGACAGAGGAGCCTGATGGGCTATATAGTTCATGGGGTTGCCAAGAGTTGGAGAAGATTTAGCAATTAAACCACAACCACTTGGCTTGGCCACAGTACCCAGATATTTGGTTAAACACTAGTCTAGATGTTGCTGTGAAGGTATTTTTAGGTTAGATTAACATTTAAACCGGCAGACTTTGTGTACAGCAGATTACCCTCCATAATGTTGATGGGCCTCATGTAATCAGTTGAAAACCTTAAGAGGAAAAAAAAAAATACTGATGTCCCTCTGAAGCAGAGAGAATTCTGCTGGCTGCAATGTCAAGTTTTACCTGGGTTTCCAGCCTGCCTACTTGCCTTCCAAATTGAAGAAAGCCAAAGTCAGTTTCTGTTGCTTGCAATAATCAGCCTTGCCTAATATAGTAATACATGTTCATTGTTGCCAAATTCAAACACCAGAAAAGAACAAAGAAATGGAAGAAATTCAGATATACCCTGATGCAACTAATTTAAACATTCTTTCATTTTCCTTCTAGATTTTTCTATACATATTTTACACAGTTGCATTCATTTGTGTGAGCATTTTAGCCAGTTTGTTCCCTTAACATTCTATTATAAAACGTTTTGACATGTCATTAACGATATCTTAATAATATTAACATTAATGATATTAATATTAACAACATTAGCAATATTCTTTGTGCTTTTTCAGTCCTCTTGATATATGTTCTCTGTTCCTTATGCTCCCTTATTTTCTTTGTTTGCAACTCTTGTCATCTGGGACCTATACTGTATTTTATTTGCTTTCATATCTTAAAGTGATTTGGAAGTAGACAACCCGTTTAAAGCTGTTTGAGGTTATAGGTTTAAGAGCCACATGGTTAAAATCAATTTCTATGGCTATTAAAGTTAAAAACAACATTTGCTATTATGTACAGATCTCCTTTCTTCAGCCCCCCTCCCTGTTTTTTTGTGTTATAGTTTAACATATGTTAAGCATTTGCTCATATAAACATTTTTAAAGGGTTGTTTTTTGCTTAGTCAATTTTGAAACCATGTCCCCCACCGCTTCCAAAATATTAAGTGTACATTCAATTAGTTTCAAGGGTTTCCCAGATGGTGCTAGTGGTAAAGAACCAGCCTACCAATGCAGGAGACATAAGATATGTGGGTTCCATCCTGGGGTTGGGAAGATCCCCTGGCGAAGGAAATGGCAACCCATTCCAGTATTCTTGCCTGGAGAATCCCATGGACAGAGGAGCCTGGTGGGCTACTTTAGGGTCCATAGGGTCACAGAGCCGGACACGACTGAAGCAACTTAGCAGGCACGCACACCTTAGTTTCCATACTTACTGCATGGTGTTCTTATTCTTTGAATGACATTTACAGGAAGCTATACGATGGTGTGTTTTCTGAGCCCTTGCCTTAAGAACATCTTTGTCATTTTCACAGATGAATGACAAGCTGGCTTGCTCAGAGAGGTGTTCTCAAGTTAGTAATGGTAACTCCTAATGGAGGTGAGTCAGACCTCTCAAGTTTTCCCCCAGCCATCCATTACTGTGCTAGTTTACAGAACACAGAGGTATGATCAAAGGATAATTTTCAACCCAACCTCATCCATTTGGAAGATACTGGAAAGTCCCCTACATTCTGGCCCTTGGTTTTCTCTCACAGTGTCCAGTGGTGTTGACAGGTCACATATTTTTGAGTACTTATTTATTCATAAATGTTCTAGTGGGAAGTTCAGAGAGGGTCTCACAAGTAAGAACTGAGATCTGCCTCTGTATTGCCCCCCAATGCTGGCCCTGTGTTAGTCAGCTCTTCTGAATTTCTTAGCCATATTTTCAGAGACTATTTTAGGTTCTTAGACTTTCTTGATCTGTATTAGTCAAGCTTCTTTGGCTGCAGATAACTGAAACTAACTTACAGCATAAATAGAAAAAGTAACTATCACAGAATACAGGAAAATTTCATGGAACCCAAGAGTAAAAAGGAAAGTGGGCTTTAATAGGGAAGGGAAGAGCTCTTAGGACTCACCATTTCTCATCTCTGTTTCTTGATGCTGTGCTGTGCGGTTCTTAGTCGCTCAGTTTGTGTCCAACTCTTTCGACCCAATGGACCATAGCCCGCCAGGCTCCTCTGTCCATGGGGATTCTCCAGGCAATAATACTTGAGTGGGTTGCCATGCCCTCCTCCAGGGGAACTTCCCAACCCAGGGGTCAAACCCAGGTCTCCTGCATGGTAGGAGAATTCTTTACCACCTGAGCCAGCAGGGAAGTCCATTTCTTGATGCAGTGATTCATAAAGATTAATAGCATTCATTGATGTCTGCTGATTATTTAGTCTATGCTATGAAAGCTCTTGGAGAAAGGTTTTTTTTTTTAAACTCATCTGCACTAGATCTACCGAAAGAAAAAACTGCCAAAGAATGTTCAAACTACCACACAATTGCACTCATCTCACATGCCAGCAAAGTAATGCTCAAAATTCTCCAAGCTAGGCTTCAACAGTATGTGAACCAAGAACTTCCAGATGTTCAAGCTGGATTTAGAAATGGCAGAGGAACCAGAGATCAAATTGCCAACATCTGTTGAATCATACAAAAAGCAAGAAAATTCCAGAAAAACATCTACTTGAGCTTTATTGACTTGCCAAAGCCTTTGACTGTGCGGATTACAACAAACTGTGGAAAATTCTTAAAAAGATGGGAATACCAGACCACCTTACCTGCTTCCTGAGAAATCTGTATGCAGGTCAAGAAGCAACAGTTAGAACCAGACATGGAACAATGGAACTGGTTCCAAATTGGGAAAGGAGTCCATCAAGGCTGTATATTGTCATCCTGTTTATTTATCTTATATGCAGAGTATATTGTGCAAAATCCATTCCAGACTGGAATGAAGCACAAGATGGAATCAAGATTGAAGGGAGACATATCAATAACCCCAGATATGCAGATGACACCACCCTTATAGCAGAAAGTGAAGAGGAACTAAAGAGCCTTTTCATGAAAGTGAAAGAGGAGAGTAGAAACATTGGCTTAAAACTCAACATTCAAAAAATGAAGATCATGGCATCTAGTCCCATCACTTCATGGCAAATAGATGGGGAAACAATGGAAACAGAGACAGACTTTATTTTGAGGGGCTCCATAATTACTGCAGATGGTGGCTGCTGCCATGAACTTAAAAGATGCCTGCTCCTTGGAAGAAAAGCTGTGACAAACTTAGACAGCATATTAAAAAGCAGACATTACTTTGCAAGCAAAGGTCTGTCTAGTCCAAGCTATGGTTTTTCCAGTAGTCATGTATGTGAGAGTTGGACTATAAAGAAAGCTGAGGGCCGAAGAATTGGTGCTTTTGAACTGTGGTGTTGGAGAAGACTCTTGAGAGTCCCGTGGTCTGCAAGGAGATCCAACCAGTCCAACCTAAAGGAAATCAGTCCTGAATATTCATTGGAAGGACTGATGCTGAAGCTGCAACTCCAATAATTTGGCCACCTGATGCAGAGAATGGACTCATTGAAAAAGACCCTGATGCTGGGAAAGATTGAAGGCAGGAGGCAAAGGGGATGACAGAGGATGAGATGGTTGGATGGCATCACCAACTAGATGGACATGAGTTTGAGCAAGCTTTGGGAGCTGGTAATGGACTGGAAAGCCTGGCGTGCTGCAGTCCATGGGGTTGCAAAGAGTCAGACATGGCTGAGCAACTGAACTGAGCTGCACTAGACCTACGAGGAAACGGAGACAGAAATCAAGTTGCCGTACTGGGCTTCCCTGGTGGCTCAGAGGTTAAAGCGGCTGCCCGCAATGCGGAAGACCTGGGTTCGATCCCTGGGTCGGGAAGATCCCCTGGAGAGGGAAATGGCAACCCACTCCAGTATTCTTGCCTGGAGAATCCCATGGACGGAGGAGCCTGGTGGGCTACAGTCCACGGGGTCGCAAAGAGTCGGACACAACTGAGCAACTTCACTTGCCCTTGCCCTTACTGTCATCCTGTTTGGACGGTAAGTGAAGAAGAGCCAAAGAGCCTCTTGATTAAAGTGAAAGAGGAGAGTGAAAAAGTTAACTTAGAGGTCAACATTCAGAAAACAAAGATCATGGCATCCAGTCCCATCGCTTCATGGTAAATAGATGGAGAAACAGTGGAAACAGTGGCAGACTTTCTCTTTGGGGGCTCCAAAATCACTGCAGATGGTGATTGCAGCCATGAAATTAAAAGATGCTTATTCCTTGGGAGAAAAGTTATGACCAACCTAGACAGCATATTAAAAAGCAGAGATGTTATTTTGCCAACAAAGGTCCGTCTAGTCAAGGCTATGGTTTTTCCAGCAGTTATGTGAGAGTTGGACTGTGAAGAAAGCTGAGCACCGAAGAATTGATGCTTTTGAACTGCGGTGTTGGAGAAGACTCTAGAGAGTCCCTTGGACTGTAAGGAGATCCAACCAGTCAATCCTAAAGGAAATTAGTCTGGAATATTCATTGGAAGGACTGATGTTGAAGCTGAAACTCCAATATTTGGCCTCCTGATGCAAAGAGCTGACTCATTTGAAAAGACCCTGATGCTGGGAAAGATTGAAGACAGAAGGAGAAGGAGAAGACAGGATGAGGTGGTTGGATGGCATCACTAACTCAATGGACATGAGTTTGAGTAAACTCCAGGAGTTGGTGATGGACAGGGAGGCCTGGCGTGTTGCAGTTCATGGGGTCACAACGAGTCGGACATGACTGACCGACTGAACTCAACTGAACACTCTGTTTGGAGGTTGCAGTTACAGAATAAAAAGTATATACATGTACACATACACATATAGATGAACGTCTATGCAGCTACCTACTCACATAACTAAAGCAAATGTCCTAACTATAAAATTCAGAAGGAATAAGAGGAAAGTAATATATGAAAAAATAATATGTGCTCAGGCACAGCTACATTAGAAGACATAATTTAAAAATTATTTGTACCTGTTTATAATAACGCTGGGCTGGAAGAAGCACAAGCTGGAATCAAGATTGCCGGGAGAAATATCAATAACCTCAGATATGCAGATAACACCACCCTTATGGCAGAAAGTGAAGAGGACTAAAATGCCTTTTGAAGAAAGTGAAAGAAGAGAGTGAAAAAGTTGGCTTAAAGCTCAACATTTAGAAAATGAAGATCATGGAATCTGGTCTCATCACTTCATGGGAAATAGATGGGGAAATAGTGTCAGACTTTATTTTTGGGGGCTCCAAAATCACTGCAGATGGTGACTGCAGCCATGAAATTAAAAGACACTTACTCCTTGGAAGGAAAGTTATAACCAACCTAGATAGCATATTGAAAAGCAGAGACATTACTTTGTCAACAAAGGTCCATCTAGTCAAGGCTATGGTTTTTCCTGTGGTCATGTATGGATGTGAGAGTTGGACTGTGAAGAAAGCTGAGTGCTGAAGAATTGATTGATGCTTTTGAACTGTGGTGTTGGAGAAGACTCGAGAGTCCCTTGGACTGCAAGGAGATCCAACCAGTCCATTCTAAAGGAGATCAGTCCTGGGTGTTCTTTGGACGGACTAATGCTGAAGCTGAAACTCCAATACTTTGGCCACCTGATGGGAAGAGTTGACTCATTGGAAAAGACCCTGATGCTGGGAGGGATTGGGGGCAGGAGGAGAAGTGGACGACAGAGATGGCTGGATGGCATCACTGACTCAATGGACAGGAGTTTGAGTAAACTCTGGGAGTTGGTGATGGACAGGGAGGCCTGGCGTGCTGCAGTTCATGGGGTCGGAAAGAGTCAGACATGACTGACCAACTGAACTGAGCTGAACTGAATTGATATAAATGTTAGGGCTTGCCTGGTGGCTCAGATGGTAAAGTGTCTGCCTGCAGTGCAGGAGACCCGGGTTCAATCCCTGGGTTGGGAAGATCCCCTGGAGAAGGAAATGGAACCCCACTCCAGTACTCTTGCCTGGAAAATTCCATGGACTGAGGAGCCTGGTGGGCTACAGTCCATGGGGTTGCAAAAAGTTGGACATGACTGAGCAACTTCACTTCACTATAATAAATGCTTGTATTCACAAGAAGTGAGATTAGAAGGCCCTCTGCAGAACAAGTACAGAAAATGAAAAAGTAAAAGTATAAAAATGCACTGGACAAATAAAGGCCAAAATTATTTACATACAATGAAAAAAAGGGAAGAGCCTTATTTAGAGTCATGATATGTGCCATCAGTTCAGTTCAGTTCATTTCAGTTCAGTGGCTCAGTCGTGTCCGACTCTTTGTGACCCCATGAATCACAGCACACCAGGACTCCATGTCCATCACCAACTCCCAGAGTTCACCCAGAATCATGTCCATCGAGTCGGTGATGCCATCCAGCCATCTCATCCTCTGTCACCCAGCATCAGAGTCTTTTCCAATAAGTCAAATCTTCGCATGAGGTGGCCAAAGTACTGGAGTTTCAGCTTTAGAATCATTCCTTCCAAAGAACACCCAGGACTGATCTCCTTTAGAATGGACTCGTTGGATCTCCTTGCAGTCCAAGGGACTCTCAAGAGTCTTCTCCAACACCACAGTTCAAAAGCATCAATTCTTCAGCACTCAGCCTTCTTCACAGTCCAACTCTCACATCCATACATGACCACAGGAAAAACCATAGCCTTGACTAGACGGACCTTTGTTGGCAAAGTAATGTCTCTGCTTTTGAATATGCTATCTAGGTTGGTCAAAACTTTCCTTCCAAGGAGTCAGCGTCTTTTAATTTCATGGCTGCAGTCACCATCTGCAGTGATTCTGGAGCCCCCAAAAATAAAGTCTGACACTGTTTCTACTGTTTCCCCATCTATTTCCCATGAAATGATGGGACCAGATGCCATGATCTTCATTTTCTGAATGTTGAGCTTTAAGCCAACTTTTTCACTCTCTTCTTTCACTTTCATCAAGAGGCTTTTTAGCTCCTCTTCACTTTCTGCCATAAGGGTGGTGTCATCTGCATATCTGAGGTTATTGATATTTCTCCCGGCAATCTTGATTCCAGCTTGTGCTTCTTCCAGCCCAGAGTTTCTCATAATGTACTCTGCATATAAGTTGAATAAGCAGGGTGACAATATACAGCCTTGACGTACTCCTTTCCCGATTTGGAACCAGTCTGTTGTTCCATGTCCAGTTCTAACTGTTGCTTCCTGACCTGCATACAGGTTTCTCAAGAGGCAGGTCAGGTGGTCCGGTATTCCCATCTCTTGAAGAATTTTCCAGTTTATTGTGATCCACACAGTCAAAGGCTTTGGCATAGTCAATAAAGCAGAAATAGATGTTTTTCTGGAACTCTCTTGCTTTTTCCATGATCCAGCGGATGTTGGCAATTTGATCTCTTGTTCCTCAAATTATAAGTGGATGAAAATGAGGAAGTATGATATTCTCACAGGCAAACTGTGAATTCGC
This sequence comes from Ovis aries, assembly GCF_016772045.2. Taxonomy (NCBI): domain Eukaryota; kingdom Metazoa; phylum Chordata; class Mammalia; order Artiodactyla; family Bovidae; genus Ovis; species Ovis aries. The sequence goes on along the minus strand of NC_056061.1, from coordinate 82,140,473 downwards.
CTCTAAGGGTACTCTTAAAATAATTTGCTGCCTTTTGACATAGGAGAGTGAACTGCAAAAACATATCTCCTATTTTGATCTCCTTAAATTCACTCTGGAGAACACAGGAAAGAAAACTATGGTTACTAAAGGGGAAAGGAGTTGGGGAGGGATAATTTGGAGCTTGGGATTAACAGATATATCAGTTCAGTTCAGTTGAGTCTCTAAGTCATGTCCGACTCTTTGCGACCCCATGAATCGCAGCACACCAGGCCTCCCTGTCCATCACCAACTCCCGGAGTTCACTCAGACTCACGTCCATTGAGTCCGTGATGCCATCCAGCCATCTCATCCTGGGTCGTCCCCTTCTCCTCCTGCCCCCAATCCCTCCCAGCATCAGAGTCTTTTCCAATGAGTCAACTCTTCGCATGAGGTAGCCAGAGTACTGGAGCTTCAACTTTAGCATCATTCCTTCCAAAGAAATCCCAGGGTTGATCTCCTTCAGAATAGACTGGTTGGATCTCCTTGCAGTCCAAGGGACTCTCAAGAGTCTTCTCCAACACCACAGTTCAAAAGCATCAATTCTTCAGCACTCAGCCTTCTTCACAGTCCAACTCTCACATCCATACATGACCACAGGAAAAACCATAGCCTTGACTAGACGGACCTTAGTCGGCAAAGTAATGTCTCTGCTTTTGAATATACTATCTAGGTTGGTCATAACTTTTCTTCCAAGGAGTAAGTGTCTTTTAATTTCATGGCTGCAGTCACCATCTGCAGTGATTTTGGAGCCCCCGAAAATAAAGTCTGACACTGTTTCTACTGTTTCCCCATCTATTTCCTATGAATTGATGGGACCAGATGCCATGATCTTCATTTTCTGAATGTTGAGCTTTAAGCCAACTTTTTCGCTCTCCTCTTTCACTTTCATCAAGAGGCTTTTTAGCTCCTCTTCACTTTCTGCCATAAGGGTGGTGTTATCTGCATATGTGAGGTTATTGATATTTCTCCCGGCAATCTTGATTCCAGCTTGTGCTTCTTCCAGTCCAGAGTTTCTCATGATGTACTCTGCATATAAGTTAAATAAGCAGGGTGACGATATATAGCCTTGATGTACTCCTTTTCCTATTTGGAACCAATCTGTTGTTCCATGTCCAGTTCTAACTGTTGCTTCCTGACCTGCATACAGATTTCTCAAGAGTCAGATTAGGTGGTCTGGTGTTCCCATCTCTTTCAGAATTTTCCACAGTTTATTGTGATCCACACAGTCAAAGGCTTTGGCATAGTCAATAAAGCAGAAATAGATGTTTTTCTGGAACTCTCTTGCTTTTTCCATGATCCAGTGGATGTTGGCAATTTGATCTCTAGTTCCTCTGTCTTTTCTAAAACCAACTTGAACATCAGGGAGTTCACGGTTCACATATCGCTGAAGCCTGGCTTGGAGAATTTTGAGCATTACTTGACTAGCCTGTGAGATGAGTGCAATTGTGCGGTAGTTTGAGCATTCTTTGGCATTGCCTTTCTTTGGAATTGGAATGGAAACTGACCTTTTCCAGTCCTGTGGCCACTGCTGAGTTTTCCAAATTTGCTGTCATACTGAGTGCAGCACTTTCACAGCATCATCTTTCGGGATCTGAAACAGCTCAACTGGAATTCCATCTTCTTTATAAAAATGAGATAAATAACAAGGTCCTACTGTATAGCACAGGGAATAATAGTCACTATCTTGTAATAACCTATAATGGAAAAGAACTTGATAAAGAATATATGTATAGATATAGATACAACTGAATCCCTTTGCTGTACACCTGAAACTAGTACAACAGTATGAATCAACTACACTCCAATAAAAATTCACTGTTTAGTAACTGAACCTTGGAGAACTCGGGCTTCAGCAGTAACGGGTGGGGACACTGGGTTGTAAAGAGAAGCAGTAGGGTGCAGAGAGCATCTGCAGGAGGCCTCTGGGGACAGTTAGGGATGGAGACTAAAAAATTACAGGCTTCCCAGGTGGCGCAGTGGTAAAGTATCTGCCTGCCAATGCAGGAGACCCAGGTTCGATCCCTGGGTCAGGAAGATCCCCTGGAGCAGAAAACGGCCACTCACTCCAATATTCTCGCCTGTGAAATCCCACGGACAGAGGAGCCTGATGGGCTACAGTGCATGGGGTCATAAGGAGTTGGACACCACTGACTGAGCATAAGACAAAGAATAAATAATCTCAACATGCAAATTCACAAAGTGTTTCTCAACATTGAATGAAAAATTCAGTATACCTGTGATAACAATCATATGAAATATTTTGTTTTTAAAATTTATTTTTAATTGGAGAATACTTGCTTTACAATGTTGTGTTGGTTTCTGCTCTACTACAGCATGAACCAGCTGTAAGTATACAGATATCCCTTCCTTGAGTCTCCTTCCCCCTCCACCCACATGAAATATTTTAAAGGAATCATTTTAAAGAAATTAAACTAGATCTTTATATTCATATCTCTCCACTAATTTGATAATTTGGGGGTTGTAAAGCAGTTAAAAGAAGAATTCCACCAGCCCAGTGACATAGTTATATAATACATGAAAATTGCAAAAATGGAGTGACGGAGGTGTGTATATCGGCTACTCCAATTCCACAGGCAGGCGGTTTTGCCATTGGTGACCTCATTTTCCCCAAATAGTTAGCAGCTTCTTGGTAAAGTCTCAAATAAAACAAAGTAGAGTCTTCTTAATTTACACGGTAGTTGCATTCTTGGAAAATTCAGTGAATATGGAAACTGCGGGGAAAAAGTACTTTGTATTTATGTGCAAATGGAGTTCTAGGCTCAGAGAGTTATAAAAAGCTTTTTTCACCTTGCGAACATCTGGTGAGACATCTGAGATACACAGCAACATGGGGGCAATTCTTTATCTCCAGGTACAGCCCCCACAAGCAGGAAGTCCAGCATCTCCAGCTGAATTCATCTCCTGAATTCTGGTCGTGTACTCCTTCCCCAGGAATAGTGACAATAGAAGAAAAACGTTCCCACAAAATTCCAGAAGACCCTCAAGGTGATGCTGCCCCAAGGATGCCCACTGTGTAGGGTAATTGATTTAATTTCCTTTTGCAGGACACAGGAAGTGCCAGCCTGATCAAATCCCTCTCCACACATGGGTGCAATTTTGGTGTACAGGACAAAAATAGCTTCCAATGTGTGTCCCGAGCAGTCATTTCTTTCTCTATTCTTCGTTTTCCATTTTTCCTAGTTTTTAAAGAAACGTATCATAAAGTGTATCATAAAGTCCCTAGTTTGGGGACTTCTCTGGTGGTCCAGTGGCTAAGACTTCACACTCCCAAAGCAGGGGGCCCACATTCCATCCCTGGTCAGAGAACTAGATCCCAGTGCCACAACTAAAGATCCTGCGTGTTGCAAGGAAGACCAGACACAGCCAAATAAATAAATATAAATAAATATTGAAAAACTTACTAGTTTTGAGTGTACAGTTCAGCGGCATTAAGGACATTCACGTTATGCAACCATCACCAGCACTTGGCTTCTAGCCTTTTTATATATGGAATTTACTTAAATTTAGAGCAAGGTTGTAAAAATGGCACAAAGAACTTTTTCTCCTGAACCATTTAAGAGTAAGTTAAGTAAGTTGCTGCTATAATATCTTACCCCTGAATATTTTGGTATGAAATTCTGAAGAACAGGGACATTCTCCTAAATAGCCCCAGGAGAGTCATCAAAATCAGGAGACTGACTCTGCAATGTTCCACCATCTAGTCCTCGGACCCCATACGGGCTTCACCAGTGGTTTCAATAATGTTCTTTAGAGGAAAAGGTCCAGTCTAGGATGAGTCACTGCGGTTAGCTGGGCAGGGAGAGTGCAAGATGGACCTGGGACATAGTGCCAGAAAGCAGGAAAGGGCAACTTTCTCATCTGTCTGTTTAATCTTGCTCAATCAGTTTCTCAGTTTATCTTTGACTTCTGGGATCTTGACATTTTCACAGATCACAAGCCAGTTACTTTCTAAAATGTCCCTCAATTTGTTTGTCTGGGGTTGCCTCCCAATGAAATTTCAGTTCAGTTCAGTTCAGTCGCTCAGTTGTGTCCAACTCTTTGCAACCCCATGAATCGCAGCACTCCAGGCCTCCCTGTCCATGACCATCTCCCAGAGTTCACTCAAACTCATGTCCATCAAGTCGGTGATACCATCCAACCATGTCATCCTCTGTCGTCCCCTAGAGATAATTTCTTTATTCTAGATAATACAAAATAGAAGGGGAAAAGGGGGAAAGGTGGAAGCAGTGACAGATTGCCTCTTCTTGGGCTCTAAAAACACTGTGGATGGTGACTGCAGCCATGAAATTAGAAGGCAATTGGTTCTTGGTAGGAAAACTATGACAAACCTAGACAGTGTGTTAAAAAGCAAAGACATCACTTTACTGACAAAGGTCCATATAGTCAAGGCTATGGTCTTTCCAATAATCATGTATGGATGTGAGAGATGGACAATAAAGAAGGCAGAGTGCTGAAGAATTTATGTTTTCCAACTGTGGTGCTGGAGAAGACTCTTGAGAGTCCCTTCGAGAGCAAGGAGATCAAACCAGTCAATCTTACAGGAAGTCAACTCTGAATACTCTTTTGAAGGACTGATGCTGAAGCAGAAGCTCCAATACTTTGGCTACCTGATTCGAAGAGCCCACTCATTGGAAAAGACCCCGATGCTGCGAAAGATTGAGGGCAGTAGGAGAAGAGGCAACGGAGGATAAGATGGCTGGGTGGTATCACTGACTCAATGGACATGAACTTGGGCAAACTCTGGGAGATGGTAAGGGACACGGAAGCCTGGCATGCTGCAGGCCACGGGGTTGAGAAGAGTTGAATGCGATTTGGCAACTGAACAACAACAATAAAAATACAATATAAATCATGAGTTCATATGAATACTTCCAATTCCAGATCCAACACCCCAGGATTCATTCTAGTTTATTTTCTATATTTGTAACTTCCTACTTTGACAGTGTGAAGCCTGGCTCCCATTTTCTTCAAGATGTTTACTTATCACATGTTCTCTGTAAGTGACCAACTTGCTGCCCTCATCTTTCCTGGGCTCCGACACCCTGTACCCACAGTTCCTGGACGTGGGGGGGCGCTGCCTTGCTGGACCTCCACTTGGTGACTTTCAAACCAAGTCATGCAGGAAGGAAAGCTGGAATGAAACAGAAAAGGCTTCTTCACAAATTAAATTCCATTCTTTTGATTATTTTAACTTATTTCACTTTAATTAGAAATTACGTATGTGCTTCACACTACCGAGCACCTGCTGTGTGCCAGATACTGTGTGCACTTTAGAGGCATCAGCTCATCTAATCCTTGTAACAATTCTCTGAGGTACATGATATTGCTCTTTTGTTCATTTTACAAAGGAGATGATGGAGGCTTGGAGAGTTTCATGGTGGGAGGCACTGCTAGGAGAGAATCTAGTGTGTGGCACCCCAAAGGTCACTGTCAATATTAATGTGTGAAAGGTTAAGTATTTTCAATCTATAACACCTTCTAGGTATGTCGTGAAACACATTTTTAAAAAATCTCTGTTCTTTGAGTTTATATTCTGGTATCAATTAAAAAAAAAAAGAGCTTACGATCGTCTCAAGATAACAGAGCTCCGTTTGGAGTGCAGTCATTTAATGAAGTCTCTGGAAATCACCAATGCCTAGCATGGTGCCTGCACATAGCAGGTATTCAGGCAATAGTCTTTGCCTGGGTGGATGAACTATCTTTACGTCTACGAAGCACGCAGTGATAATGAGGCAGAAACAGTGTTCACCAAAACAGGGCCTCTTTTCCTTTGAGGACCTCTAGAAAGCCACCCTTTCCTGCCTCCTTGGAATCTCGTGACCTGTTCTGGTGAAAGCAATGTGAGCAGAAGTGATTGGTGAAAAGCCCTTGGGGTTTGCCCTGGTCACTCTCATCTTGCAGAGGCCAAGCTCCAGATGTGGCAGCTTCAGGGTGGGAAAGGTTCAGGTACCCAGTCTCTCTCCCCTTTGCCCCTCAAGTGCTTTGCTGACCCACAGGAGATCTTTTGTGAGAAATGAAGTTTTGAAGCCATTGAAATTTTTCTGCAGCATAACCTACCCTATCCTGACTTATAACTCTCTTTCCTAGTCTCAGAGTTACAAATTAAAAAAAAATTTTTAAATCTATTTTTAATTGAAGGATAATTGCTTTCCAATGGTGTGTTGGTTTCTGCCACGTAACAATGTGATTCAGCCATAACTGTACGTACATTTCCTCCATCTCAAGCCTCCCTCTCACCTCTCCAGCAGAGATACAATTTAAATAGAAAAAAATATTGTATCCCCAACAAATAGTTCAAACACAATTGAGGTGTCAGTGTAAGCAAATGCTAGTTGTGAGATATAGTAGTAGAGACACTGTTACAAGGATATTCAAGTGAAAAGGAAGCATTGAGGAACAAAGAAACGTTGGCTAAAAAAAAAAGAGCACCCAAATTCTTGAAATTCAAGGTGTACCAACAGAGCTGCTTGCCTTGAATCTCCTGTGAATCATTTCTGAGTGACTTCAGATCTAATTTCCTTTATTCCTACAGTACCAATTCTCTGCATCACATGTCCTCTTTAAAGAAAATACTGATTTTGTTCATAGTTTTATTTTTGTTGTTGCTGTTTTAAGTTCTAACGTCTCTTCCACTGAAAGGAAGGTAAGAAGTACGACGTTTGTCCAGCAACCAGGTAGCTTAGGACTTCCACATCAAAGATATTTTTCCAGTTATGCTAATATCAAGAGTTGTCCCAACACTGAAATAGTATTTAAGGCTGAGTTAGGAAGGCTATTTTCTTCATCTAATGTTCTTTTAAACATTATTCATATAAAAATTATTATAACAATTTTATGTGTAAAAGTAGAGAGAATAACAAATCCTCATAAAACTGTCATTTTGATTTTATAATTAACATTTTGTCATACTTGCTTTATTTTTTCCTTTTGCTAAAGTAGTTTGAAACTAGTCTCCCCCCCCCCAGAAAAAAAGAAAACTTTTTTGTTCCCCTAATATTTCACCCTGAAATACTTCACTGCACATTTCTTAAAAATGAGGATGCTTTCTTACATGACCATAATGTTACCCAACAATAAACCCCTTCATATTATCCAACAGCCAGCCCAAATTCAAATGATCCCAAATGTACCCAAGCTATATTTTGATATTTCATTTTACATTTAGTTTGACTTGTGGTCTAAACTGTGTCACATATTATATTTGATTGTTCAGTTTCTAATCTCTGCTCATCAACTTACTTTCCTTAAAAATCCATCGTTGGACTTGCCTAGTGGTCCAGTGGGTAGGGCTCCCAGCTTCCACTGTGGAGGGGTGGGTTTGATCTCTGGCTGGGGAACTAAGATCCCGCATGCTGAGTAGTGTAGCCAGAAAAAGAAAGTTATCTTGATTTGTTTCCTTTTACTTTTCTTCTATTTTTAAAATTCTACTTTATTTATTTTTTTGGTGGGGGAAGTTTGAGCAAGACAGTATTCTCATCTTGAGTGTGGGGCAATCTAATTCCTTGTTTATGTATCTCAATATCCCTGGTCTTTATATATGTATCAGTTCAGTCAGCTCAGTCGCTCAGTAGCGTAGGACTCTTTACGACCCCATGAATTGCAGCACGCCAGGCCTCCCTGTCCATCACCAACTCCCGGAGTTCACTCAAACTCACATCCATCGAGTCGATGATGCCATCCAACCATCTCAGCCTCTGTCGTCCCCTTCTCCTCCTGCCCCCAATCCCTCCCAGCATCAGAGTCTTTTCCAATGAGTCAACTCTTCGCATGTTATATATATATATAAATGTGTGAGTGTGTGTGTATATTAGCCAAACACTATTTTTCTAAAGTATATCTTTGAAAATAGCTACTAAGGAGCTAGGGATTAAAAGCAAAACTTTGGGGATGTATTACTTAGTTTTATATTTTTCATGTTTGCAAAATTCATCTGAGTCAGAAAAAGAAGCTCTTTTATCATAAATATTTAATTGTAAGGGCCCTCTCTCAGAATTAAGACTTTTCTCATTCATTCCTCAAAGAAGTTTTCTTGTTAAAAAAAAAAGAGAGAGAAAATCATATTGTTTGTTTTTAGCACTTTCTAGAGGCAATGTGATACAATAGTAGGAAGGAAAAATATTGGCAGAGATTTAGAATTAGAAGACTGAGGTTTGGTTCTACCTTTAAGATGAACTAATGATTTGAATAAGTACTATAAGTTGCCCGAGCCATGGTTAATTCATAAGAAAGTTTGTCTTGGTTGATAGACAATATATACAGGTAACATTATATAATTTTACAATAAAATGTGACTGAAAACAACAAAGCCTTTTGTCCCTCTGACAAATATCCCAGGTCTTAGGCTTCCCAGTGAGGACTGTCTTCAAAGCAGGCTCTTTGCAGCCATGAACTATTTCCCCCGATGCTGCCACACCACAAACATGTCTGTAACTATTTGCAGAATCAGTTTACAAGCCGCACAATAACTCTGCTATAAGTGCTTCTAGCACAATAAACACTACTTCCTGAGACACCGGTAAGTGGGCCAAGAAGTGACAGTTAGAACCAGACATGAAACAATTGACTGGTTCAAAATCAGGAAAGGAGCACATCAAGGTTGTATACTGTCACCCTGCTTATTTAACTTATATGCAGAGTACTTCATGTGAAATGCTGGGCTGGATGAATCCCAAGCTGGAGTCAAGATTGCTGAGAGAAATATCAACAACCTCAGATATGCAGATGACACCACCCTAATGGCAGAAAGTGAAGAGGAACTAACGAGGAGCCTCATCTCTTGATGAGGATGAAAGGAGAGTGAACAAGCTGCCTTGAATCTCAACATTTAAAAAACTGGGGTCATGGCATCTGGGTGCATCTCCTCATGGCAAATAGGAAGGAGAAAAGGGGAAGCAATGACAGACTTTATTTTCTTGGGCTCTGAAATCATTGCAGATGGTGACTGCAGCCATGGAATGAAAAGATGTTTGCTCCTTGGAAGAAAAGCTATGGTGAACCTAGATGGCATATTACAAAGCAGAGACATTACCTTGCTGACAAAGGTCCATCTAGTCAAAGATATGGTTTTTCCAGTAGTCATGTATGGTTGTGAGAGTTGGACCATAGAGAAGGCTGAGCGTCGAAGAACTGATGCTTTTAAATTGTGGTGCTGGAGAAGACTCCTGAGAATCCTTGGACAGCAAGGAGATCAAACCAGTCAATCCTAAAGGAAATCAACACTGAATATTCATTGAAGGGACTGATGCTGAAGCTGAAGCTCCAATACTTTGGCCACCTGATGCGAAGAGCTGACTCACTGGAAAAGATCTGGGAAAGATTGTGGGCGGCAGAGGATGAGATGGTTGGATGGCATCACCGACTCAACGGACATGAATTTGAGCAAACTTCAGGAGATAGTGAAGGACAGGGAGCCTGGTGTGCTGCAGTTCATGGGGTTGCAAAGAGTTGGATACGACTTAGTGACTGAATGACGACAAAAAGCTAACGGCCGTATTTTCTCTTTTATTTAGTGAACATTAATTGCAGATTTGCTGCTTACACAAAGAGCTCACCTGGGTGCTGGAGTTGCCAAGGAAGGGTGGGGACTAAGGTGAATAAAAGTTCCTGCCTGTTAAGTAACCAGCCATCTGGTTGTGGGGTCTGGGGGAGACGCAAGCACAAAACGATCAAAAGGAGTAAATGAGAACTTTAGGGAATGGAATTATCTCCACAACAGCATTAATATCCCCAAAGCCAAGATCCATGGGTTTGAAAAATGGACCTCTTTGGTGTATGGAGACCATAACTTATATTTTGAGACTGATAAAGCAACTCTTTGATATTAATCAAAAGTGATTTCTGTGTCATCAGTTTAGCGCTGGGTGGAGACATGAACAACAGCTGGAAGTTAAAACTTCAGAGCATCATTTTGGCAAGGTTGAAACCAAAGCAAACACATTTCACACTCAACTGTTGTTGTTCAGTTGCTGAGTCTGACTCTTTGCCACCCCATGGACTGCAGCATGCCAGGCTTCCCTGTCCTTCACCACCTCCCAGAGTTTGCTCAGACTCATTTCCGTTGAGTCGGTGATGCCGTCCAACCATCTCATCCTCTGTCACCTCCTTTTCCTCTTGCCCTCACTCTTTCCCAGCATCAGGGTCTTTTCAAATGAGTGAGCCCTTCACATCAGGTGGCCAAAGTACTGGAGTTCCAGCTTCAGCATCAGTCCTTCCAATGAATATTCAGGACTGATTTCCTTTAGGATGGACTGGTTGGATTGCCTTGCAGTCCAAGGGACTCTCAAGAGTCTCCTCCAACACCACAGTTCAAAAGCATCAATTCTTTGGCCCTCAGCTTTCTTTATAGTCCAACTCTCACATCCATACATTACCACTGGAAAAACCATAGCTTTGACTAGACAGACCTTTGTTGACAAAGTAATGTCTCTGCTTTTCAATATGCTGTCTAGGTTGGTCATAACTTTCCTTCCAAGGAGTAAGCGTCTTTTAATTTCATGACTGCAATCACTGTCTACAATGATTTTAGAGCCCAGAAAAATAAAGTCAGCCACTGTTTCCACTGTTTTTCCCCATCTATTTGCCAAGAAGTGATGGGACTAGATGCCATGATCTTAGTTTTCTGAATGTTGAGCTTTAAGCCAACTTTTTCACTCTCCACTTTCACTTTAATCAAGAGACTCTTTCCTTCTTCTTCACTTTCTGCCATAAGGGTGCTGTCATCTGCATATCTGAGGTTATTGATATTTCTCCCGGCAATTTTGATTCTAGCTTGTGCTTCCTCCAGCCCAGCATTTCTCATGATGTACTCTGCATATAAGTTAAATAAGCAGGGTAACAATATACAGCCTTGATGTTCTCCTTTCCCTATTTGGAACCAGGCTGTGGTTCCATGTCCAGTTCTAACTGTTGCTTCCTGACCTGCATACAGGCTTCTCAAGAGGCAGGTCAGGTGGTCTGGTATTCCCATCTCTTTCAGAATTGTCCACAGTTTATTGTGATCCACACAGTCAAAGGCTTTGGCATAGTTAATAAATCAGAAATAGATGTTTTTCTGGAACTCTCTTGAGTTTTTGATGACCCAGCAGATGTTGGCAATTTGATCTCTGGTTCCTCTGTCTTTTCTAAAACCAGCTTGAACATCTGGAAGTTCACGGTTCACGTATTGCTGAAGCCTGGCTTGGAAAATTTTGAGCATTACTTTACTAGCGTGTGAGATGAATATAGTTATGTGGTAGTTTGAGCATTCTTTGGCATTGCCTTTCTTTGGGATTGGAATGAAAACTGACCTTTTCCAGTCCCGTGGCCACTGTTGAGTTTTCCAAATTTGCTGGCATATTGAGTGCAGCCCTTTCACAGCATTATCTTTTAGGATTTGAAATAGCTCAACTGGAATTCTATCATTTCCACTAGTTTTGTTCGTAGTGATGCTTTCTAAGGCCCGTTTGCCTTCACATTCCAGGATGTCTGGCTCTAGGTGAGTGATCACACCATCATGATTATCTGGGTCGTGTGTCAGTAATAATTTTTTTTAAAAATTAGTAAATGCTCTTTTATGAATCAGGGACACTGAAGGGTTAATATTTAACCCAAATGAAATAACCTAGTTTCAGTTTTTTCGGTGGTGCTAGATATTTGCTGGTTTGTTTTTTCCTAAACCTTCTGTTAAATGATTCCTTCACAGTCATCTCAATAAATATCTTTTATGTTGACTAGAAATTTCTTTAAGTAGTTACTTAATGATGTTACTTGGTGCTGACTCCAAGCTAAGAAATGGGTAAGAGAAAAGCCATCACTACCTTATGCAGTGCAGGAGCTTGTCCTGCCGGTCACATCAAGTGCTCCCCTCAAGTGGGTTAATTAGTGATGGTTGTGGACTGATGCCCAGCTTGTCACCTTACTGATGTATCACCACAGTTTGTGCCAAGAGGAGAGGTGTTAAGCTGCCAAGTGTTGGAGAAATATTTTTTGAGGAAGACCGGCACAGCTTTTCAAAAGCGTTAGTAAGCATAATCATGATTCTCATTTATTTCCTCAAAAAGTTATTGAAAACCTACCAGGGACCAGGCCTAAGGGCTACGGTTTATGGTTATTTCAGGCATTTTCAGTCAATCCAAACAGGAGACGGACTGCACGGTCCCAGAGTGGACCAGCTGACATTCAAAGACAGAGGCTAAATTTATTCTCTGCTTCACGACTGGGGAAACTAATTACCATTGTGTGTATTAAGACTCATTTCTTCTCTGTAGAACAGACACTGGTCCTCTGAGATCCCAGTGTGTCCGACCCTCCGGGTCAACTGCACAACGAGCAGACTTACATGAACGAAATCCAAGAAACCACCTGGGCGACCTTACTCTGACTCTTCCTTTATTGGCCGTGCTCTGCTTGTTTCAAATTTCCCTTTCTTTCTCCATCAGCCACCCTTTTACAATGGCCGTTAGGACACTTTGCTAAATTAGGTGGTTTGATTTTAATTTAGCAGGTTTTGGAAAGCACTGCTGTGTTAGAGACTGCTGGTTTTCCCCATACCTCTTTTTTTCTCCTTGGTAATAGAACTCCTAGGGGAAACCCAGAGTCATGACTACACTTCCCAGCACCCCTTGCAGCTCCCTGTGGCCCTGAGACTAAGTCCCGGTCAATGGGAAATAAGTGGCAGGTTTGTGCAGCAACTTTTGGGAGGATCTCAACGGGAGAGAGCATCCCTTCCTCCCTGCCCTCATGCCTCTGCTGGTGGGAATGTGGAACACTGGCAAGATGCTAAAACTCAAGCACCAGCTGGGACCAGATGTTGATGCTGGTGAAGCAATAAGATTAAAAGAGCCTGGGGTCCTACCAGTAATGGAGCTCCTCTAGCGACTCTACCGTAACTGACCTGAGGGCCAAATAAGGTCTCTCTTATTCCAGCATTTGCCATTTTGGGTTTTCTGTTACTCAGACCTAAGCCCAACTGATACATGCGGTGTAACTGGATTTAAGTTAAAATAGCAGATAACGTTGTTTGAATACTTAGTCTGTTCCAGGTAGGGTTTTAAGAGTTTTAGGTTTATTAACTCATTTAATACAACAACCCTGTAAGAAGTACTATTATTGGATGGCATCACGGACTCAATGGACGTGAGTCTGAAGCAAGCTCCAGGAGATGGTGAAGGACAGGGAAGCCTGGTGTGCTGCAGTCCATGGGGTCGCAAAGAGTCAGACACAACTGAGCAACTGCACAACAATATAAGTACTATTTTTATTCTCATCCTATGGATGAGAGAACACTGTGAGGCTAAGTTACTTGCTCTGGGTCACACAGCTAGTGAATGGCAATGTTAGAACTTGAACCCAGGCAGTATGACTCCCAAGCATGTTCAATCTCATTTTCTACAACAGAAGTTGGTGAACTTCAGCCTGTGGTCAAATCCAGCCTGATATCTCATTATAAATACATTTATTAATTAGAACACAGACACGCACATCATGCACACACACACACACACACACACACACACACACACACGGTTGTACTGTTGATATCTATTGGGTTGGCCAAACAGTTTATTCAGGTTTTTCCATAAGATCATATCTATCTATCTCTATCTATGTTTCTATCTGTATAATATTATACGTTAACATAAACCCCCAATAACAGATATTTGTGATCCTTTGAAGGCAGGAGTTGATGACTGTGATGTCTAAATATTATGGTCCTGAGATGTTGCTACCAAAACACTCTGAACTCTAGGGTCTATAGCTGTATTTAGTCAAAACAAACAAACAAATTAATTAAAATAAGATGCTCAGTCAAATTTGAGTTTCAAACAAACATACTTTTTCTTTTAGTATAAGTGTTTTGCTTCTCTCACAACGATTGCATGAAGCATACTTATACTAAGAAAGTTATTTGCCATTGACCTGAAATTTAAGTGTACCTGGGAGTCCTGGCAAATTTAACTGCCAGCTCCTCGGTCCCCATTCAGTGCTGCCAAGGAGGACAGAATTCTGGGGAAACTGGCATCCAGTTGGATGTTCACAATCCTGTTCCTGGGAGGAAGAAGCACACCCAGCTGGGAGGCCAAGTTCATGAGCCACCCAGAGAGTCACCAGCAGGACATTAGTAAATAAAATATTCCTTTTGAGAGCTCCTATGAAAATAGTATTTAGCCTTATCAAAAGCTTTATATAGGAGGGCACTCTATAATTACTCATTTGTTAATTGACACAACATCCTGTTGTAGTTGGTAGATAATGCTGCTGTCCTCATTTTGCAATGAAGTCAGCAGGGGTAGAGGAGGAGGTGGCTGACTCACAGGGTAGCCCAGCCAGGCTGGAGAGGCCAGGCAGGGAGCTCAGGCGGGGGCCTGCAGTCCCAAGCTGTGGGTTCTCAGGTGGGGTCGCCCAGGGCCGGCCCTAGCGACAGGAAAGCCCCCCCAAAATCAGAGAAGAGTAAGAAAATAGATGCTCTGAAACCCGTGAAAATGCCACATTCTAAACAGCCCTATTGTTGTTAAATAAAACAGACCAGAACAAAAAAAAATATAGAAAGAGAACTGTCCAAGGCAGATTTTTTTTCCCCTAGAGGAGGAATAGTCTGCTGACCCTTTGTTTCTCCCCAAGCAACGGTGAATTCTCTTGTCAGTGCCTGGAAAAAAGACCATAAGAGAAGCAAAATTGTCCCACCTGTAAAACCTATGGGCATTAACTGAGTACCTCCTATATTGGGCAGTTTCATATTTGACTGAATCTTTGCAACAAGTCTGCATTTCCCCACTTTATGGATGTGTTATTCACTCAATCATGTCCACCTCTTTGCAATCCCACGGACAGTAGCCTACCAGACTCCTCTATCCATGAAATTCTCCAAGCAAGAATACTGGAATGGGGAGTCATTCCTTTCTCCAGGGGATCTTCCGGACCCAGGGATCAAACTCAGGTCTTCTGCATTGCAGGCAGATTCTTTACCATCTGAGCCACCAGGAGAGCCCGCTTTATGGATGGGAAGGTTTAGGTTCAGAGAGCCCAAGAGCCTTTAGAGACACACACTGCTGTGAAGCAGAGGGGCTGAGATTCAAGCCTAGGTCTTGCCTGACTGGAGTGCATGTACCATTTTCTGCGTAGATCTTTCCACCCAGATACGGGAAAAAAAATCAGCATTTTTTTCTGACCCACCCAAATCTAATTAAATTGTCTTTTCTAATACTGTTTAAATTACCTTTTGCCTGTTTGTCTCATGAATTCTAAAGCAATCGTAGGACAAGGGCCAGGCACAGCCACTCAGAGAGTTGTTCCAAGGCTCCAGGCTCTGTAATAATGCTCCCCCAAACACTATCCTGGCAGGTCTCCCCCACAAAATCAGCAAACAGAAGTAAGGGATTTTCCTGATATAAGGACCAAAGGTGGGACTAGAACATATCTTTCAACTCTTGCCATGTCCTTGCAAAAGGCTGAGAAAATTACAGTAATCATTCCTAATCTGCAACTTGATTAATGCCATTTTTCTTTATATGTTTTCTATGTCCTGTCCCACGACAGCTGGGGAGAAGACTCCCTGCAAATTCCCTTATAAGGGCTCTTTTGTTCTAGAGACTCTAGGTGTGATGTGGAATCCCCCCACCATTCTCCTCTGACCCACCCACCCAGCCTCCTTCCCTCCCTTCCCTTTAGGAACCTGCCCATTCAGGCCAGACAGGTGGTGTTCCTGCCCCGCAGGATGCCCACCTGACCACCTCCACACTATAGGGTAAGGGAGTTAGAGAAGGCGAGGTTCGGAAAAAGAACGAGACCAGCACTTTACAGGAACAGATCACCTTTCATGAGGCGAGAAGGGGTAGCAGTCAGATCAGTGTAAGAGTAAGTATATATAGGCATATATGTGGAAATCTACTGTCTTAGGGGGCCTGTTCTTCTCCAAGGTTGTTCTGGTTAGTTATCTCTTAAACGGGTGGGGCAAGGAATTCTGGAGATCTGGCCAGAGGCTGGGGGCTAGGCATAATCAACCTTAAAGTCCATTTTTTTTCTTTGGGTGAGAGAGTTCTTTGTTTTGCATAGAATGGTGGGGAGGACCTGGAGGGGAGTTTTAACTCCAGGTTATTTTGAACTGTGTAACCTTCCTTCACACACTCCCACCCTGCTGGTTCCTCCCAGGTGCTGGTACAGGGCAGTGGATGTGGCTTGAAGCCAGATTGCTTTTGTATTGCTTGGACCTGGATTCCAACTTTATTTACCACTGCCCAACTGTGTGACTTTGGGAAAGACACTACATCTGGAGAGTCCATTTTCTAATTCTAATTAATAGACCTCCGAACTGGGGGGTGAAACACGAGTGTGATCCCGACAGCTGGGTCCATCAGCACCTCCTCGGCTCCTAACCACTCTTGAGCCGGCCTTGGGAGCCCCTACTTCCGGAGGAGACACGGCATCGGCCCCCGAGTGCAGACTCAGAGGGGAGCGGGCCCAAGCCTCAGGACATTGGCCTGGCCTGGAGGAAGGAAGAACGGGGCCAGGGAAAGCCCGCTCTGGGTCCTGAGTTTTAAAAATGTCCAAGGTGCTGCATGAAGACACGGAGAGAAAGGCCCACCACAGGAAAGACTGTGTGACAAGGAAGGCTGGGATGGGAGGGGTATATCTAAAGGGCAAGAAGCACCAGAGGCTGGGAGAGCGACACGGGCCTCTAGAGAGGCCCAACTCTGCCGCTACCCCGGCTTCAGCCTTCCGGCCTCCAGAACCACGCAAGAATACATTGCTGCTGCTGTAAAGCCTGTAGTTTGGATCCCGTGCTGCAGAAACTCCAAGGCACCAATACAGGTGCTGAACTGGGCTTCCCAGTTGGCCCAGGGGTAAAGAATCCACCAGGAGATGCAAGAGACGGGGGTTTGATCCCCCGACCTGGAAGATCCCCTGGAGAAGGGAATGGCAACCCATTCCAGCATTCTTGCCTACAGAATCCTGTTGACAGAGGAGCCTGGTGGGCTACTGTCTATGGGTCACAAGGAGTTGGATATTACTGAGCAGCATACACCAATAGTATCACTTTATCTGTGGGGGTACACTTAGGGAAATACTGGCTGACATCAAAGAGTGGTCCCTAGAGACCCGCGGGCAGTCTGCTTCTCTGGATGCATCCTGGGCTGCTTCCTCCACGTGAACCCCTCAGAGTGTCCCAGCTCACTGACTCCTCTCTCTTCCCCACTTACCCTACCTCCGTCCCTCTCTAAACTTCAAACATCTGCCTACAGTGCGGTAGACCAGGTTCAATC
This sequence comes from Ovis aries, assembly GCF_016772045.2. Taxonomy (NCBI): domain Eukaryota; kingdom Metazoa; phylum Chordata; class Mammalia; order Artiodactyla; family Bovidae; genus Ovis; species Ovis aries. The sequence goes on along the minus strand of NC_056061.1, from coordinate 82,123,194 downwards.
CCTGGGTTGGGAAGATCTCCTGGAGAAGGGAATGGCAACCCACTCCAGTACTCTTGCCTGGAAAATTCCATGGATGGAGGAGCCTGGCAGGCTACAGTCCGTGGGGTCGCAAAGAGTCGGACACGACTGAGCGACTTCACTTTCACTTTCTTTTAATCTTGGTCATAGGCAGGGCAGTGTAGCCAACTCTTCTTAGCCCCCAGTCCTCAGAGTTACTTGAGTGACTTATCAGAAGAATAAAAGCTGTTTTTAAGGAAATACATGAAGACTCACACAGATAATCCTCTGTTAACAGCTGCTTACAAAAATACATATTGTTGAATGATTACAACATGTAAATTACAAACAGCAAGTAGGGATTAGCTTCATTTACATCTGGGGAAACTGAGGCTCCAGCAGGTTAAACAACTTGCCCAAGACAGATCTGAGGTTTAAACTGAAACTGTCTGACGGGCTACGGTCCATAGGGTCACAAAGGGTCGGACACAGCTGAGCGACTGAACACAACGACAACAATATGACTTCCAAGCCCTTCCTTTTAAGCACATAACTAAGTTGGTTTCAACAGATGTAGCCTTGTAAACATCTGGAGGGGCTTGCCAAATTTTCCCTATTTTTTTCTATAATATTAGTATTTTATAGACGCTTGCTGCTATAAGTGAATATAAGAAACTCATAACGGTGATCTGCAGCTCAGTTATTCTTAATAGTTTATTTTCTCATTTAATAGTGAAAGTAATAATTATTATTTTGTCCTGAGCCTACAAACCTGCATAACAATTCTGTCTGCTGATGGTTCCTTGAATAATCAGTTACAGGAGTTGTTATACCTTAGCTTTTGTAAAGGACAGTCTTTTTCTTTTTCCCGAAGTTCAAACATAGGAGTTTTCACAAATTTTCTTTTAAATCCTTACAATAATAATTTCCTTTCAAGTGAAAATTTTGTGTAACCTGAGATTTTTTAGCCAAATAAAATAATAAAGCACTGATTAAAATATATATATATTTTCTGCCAAATGGTATGCCCATTTGTGTGCTGTGCTAAGTTACTTCAGTCGTGTCCGACTCTGTGCAACCCTATGGACTGTAGCCCGCCAGGCTCCTGTGTCCATGGGATTCTCCAGCAAGAATACTGGAGTGGGTTTCCATGCCCTCCTCCAGGGAATTTTCTGACCCAGGGATCAAACCCACATCTCTTAGGTTTAACTTGCATTGGCAGGTGGGTTCTTTACCACTAGCGCCACCTGGGATACCCAATTACTAAACTAAATGAAACTTGGGTGAGGGAAATTCCTGTTTTACTCAAGTAACAAACTTAGAGCTAATGTTATTAAGATGCCCTCAATCTACTGACTGCCTCCAAGGCTCGTACACCGTAAATCTCTTGTCTTCTTCTTGCTCTCGGGAACTTTAATCACAGACCTTCCTTGATGCACTCACAGACACAAACTGTACTGACCAGAGCCCACTCAGCCTTCTTTAGACTCGCATCCTGCCTGACAGGGTAAATCAAGGATCACAAGGCCATGGATAGAGTCCATGAGCAAAGTTTCTGCATAAAAATGCAGCAGACAGTTGCATGTTCCTAGGGATGTAATTTGGGTTTCCCTTGTGGCTCAGCTGGTAAAGAATCGGCCTGCCATGCGGGAGACCTGGGTTGCATCCCTGGGTTGGGAAGATCCCCTGGAGAAGGGAAAGGCTACCCACTCCAGTATTCTGGCCTGGAGAATTCCATGGACTTTATAGTCCACGGGGGTCTCAAAAAGTCAGACAGGACTGAGTGACTTTCACGCAATTTGCAAGATGGAAAGGCAGGGGCCCGTGGTCAAAAATTGTTAAGTATTTCAAGACAGTGACAGCAGAGCCTTCAACCAAGCCCTGGACCCTTCCGAGCACATGCTTGTGCCACTGCACAGACCCCATGCCTAGAAGCTGGCCCTGCCCTGGGGGTCATCCTTCCAGCTTTCAGACTCCTCCTTCTGCAACCACTCTGGGGCCCTCACCACCATTCATTCAGTCACCAAGTTCCACTGGTCCTGTCACCTAGATCCTTGCAAACACACCCACGTTCCCATCTCCCTCTCCAGACGTCTCTCCCCTCCAGTTCCTCCCTTCTGAAGCGGCCTCCCCCACCGCCCCCCAACCTGCTCTCTGCTGCCCTCCCAGCTCATGGCAGGGGGCTTGTCCTGCGCCCGTGGACCAGCCTGGGGCAGCTTCTCATGGCTTTTGGTGGAAGCCCACAGACCAGAACAGGGACCTCCAGACCACGCCCTTTCTGTGCCCTGCACCCTTCCCCAGCATCCTTGGCTCCTGCCTCGCCCTCCCTGACCCCGGCTATTTTCATCACCTGACCCTCTCTCTGCTGCCCTTCAAAGAGGATGCTCCCACCTCCACGCCTTCCCCCGGGACGCTGCTTCTGCTTCCTTCCTGTGTCTCCACCTGCCTCACTTGTAGCCATCAGCAGGCTTTGGCTTAGGTATCACATCCTCCCCACTCAGTATTCTTGCCTGGAGAATCCCATGGACGGAGGAGCCTGGCGGGCTACAGTCCATGGGGTCGCAAAGAGTCGGACACGGCTGAAGTGACAGCATGGATGCACATAACTTCCTTAGGAGGCTTTCCCTGCCTCTCAGACAAGCATAGGTCCCCTGGCGAGCCACTCACCCAGCACGCTCTCTGTCAGGCAGTGTAACCCATTACACCTGCTGAGTGCATTTTTGTCCGTGAAGGTGGGGTCCTCCCTGGCCTTGTTCCCAGGGTACCTGCACCGTGGTAGAAACTTTACAGGTGTTTGTTGGTGGATGGGTTGGTTGAGTCAAGGCTCTCACAGATTCAGTATCCTGGAGGAGGAAGACAGTGTACTGTCATTTAGTCATGAGGGAAACGGGCTTGCCATTGCTGCTACTGTGTAAAAGCAGTGGGGTGGAGAGTGTTCTGAGAGCGGGTGGCTCTGCTTAGTGACAGTGTGACCCGTCCGAACAAGCCCTGCTAATTGAAGATGCCCACTGTTTGTGTTCAGTGTGTTTTCAAAGGTAGCTTTCTGGGATTATGTGTGACTGTGGTTTTTTTTTTTTTTTTTTAATTCCCCTCTATTTTTCTAGTTAGTGACAATATGCATGTATTATCAATACTTTGACAATCGTGATGAATCACCCCCCCCTAGCAAATTTTGCTTAAAAAAAAAAAAGTACCAGGCAAGAGGAATTTCCTTTGGGGTTTCATTTTCTTTGCAAATATGCTTCCTCTGGCTGGAAAGAGGAAACGTCCTTCCTCCTCTGCTCCACACACCACCAAAGAAATAGTCTGAAGAGGAAGTTAGCGCTAGTGTCAATGCTGCCAAGTAATAATCTTTTAACACGTGCATGCATGCTAAGTCATTTCAGTCGTGTCTGACTCTTTGCGACCCTATGGACTGTAGCCCACCAGGCTCCTCTGTCCATGGGATCCGCCAGGCAAGAATACAGGAGTGGGTTGCTGTGCCCTCCTCCAGGGAATCTTCCTGACCCAGGGACTGAGCCCATGTCTCTTACGTCTCCTGCATTGGCAGGCAGGTTCTTTACTTGGGAGGCCCGATATTCTTTTAACAAAGTTATCTAAAAGGAAGAAAGCAAACACAGCCATAAAGCTGGACCCTGAGCAGTGCTGATCCCCAGGGATGGTGTTTACTGCTTCTGAGGTTCTAAACTGAGAGAAAATTGAGGGCAGTCTCCTTCCAGTCCAAGGTCATGGCTGTATAAGCAATGGTTAATAGCCTTGCTGATAGTTGTCCTCAAACACAAACCCCCTGTCCTGTTATGTTTGTCTTCTGCTCTATAGATAAGAAAAGGAATATATATTTTAAAAAGTCTATGGAGTTGATTAGGCAGGGATCAGAAAGTCTAGGAACGCTTAAGGATTAGGTGCACATGGGGCAGGTCAGAGCAGCACCTGATGGGCTGACCCAGGACTAAGGAGTTATCTGACCCTGGCATTAAAGCTGAGGCGGTCTGGACCAAGCAGGGTGAGTTGATCACCCTGCCTGCCATCTGATGGTCTGTGGTTCCAGCAGCATCTCTCCCAGGCCCAGCCCCCAGCATGATGTCCCCACTGTGAAGCCACACGGCTCAGCATTTCTCCCCAGTCTTCATCTGAGCATGGCCATTTCCCAGGGCCTTTTTGCGAATCAACTCTGGCCGGAAGTGGGCAACCCAGACCACAATTTGATCTGCGGCATGCTATTTACTCTTTACTTTCTAGAATGAAACCCCTTTAACTTTGTCTCAAAATGTTTTGTGATTAAAGAGAAAACAGGATCCTGGTGTGAACTGAGCTTCTGATACATTTGAGCTGTCAAATCATTTCCTTTAAGTTGCGCTGAATGCAAATTTCAGTTCCTAAAACATCCGAATAATGCAACACGTCTTAAGGGAAGGAGGTTTGGTTTATCTCTTTTCCTAAAATGATGACCCAGTAGGAAAATTGCTGAAAAACATTTTGGGGGTTCCTGCCCAACACAGAGCCATACTGGCTGCCAGGATGATTTTGCTTTTTCCGTTGCAGGGAGTGGAAGACAGGAAAGTTCGGCTAAGTTCTAAGTGAGGACTGTTCAAAAACAATTTGTGTGAAGCAACACTTCATACCTACTACCTCCAATGTTTCCAGGGTTCCAAGAGTAGATGACATTGTCATCCTGGTTCTAGTGAGAAAAATCTCAGACTTAAGCGGCCCGAGGACAGGCGTCCAGGCTTGGTTGTATCCAGAGTCAGCAGTATTCCCACTATTGCCAGGCCAAAGCTCCTCTTCCTGAGAGCGGAAAGCATGTTTTCTTCCCATTTTCTAGCTCTCGTGCTAGATCACCCAATCAGAACTCGGAAGTTATGTTCAGTTCAGTTGCTCAGTCGTGTCCGACTCTTTGTGACCCCATGAATTGCGGCACACCAGGCCTCCCTGTCCGTCACCACCAGAGAGCTAAACACCACTGGCTGAGTATGAGAGTGTGTCAGGAACTGCTTTTTATTTCTCAAGAAAGATTCTCTAAATATATCCATTCTTTAGAGAATTGTTTTCTGTAGACTGCAGAGAACTTTTACATTTGTTGGGAAGAGGAAGATGAACAGGAGCACTAATAACAGTAACAGCGATAATAATAAAAGTGCCTGTTACATAGGGCTTGTAACGCATCAGGTGCATTTACCTTAATCTTTTTTCTAACTTTTAAAACAATCCAATGAGGACACCGAGGCTCCAAGAAGTGACAGAGCTGGGACTTTAATCCGAGAGTAACCCCAAAGTTCAAGTCTTCCCTGGTGACTCAGTGGTAAAGAATCCCACCTGCCAGTTCAGGAGATGTGGGTTCAATCCTTGGGTTGGGAAGATCCCCTTAAGAAGGAAATGGCAACACACTCCAGTGTTCTTGCCTGGGGAATCCTATTGTCGGAGGATCCTGGTGGGCTACAGTCCATGGGGTTGCAAAGGAGCTGGACATGACTTAGCAACTCAACAGCAACAACCCCAAAGTTCACGTTTTTTGTTTATCACACTATCGATCTTTAGTTCAGTTCAGTTCAGTTGCTCAGTCATGTCCGACTCTGTGACCCAATGAATTGCAGCACACCAGGCCTCCCTGTCCGTCACCAACTCCTGAAGTTCACTCAAACTCTCGTCCATCGAGCCAGCGATGCCATCCAGCCATCTCATCCTCTGTCATTAGTTTCCCTCATTTTACAGTTGAGGAAACTAAGATGCATTGAGGCTAAAAGACTTGCTGAGTTCACATCCTTAGAGGGAACAGGATCAGACCTCACACCTAAGTTGCCAGAAGCTTCTCCATAGGGAACTGAGTACCAGTGCCTGTGAGATGCTGCAAGGTTTTAGACGCAAATGTGCCTGGAGCCCAAAGCCCCATGGAAAGATGCGATTCTCAGGTAGGAGCTTGTTCCAGGTAGGCATCCTTTGGTTGTGTGGGACAAAAGTCCCCCAGAGTTAAACAAGCAGGAGAAATGCAAGCTTTCAGGAGTGTCACAGACAGGAATGGGCCTTGGGGAGGGGCCAGACACAATAAATCGGGGAAGAAATCAGGGCTTTCTCTCTGTTTTTTTGTAGACCAAAATCCCCTGCTCCTCAGTGCTAGGATGGGACAAGGTCCCTGGCTGCCTTTAGGTTTCTACATTTTTAAGTACAGCTAATGGGAAAGGTTTGTTTCATTTTCCAGAAGGGCCTGTGAGTGTGTAAGCCTGTGTGGGGAGGGTACCCCTAGTCACACTGCTGTGGACAGGAGGCAGGGGACACAGGACAAACAGGGCCAGCCCAACCCCTTGGAGGACGGGGACAAGAAATGGGCATCATTGTAAGCTGGATGGATGATCCAGAATGTGTCCAGGTGTCAGAATCCAAACTAAGTTAGGATGAAGCGTTATAATGAATCTAAATATTTACCATGGCACACTTGAACAGTGCCTGAATTAGAGAAAAGATACTTAACCAACTATTTATTTCATGCAAATCTTCCAGAAAATATGTATATAACGTGAATATTGTCTTTATTGTTGCTGTGAGCTGTTTCTAAAATTCCAGAAATTTTTGTATTGCTAACATAGTGGGCAAATGTGCTAAAGTAACTGGCAGCTGACTACAATGAGGGCCCAAGACCCTTTGTGAGTTTCTTGGTACAAAGGCATCTGGCACCATAGACCTCCTTTGATAATATCTGACTTGTTTCCAGATCTCTCTTGTGAATAAATATTATGGTCTTTTTGCAAGAGAATCAGGATGAAAGATGAACAGATGTGAAATTTTTGGCTTCTGATGGTGGATTATGAACTATCTACCTCAGATCTTTTCCCTCCAGGAAATTACCAAACTACATTCAAATGATAAATAAATTAAAAAGACAAACACCTCAAAGTCCCCCTCCCCCTCATTGTAGCTGTGCACCTCAGTTCATTTCTGCAATGGTGGGGCTAGGAATATGAGCAAAAATACTTGCCCTTAAGGATTTCAGATCTAATCCTTTGTGGAGAGCAGGGTCAGAGTCAGGCAGTCTCCTTCAGATCCGAAAAGGCTTATTAGCTCTTGGCTTGACTCTTGGTCCCTCTCAGAGAATCTCTGTCACAGGTTTAGAGTCAGCCTTAGTTACTATTTTGAGTTGAGTTGGGTCACGTCCATGCAAACTCTGAAAGCGCTGGTATCTGTAATGATATTTTGCAAGAGGTATTAGGCCCTGCCAGCACGTTGTACAGTTTAGTGTTGCAAGGCAGGAGTTGTAACTTTTGGACACATGGTTATTTAACTCCATACAGTACAGAGAAAGAGCCTTAGTCACGTTTGGCCTCCACAAGGAGGTGCCAGGGCCACTCCACTCCAGCAACATCACTGCTCCGCCAGGCACATTTATTCTCATTTTGTGTCTGCCTCGTGATGGCCCCACCGATGCCAACAAATGATTCACTGTCAGCTCGAAGGGAAAAACAGACTGTGTAGGAAAGTGCCATATGGTGATACATTGGGGTTTTTTCTGCTGTCTTTGCTGGGGAACCCTGACCTTATTATCACACATTTGAGGTGGAAATGTGACGTAATTAAACTGATTTACAAAAGCCACATACAGAAACCAGTGTCATGTTTTTTTAGCTTTAGTGTGGTTAAGGCTTCCTTCCTCTACACAATCATAGAGAAGGGTTTTAGGACATGGCTGGGGGAGAGAAGCAGGCTCCGATAGAAGGTCTGTTTTCTGGTTCCTGCTTCTGGAATTTATACTTTCCCCTTGGTACTACCCAGGAAAAGGCCTTCTTCACCTCAGTTAAATGTGAAGGCTGTGTTGCTCTGCCATCCACCAGCCATTCCTTAGGTTGAAAGCCAATGAGCATGAGCAAAATAATGGTTAGGAAATTGATTCAAAGAGGACCCAGGGATGGGAAATACCACAGCAGACCATGTTTGATCCAGGATATCAGAATTAAAACTGTCTTGATTCAGTGAAGCAACTGGCTCAAAAATAGACCCCAAGATGGACACACAAAGCAAGTATAAATTTGCATCATATACACACGGAGCTTTAAAAGGCAGCCTGGACACGTCAGTGTGTCAGTTTTTAGAAAGGGACTAGGGTGAGGTTAATGACCCTTGACATCTACTTTGCCTTCATCATCTGCTGTAAAAATCCTGCCCGGTGAGATTCTGGCGAGATTCTGGCATGCTGCACAGATACTGTATTTGGAGAACAAGAAGCAGCATGGCTGGGTGGTTTGCGTCTGCTCATCTGGATTTGCTAGTAATTAATTGGGATACTTGGTCATGTTTCTTAGTCTAAGTTTCCCAGGATAGAATTTCATACTACTCACCTCGGTGTTTTGAGGAATTGCCAGCAAGACAGAGTGTCAGGCCTGTGGGGAATGTAAGCTGTTAATTGGCACGGGGAGTTGGGCCACTGGCATCAGGCAGGTGTACAGAAAGAGGGGGTGACTCATGGAGAAGGCAGCTTCCACAGGGGAGGGAAGCTTACCTAGTGTCTCTCCAGGTAGGAAAAATGAGTCACTAGTGTCGGGGAGAGGAATGCCCCTTCTTCCCTCTTGAATTCTTGTGGCTGGACTAATAATAAAACTGACACAAGAAGGATTAACAGGAGAAAAAGGAAATAATTTAAATCACATACAAGGAGGTCTCAGAGAAATGAGCCCTAAGGGAACTCCCTGGCAATCCAGTGGTTAAGACTCGGTGCTTTCACTGCTGGGCCTGGGTTCAATCCCTGGTCAGGGAACTAAGATCCTGCAAGCTACGCAGCGAGGCAAAAAAAGCCCAAAAAACGGCGGGGGTGGGGGTGGGGGAGAGAAAAGACAAGACACGGGACCTAAGAAGTAACCAGAATAGGCAGTGTGCAGCTTTCATACTTTTCAGACAAACAATACATTTGTGAGTAATTGACATGAAAGAAAGAAATTTGGGCTTGGGGTGCTCAATCAAGGATCTAAACAGAGTTTGGGCTTGGGGTAGTAAATTAAAGAAGTAATTTACTTATTTCTACAGGCTTCTTGGCTGGATTTCTGGTCTTTGGTGACAAAGATGTCCTCTACCTCCAGAGGCAAGGAGAGCACCTTTCGCATGAGAGATTTATTTCCTGCTTTCAGGGCGACAGGAAAGGACAGCCAGAGCACCCCTCTTGGTTGGCCACGTCTTAAGTAACTCTAAGTAATCAATATGCTAAGGAGGCACTTTTGGGGGCTGCCTGCCCTGGACCTGGATTCACGGCTCCCTGCCTGCCTTGTTCCCAGGTGAGCCATCGGAACCCCAGGACCATCTCAAAGGCTAGTTTCTTCAAATCTGATTCATTCTGCTCCCTTCTCACCCTGTTTGTTAACCGCTCCTTAGGAAGGAGCAAGGGGCGTCCCAGGTGGCTCAGTGGTAAAGATGCTGCCTGCCAATGCAGGAGACACAGGTGATGTGGGTTCGATCCCTGAGTTGGGAAGATCCCCTGGAGAAGGAAATAGCAACCCACTCAAGTCTCCTTGCCTGGAAAATTCCATGGACAAAGAAGCCTGGCGGGCTACGGTCCATGGGGTCGCAAAGAGTCAGACACCATGTCACATGAGCTTGAGACGGGGGAGAGGGCCCTTTTCCATCTTTCCCTTTGCTTATTTAAATTCCACGGGAAAGTATTGGAACTGCATGTGGAAAGTTCTTTCACGCTGGGACGGTCTGGCCTGGGAGCCTGGGCAGCCTCCCCAGCCCTCTTCCTTCCCTGCCCTGTGACTAAAGACTAAAGACTCAGCATCAAAGAAGGCTGATGGACCGAGAGGAGTGGCCGTACATCGTCCGTCATCGGCGTGCCGATATCAGCGCCCTCTGGAAGTAACCGTCCACCCACTTTCAGGCAGGAAAGAAAAAGTCTGTGGTTTACTTTGCAGCACATAATCTGTGTAGAAGGAGCTGAAAAGAGGCCATGGGGCATTTTGTCTGTTTTCTTTTCCATTTGATTTGGGTGATTCAGTGGGGTTCATAGGATTTTTATAATCCTCCTTTATACAAGAAACATCCAGTCTTCAAAAATGCGGCCAAGAAGAGAGGAGAAGAGGCTTCTGGTTCATGTTGGACCTGCCCGTTGGCAATGGTGTTGGCACTGCTGCCAGAGCCGCCTCTGGAACCGACTTTTCCTTCCAGAATGGACATCACAGCTCGGAGTGGGTGGGGGTGCTGACCTACCACGTGATCGCAGCTGCCTCAGATCCTTTTCACTTTGTTCCCCGAGGTGAGCCCCACTCTGGCAGAGCCCCGACCTGGCTTCTTGCCCCACCGAGCTGTTTTCCCAGTTTCCGAGTTCCAGTTTTCACTTTGATGTTCCCAGACATGTCAGAGCACGCTGGGGTCTGCAGTGGAAATCAAAGTTCCAGGTGTAAAGGGCATTTAGTCTCCTCAGATTCACTTGCTCTGGGCTCCATGCCCCACTCTTCCTGGATTCTGAGGAACTGGTCCCAGGAAGAAGCTGGTTGAAAGTGGTTAGCCCCATTGTCTTTACAGTTGGGGAAACTGAGACTCAGGGCAATTGAGTAGAATACGTCTAGGGTCACACAACTGAAGTGCAACAGAACTTGCTTCTAGGCCAAACCTTCCACATCCTGTGTGCTTAGGTCTTTTTTTAAAAAACCTTTCTGATGCTTAAAACCCCTTTCTGCTCCACAGGGCACAGTGCTAGAATAATAGGAAAGTGGTGATTCATAACCAACTTCTGACTTATTTTTTTGCACATACAAGGCTCTTGTTTTGTATACCAATTCTTCCAAAGAATGTATTACATCTTTACAGATGCTCTTAATCTCTAACTGTAGCTGATAGCACCTCAGGGACTCTTGATACAGGAATGGAAAAACAAGACCTGCCCCCAGTACTCTAAAAATAAGTGATTCTATGAAACTAACAGTGCAAAAAGGAACTAAATACGTGTGTGTCAGCTGTTCTAATACAATCAACTGATTACCTAGAATGTTCTCAAAAATACACATGTGCTAGAGGGTGGCAGTGAGAGGAGTCTGCCCCGAAGGAGATGTATTTTATCACTGCTGTGGTTTAGAATTGCCACATCCGGTGATAATAAAAAGCGGGCTCATTAGCTTATTTCCCTTTTATTTGTTCATTCTCTACAGACAGTGCACCCCAGCTCCAACGCCCCCTCACCTTCCAGTACACCACCAAGTGTAACCAGTGATTCATTGCACCCATCAGATCAGATTGTTTTGGAATTATTTTAATTGGTCTCTCTCTTTTTTTTTTTTTTTTCTCTCCTAAATAAATACATCTCATTTCCCCCTGCTAGGTTGACAAATCCTGCCCTCTGTGGTCTGGTTTTCCCCAGCTGCCTGCAGGTTTTTGTCAGCCAGGCCTGAGGCACTGAACCCCCTTCCCCCCAGTTAGGGACTAGTGGCTGGGGTCATCCACACCTGAGCACAGTGTGGTGACCAGTTCACCATGTTGACCTCTGCCCTGAAATCCAGCTCTGAGTGTTGGGCCAGGCCACTGGTACCCCAGTCCCTGTTCCTGCCACCTATTTCCTCCCTGTCCCCAAATCCTCTGAATCCTCACTGGCTGGCCCTGACATCAACCTGGGGGCTTCCCTGGTGGCTCAGCAGTAAAGAATCTGTCAATGCAGGAGACATGGGTTTGATCCCTGGGTCGGGAAGATCCCCTGGAGGAGGAAATGGCAACCCACCCGAGTATTCTTGCTTAGGAAATCCCATGGACAGAGGAGCCTGGCGGGCTGCAGTCCAAAGGGTTGCAAAGAGTTGGACATGACTGAGCAACTTAACAGCGACATCATCAACCTGGAGAGAACTTTTTAGAAAAGTGACCTGAGCATCCCCCTGAAGCGAAGAACTATCCTTGTCTAATTCTTTCACAGTCAGCCCCTCTGCTTGGATCACTTGGATCCACAGTGGCTGTGCGGCGCTGGAGCAGCCAGAGGCTGAGAGGAGGTACCCTACATCCAAGGTCAGGAGCAGCAGCTATGCTTTCCTGGAGCAGCCGTGAAAAGATACCCCACATCCAAGATAAGAGAAACCGCACTAAGACAGTAGGTGCTGAGAGAGGGCATCAGAGGGCAGACAGACTGACACCACAATCACAGAAAACTAGCCAATATGATCACAGGGACCACAGCCGTGTCTTACTCAGTGAAACGAAGCCATGCCTGTGGGGCCACCCAAGACAGACGGGTCATGGTGGAGAGGTCTGACAGAATGTGGTCCACTGGAGAAGAGAATGGCAAACCACTTCAGTATTCTTGCCTTGAGAACCCCATGAACAGTATGAAAAGGCAGAAAGATAGAACACTGAAAGAGGGACTCCCCGGGTCGGTAGGTGCCCAATATGCTACTGGAGATCAGTGGAGAAATAACTCCAGAAAGAATGAAGGGATGGAGCCAAAGCAAAAACAATACACAGTTGTGGATGTGACTGGTGAGAGAAGCAAGGTCCGATGCTATAAAGAGTAATAACTGCATAGGAACCTGGAATGTTAGGTCCATGAGTCAAGGCAAATTGGAAGTGGTCAAACAGGAGATGGCAAGAGTGAACATTGACATTCTAGGAATCAGTGAACTAAAATGGACTGGAATGGGTGAATTTAACTCAGATAACTATTACATCTACTACTGTGGGCAGGAATTCCTTAGAAGAAATGGAGTAGCCATCATGGTCAACAAAAGAGTCTGAAATGCAGTACTTGCATGCAGTTTCAAAAACAACAGAATGATCTTGTTCGTTTCCAAGTCAGTTCAGTTGCTCAGTCTTTGCAACCCCATGAATCACAGCACGCCAGGCCTCCCTGTCCATCACCAACTCCCGGAGTTCACCCAGACTCACGTCCATCGAGTCTGTGATGCCATCCAGCCATCTCATCCTCTGTCGTCCCCTTCTCCTCCTGCCCCCAATCCCTCCCAGCATCAGAGTCTTTTCCAATGAGTCAACTCTTCGCATGAGGTGGCCAAAGTACTGGAGTTTCAGCTTTAGCATCATTCCTTCCAAAGAAATCCCAGAGTTGATCTCCTTCAGAATGGATTGGTTGGATCCTTGCAGTCCAAGGGACTCTCAAGAGTCTTCTCCAGCACCACAGTTCAAAAGCATCAATTCTTCGGTGCTCAGTCTTCTTCACAGTCCAACTCTCACATCCATACATGACCACAGGAAAAACCATAGCCTTGACTAGACGGACCTTAGTCAGCAAAGTAATGTCTCTGCCCTTGAATATGCTATCTAGGTTGGTCATAACTTTTCTTCCAAGGAGTAAGCGTCTTTTAATTTCATGGCTGCAGTCACCATCTGCAGTGATTCTGGAGCCCCAAGAAATAAAGTCTGACACCATTTCCACTGTTTCCCCATCTATTTCCCATGAAGTGATGGGACCGGATGCCATGATCTTCGTTTTCTGAATGTTGAGCTTTAGGCCAACTTTTTCACTCTCCTCTTTAGCTTTCAAGAGGCTTTTTAGCTCCTCTTCACTTTCTGCCATAAGGGTGGTGTCATCTGCATGTCTGAGGTGATTGATATTTCTCCCGGCAATCTTGATTCCAGCTTGTGCTTCTTCCAGTCCAGTGTTTCTCATCATGTACTCTGCATATAAGTTAAATAAGCAGAGTGACAATATACAGCCTTGATGTACTCCTTTTCCTATTGGGAACCAGTCTGTTGTTCCATGTCCAGTTCTAACTGTTGCTTCCTGACCTGCATACAGATTTCTCAAGAGGCAGGTCAGGTGGTCTGGTATTCCCATCTCTTGAAGAATTTTCCACAGTTTATTGTGATCCACACAGTCAAAGGATTTGGCATGGTCAATAAAGCAGAAGTAGATGTTTTTCTGGAACTCTCTTGCTTTTTCAATGATCCAGCGGATGTTGGCAATTTGATCTCTGGTTCCTCTGCCTTTTCTAAAACCAGCTTGAACATCAGGGAGTTCACGGTTCACGTATTGCTGAAGTCTGGCTTGGAGAATTTTGAGCATTCCTTTACTAGCATGTGAGATGAGTGCAATTGTGCGGTAGTTTGAGCATTCTTTGGCATTGCCTTTCTTTGGAATTGGAAGGAAAACTGACTTTTCCAAGTCAAACCATTCTATATCACTGTAATCCAAGTCTATGCCCCAACCAGTAATGCTGAAGAAGCTGAAGTTGAATGGTTCTATCAAGACCTACAAGACCTTCTAGAACTAACACTCAAAAAAGATGCCCTTTTCATTATAGGGGACTGAAATGTAAAAGTAGGAAGTTAAACACCTGGAGTAACAGGCAAATTTGGCCTTAGAGTACAGAATGAAGCAGGGCAAAGGCTAACAGGGTTTTGTCAGGAGAACGCACTGGTCATAGCAAACACCCTCTTCCAACAACACAAGAGAAGACTGTACACATGGACATCACTAGATAGCCAACACCAAAATCAGATTGATTATATTCTTTGTAGCCAAAGATGGAGGAGCTCTATACAGTCAGGAAAACAAGACCGGGAGCTGACTGTGGCTCAGATCATGAACTCCTTTATTGCCAAATGCAGACTTAAATTGAAGAAAGTAGGAAAACCACTAGACCATTCAGGTATGACCTAAATCAAATCCCTTACAACTATACAGTGGAAGTGAGAAATAGATTTAAGGGACTAGATCTGATAGACAGAGTGCCTGATGAACTATGGACTGGGGTTCATGACATTGTACAGGAGACAGGGATCAAGACTGTCCCCAAGAAAAATAAATTCAAAAAGGCAAAATGGTCATCTGAGGAGGCCTTACAAATAGATGTGAAAAGAAGAGAAGCAAAAAGCAAAGGAGAAAATGAAAGATATACCCATTTGAAGGCAGAGTTCCAAAGAATAGCAAGCAGAGATAAGAAAGCCTTCCTCAGTGATCAGTGCAAAGAAATAAAGGAAAACAACAGAATGGGAAAGACTAGACATTTCTTCAAGAAAATTAGAGATGCCAAGGGAACATTTCATGCAAAGATGGGCTCAATAAATGACAGAAATGGTATGGACATAACAGAAGCAGAAGATATTAAGAAGAGGTGGCAAGAAGACACAGGAGAACTGTACAGAAAATATCTTCACGACCCAGATAATCACAATGGTGCTATCACTCACCTAGAGCCAGACATCCTGGAATGTGAAGTCAAGTGGGCCTTAGGAAGCATCACTACGAACAAAGCTAGTGGAGGTGATGGAATTCCAGTTGAGCTGTTTCAAATCCTAAAAGACGATGCTGTGAAAGTGCTGCACTCAATATGCCAGCAAATTGGGAAAACTCAGCAGTGGCCACAGGACTGGGAAAGCTTAGTTTCCATTCCAATCCCAAAGAAAGGCAATGCCAAAGAATGCTCAAACTACTGCACAATTGCACTCATCTCACATGCTAGTAAAGTAATGCTCAAAATTCTCCAAGCCAGACTTCAGCAATATGTGAACCGTGAACTTCCAGATGTTCAAGCTGGTTTTAGAAAAGACAGAGGAACCAGAGATCAAATTGCCAACATCTGCTGGATCATTGAAAAAGCAAGAGAATTCCAGAAAAACATCTATTTCTGCTTTATTGACCATGCCAAATCCTTTGACTGTGTGGATCACAATAAACTATGGAAAATTCTTCAAGAGATGGGAATACAGACCACCTGACCTGCCTCTTGAGAAACCTATATGCAGGTCAGGAAGCAACAGTTAGAAACAACAGACTGGTTCCCATTAGGAAAAGGAGTACGTCAAGGCTGTATATTGTCACCCTCCTTATTTAACTTATATGCAGAGTACATCATGAGAAACACTGGGCTGGAGGAAGCACAAGCTGGAGTCAAGATTGCTGGAAGAAATATCAATAACCTCAGATATGCAGATGACACCACCCTTAAGGCAGAAAGTGAAGAGGAACTAAAAAGCCTCTTGATAAAAGTGAAAGAATAGAGTGAAAAAGTTGCCTTAAAGCTCAACGTTCAGAAAACCAAGATCCTGGCATCTAGTCCCATCACTTCATGGGAAATAGATCGGGAAACAGTGGAAACAGTGTCAGATTTTATTTTTGGGGGCTCCAGAATCACTGCAGATGGTGACTGCAACCATGAAATTAAAAGATGCTTACTCCTTGGAAGAAAAGTTATAACCAACCTAGACAGTATATTCGAAAGCAGAGACATTACTTTGGCAACAAAGGTCTGCCTAGTGAAGGCTATGATTTTTTCAGTAGTCATGTATGGATGTGAGAGTTGGACTGTGAAGAAGGCTGAGCACTGAAGAATTCATGCTTTTGAACTGTGGTGTTGGAGAAGACTCTTGAGAGTCCCTTGGTCTGCAAGGAGATCCAACCAGTCCATCCTAAGGGAAATCAGTCCTGGGTGTTCATTGGAAGGACTGATGCTGAAGCTGAAATTCTAATACTTTGGCCACCTATGGGAAGAGCTGACTCATTTGAAAAAACCCTGATGCTGGGAAAGTCTGAAGGTAGGAGAAGGGGACGACAGAGGATGAGATGGTTGGATGGCATCACCGACTCCAGACTCGACTTAGGGATTAAACAAGAGCCCTGACACATAACATTTGCACCTGGTATAAATACTCCCACTGTGGCCAGTTTCAGTCCATCACCCCGATGGCCCTGGATGTGGGGGTGGGAAGAGATCTCCAGTAGCACAGGGTTATAGAATATTTCTGCCACACAGAGAGATAATAGATGTTAACAACCTCGACAGCTGAGGATACACTAAAAAGTAAATAGGAAGTGAGTTGTAGGTGTTTATAACTGTTGTTCTTTGTATAATATATTCAAATTTTCACATTTATATAATAATTTATTTTTTAATAATGGCTACGTTGAACATCAGCTCTTAGAATTCCTGAAAGTGTAACAGTTGGTTCACTTGCTCCTCCCTGGGGCTGGCTCTGGCACAGCACTGCCCGGGATATCTCTCAGCCCCTCCCTTCCCACAGCTTCAGCTGTGTTTCATTTCGCCCCGCCAGCGGTCTGCAGGATCTCAGCGTTTCTTCTAGCCAGGGCCGTATGACTTCTGTTCCCTTGGTTGCTAAATTCAGTGCATAAATTCCAGCCTTTATTCTCCTTGGCCTTTCAGGGGCTTGTGACACCCCACCCGTCTTGAAACTCTGCAACACCATTCTTTCCTTTCTTGCCATTATTTTATTTTATTTTCTGGCCGTGCAGTGTGGGATCCCTGTTCCCCAGCCAGGGATTGAACCTGCACCCCCTGCAGTAGAACAGCAGAGCTTTAACCACTGGACCACCAGGAAAGGCCCTTCTGTTATTATTATTAATTTTTTTAAAATATCTTTAGTTTCTGCATGGGAACTCTTCGTTGCAGCATATGGGATCTAATTCTCTGACCAGGAATCAGTGCAGGCTCTCTGCATTGGGAGCTCGGAGTCTTAGCCATTGGATCACTGGGGAAGTCCCCTGCCTTTACTTTTGAACCTTTTCTGAGGGCTCCTGTTCCTCTGCTGGCCCTTTAACTGTGGATGCGCCCCAGGATCTGACCATGGTTTCTTTGGTCTTCCATCTCCTTCTTTTGAACGTGAATGTTTCCCACATCCATACCTTTGGTGACCCCATGGACTATAGAGCCTGTCAGACTCCTCTGTCCATGGGATTGCCCAGGCGAGAATACTGGAGTGGGTTGCCATTTCCTTCTCCAGGGGATCTTCCTGACCCAGGGATCAAATCCAGGTCTCCCACATTGCAGGCAGACTCTTTACCATCTGAGCCACCAGGGAAGCCACCTTTGGCTCAGATCTCTGCTTTGACCTCCAGACCTACAGGTGTGACTGTCTTCAGTACATCTTTATCTGACCATTTCATAAGCATCTCACACTCAACATGTACCATCATTCCAATCCCACCCCCAACCTCTTGTTCTTCCTTTATATTCCTCACCCAGGCATTCATGCCATCGTTCGTTCCATAAATATGTCCTGAACACCTACAACATCCTAGTCACCATGCCACGTGCTAATTAAGCCACAGTCCTCATGGAACTGACTCACAGGAAATGGCATCACCTCCACCCAGTGACCTAGGCCAGAACCCTGGAGTCATCTTTGAGCCCTGCCTCTCCCGCATGACTTATTTATAATCATTTGGTCAGTAAACTTGTCCCCCTCTACTTCCTAAACAAGCCTGGAACCTATCTTCCTCTTCCACCCCCCCCATGGCTGTCTTCTCAGGTCTTTATCATTTTCCTCCTGGATTATGCAGGAGGCCCTCCACTCTTTCCATCCAGAGACTCGCTGCATTGGAATCCATTCTCTACAATGCTGGTCTGACAATATTTCTGAAACCACATTTATGATACAGCCACATTCTGAAACCACATTTATGATACAGCCATCGATTGCCCAGTATAACATCCTCCCCGACTCCCTCTTAGTCTGCAGAATGAAACATTGCTCCTTGGCTTCATGGAAAGACCTTCTATGTGATCCGGGCCCTGTCCGCCTCTTGGTCTGCTTGTCCTCATTCCCCTTGGGACTACTCTCAGGCGATTCCTTCTGTCTAGAATCCCTTTGCTGGCCCGCACTACCCCATCCCCATTCCCTTCTTTGCCTGTCTGCTCCTCCCACTCATCCTTCAAAACTTGTCCTGCTGCGGAGGCTTCCCTGGTGGTCCAGGGGTTAAGACCTCGCCTTCCAATGGAGGGGTTGCAGGTCTGATCCTCTGGTTGGGGAACTAACACCCCACACGCTTCAGGGCCGAAAATCCAAACATAAACTACAAGCAACGTTGTAACAAATTCAATGAAGGCTTTTAAAATGGTCCACGTGAAAACATCTTTAAAACAAACCAAAAAATCTCGTGCTGATGCAAGTTTGCCACTGTGGCTGTGCCATAGGGCTGTCCCTGTCATGAACTCCTGGAGGTGGCTGCTGGCCCTCTCAGGCTGCCCTTAGGTGACTTGTCTCTCTGTCCAAGCGGTGTCATGCTATACAGCACTCATCTGCTTATCAGTCTCCGTGCAAGGTGGCGCAGTTGGTAGAGAATCCGCCTGCCAAAGCAGGAGACTCAAGAAACATGGGTTCAATCCCTGGGTCAGGAAGATCCCCTGGAATAGGAAACGGCAACCCACTCCAGTATTCTGGCCTGGAGAATCCCATGGACGGAGGAGCCTGGTTGGCTATAGTCCATGGGGTCACAAAGAGTTGGACACGACTGACAAGTAGGCGTTAATCATGCTTCTTTGGAAAACGAGCTTGTAAAGGAGGAGACTGTGTCTTTTATCCCTGACCACAAGGAGTGTGCAGGGCCCCAGAAAGCAGTCAATAAACTCTTGTTGAATGAATGATTGTGTCAGTGGTGGCCAGCTGAGGGGGGCCAAGGGCACCGGACCCCAAGTGAACCCTGGGGCTCCATGTAGAGTCGTGGGGCAACCACGCTGCACAAAGTCGCTACTTTAGACCATGAGTGCGTGACTTAGAGAGTGAAGTGGTGGCCAAGCTCTCCACACATAGGTCATAAGTGGTAACTATGGTAACGACTGAATATTTTTAGGCACTTAAAGTAGTTTCCATGTTGTGCTTCACAGATTACTTTTCTGGACTCCCTTCGTTAACATGATCATTACTATCTTAATCTTCCTGATTGTCACTAGGAAGGGGCGTAATTCTGATGGTATAGGTATTTGGGGGGCTTCCCAGGTGGCTCAGTGATAAAGAATCTGCCTGCCAACGCAGGAGATGCAGTTTCAATCCCTGCGTCAGGAAGATCTCCTGGAGGAGGAAAGGGCAAGCCACTCCAGTGTTCTTGCCTGAAAAATCCCATGGACAGAGGAGCCTGGCAGGCTACAGTTCACACGGTCACAAAGAGTCGGACCCGACTAAGCACAGATGGTATTACAGGTATTTCTAACTGCTGGCTCTTAGGATGTGGATGGGATGGCGGTGTGGATATGTGTGTGTGTGTAGGGGTGATTGGGTATAAAAGATCGAAGATTGTGGATCTTGTGTGGGGTAATGTGGCACACTTGCACACTCACCCTCCCCCCACCCCCGGCACACACAATAGCTAAAATCTGAGGGAAATCCTGTCAAACCACCTGAATGATTTGATTGTTCCCAAGCTTTAGGGCTAGGAGCCTGGCCTCATTTGCATATTGGCTCCAGTTCTCTGTTGCTGAGATGCTCAGCTTCGTTGCCACTGCCCTCTGCTGTCTGCAGCCAGACCTTCTCAATTCATTTGACTCTATTGCCAGGAGGAATCAGGTCCAAGTTTCCATAAATATTTCCTCACTGGCTGGAGTATCTCCTACCTGTGCGCTGTTAGAACCTGCGGGGATTGCATCCTGTCTTTAAGGAACGATGTCCATGTTCAGAGAGCTAGAAACTGATAACGTGGGAAAAGCATAACTCAGGACTGAAAACTGAAAGAACCTACCATACAATTAAGTTATTGTACCAAGTCAGAGATTGCATGAACCACACAAGGAATCATATTTATGTACAACTTTATAGTTAACAGAAAGAGTGAAAGAAAACAAAGTGAAAATGAGTCTCTCAGTCATGTCTGATTCTTTGAGACCCCATGGACTATACAGTCCACGGAATTCTCCAGGTCGGAATACTGGAGTGGGTAGCTGCTCCCTTCTCCAGGGGATCTTCTCGATCCAGGGATTGAACCCAGGTCTCCCACGTTGCAGGCAGATTCTTTACCAGCTGAGCCACAAGACCTGCAGCATACATTTTCTCATTTAAACCTGTCAACCGATACTAATAAGGATGATATTGATAAAATATCATAGACTGACATGTGGGCATCAGATATGGCTATTGACCACTGTCTTGTCAGTCAGCTGATGTTATGTCTCATCCCAAAGGTCACACATGAAACAAAGTCTAGCTTCAGAGGGGAAAAAAAAAAATCCCATGAGTATAACTCACCAGCGTTATCTCTCAGTAGCACCTGATCTTTCTATCCCAGCTCTACCAATAAACTCTGAGAAGATCAAAGCGTGGGATAGACAGATGCAATTACTGGAAAGGTTTCCTGGGGGTGGTGTTCAATTTCTGCTTTGCAACCAAGATTCTAGAAGTTATGAAAAGGGCTTTTTCAGGATGAAAAGCATTTAGCTTTGTTTTTCCCTAGGAATGAAAAATTAAGATCATCCTGAAGTTTTTGTTTTTTTTTTTAAGATGTGGCACAAACTTTTTCAAGCAAGTACTTTTGAATTCCTCACATTCAAGCTTAAATCACAGTGACATTCGTCATATTATTATCTATTTAAGTGAGTTAAATTGAATAATGGGAAAGGGTCCGTTCTTCCTTTAATCTTGGATGAAAAAGGGCAAACTCCAAAATTATGCCTGTCTATTTGTAGTCTCCAGTGCTCCACACATTCAGAGAGAAAGTTCTACAAACTCTGAGCTGGTGTTTTTCTTTCCCAAATGCACTCTCTTCCCCACCAGGAATGACTAACATTCAGGAATATGGTGCCAAGGAAGGCCCCTAGGAAAGAGAGAAAATAGAATGTTTCCTTGGATATTGTGAAATAGTTTTTTCCCTGGAGCCCCCAGTTTCCCTTACATCTCAGTGGTTAGGGCTGGGTCATATGTCTATCTCGTGTCTATTGCTAAACTACCCAGTAGTAGCCTGGGGAAATGGGTTACCATGAGCAGTTTGGACAATTCTTTTGGGGTAGAATCGATATTGGGGAGTTAACCACAATTTTGGATACTGTGTATGGAAACAGTGGTAGCCAGATCAGATGTTTTTTGTTTTTAGGCAGATCAAAGGGCTTGAAGGTCTTTGGGGATTAAGTGAAAGCCAAAAAAGAGAGACGTGATTACATTTGTACTCCAAATTTGAAGAGCAGGGCACATCTGTTATGTACTTGTGGACAATTCATGGTCTCATGGCTAAAATCTTCAATGCCAGGACTCTAAAAAAAAAATTTTTTTTTTATTTAGGCTGTGCCATGTCTTAATTGGGGGTTTCCCTGGTGACTCAAATGGTAAAAGAGTCCGCCTGCCATGTAGGAGACCCAGGTTCAATCCCTGGGTCAAAAATCCCCTGGAGAAGGGGAAAGATCCTCTTTGGGTTTCTGAGTGGCCCCTGGGGTTAATAATGACATTGTCTGAATAACTTCTTTAACTCAGATTTCAATTTACTTTTAGCCAAAATAAAAGTCCTCTGATGTGGGACCAGAAGCACCTTAGACGTAAAACGAAACTTTTGACCTTACTTTCCAAGGGGCAGCCACCGAATGCAGGACAATTGGAGTTTGTTTTCTCCAGGATCCATTTGCCTCATGAGACCAGCAGGGTCCCTGTGGTTCAGAAGAATCAGACCTAGGACAGCATT
This sequence comes from Ovis aries, assembly GCF_016772045.2. Classification (NCBI taxonomy): domain Eukaryota; kingdom Metazoa; phylum Chordata; class Mammalia; order Artiodactyla; family Bovidae; genus Ovis; species Ovis aries. Next base: position 82,100,906 of record NC_056061.1, on the reverse strand, counting down.
TCCTTTCCCTGAGAGTTTTCCCCTTTCTGGAGATGCCTTAGCTTCCTGAAATAGTTTCCCGGAAGTTGTAACTAAAGAACAGTCAGACCAGTGGAGGGCCAAAGTGAGGCTTGTCAGGAGTCTAGTTGGGAGATGGGGAAGAGATCCCCTGGGTCTTGCCTCTGGATCCTTTCAGTTCTGCTGGTCTTGGGTTTCAGTCTATCAAGGGATGAGCCTTTAAACCAGGTCTCTAGCAGTATGTCTATCTTCTCAGCTATGTCTCTGTTTGTCCCCTTGCACTCTTGTTCTGACTACAGCATTTGAAGTTTTGAGGTTCTGATGGCAGAGTTCTCATTTCGAAATTTTGCTACAGAAATTCAAAGGCATAGAGCAGAGTTACAACGTGCTAATGTCTAGGTATTTGCATGCCCATTTCACACAATGTGATGTATATATAGGCCTTGTTTCAAGAAAGCATTCCAGAAAAACATCTACTTCTGCTTCATTGATTACGCTAAAGCCTTTGACTGTGTGGAGCACAACAAACTGTGGAAAATTCTTAAAAGAGAGGGGAATACCAGACCACCTTACCTGCCTCCTTTGAAACCTATATGCAGGTCAAGAAGCAACAGTTAGAACTGGACATGGAATAACAGACTGGGAAAGAAGTACATCAAGGCTGTATATTGTCATCCTTCTTATTTATCTTATATGCAGAGTACATCATGTGAAATGGCAGGCTGGATGAAGCACAAACTGGAATCAAGATTGCTGGGAGAAATATCAATAACCTCAGATATGCAGATGACACCATCCTTATGGCAGAAAGCAAAAAAGAACTAAAAAGCCTCTTGATGAACGTGAAAGAGGAGAGTGAAAAAGTTGGCTTAAAACTCAGCATTCAAAAAATGAAGATCACAGTATCTGATCCCCTCACTTCATGGCAAATAGATGGGGAAACAATGGAAATAGTGACAGACTTTATTTTCTTGGGCTCCAAAATCATTGCAGATGGTGACTGTAGCCATGAAATTAAAAGAAAAGCTGTGACCAACAGCATGTTAAAAAGCAGAGACATTATTTTGTCAACAAAGGTCCATATAGTCAAAGCTATGGTTTTTCCAGTTGTCATGTATGAATGTGAGAGTTGGACCATAAAGAATGCTGAGCGCCGAAGGTCTAATGCTTTTGAACTGTGGTGTTGAAGAAGACTCTTGAGAGTCCCTTGGATTGCAAGGAGATCAAATCAGTCCAGCCTAAAGGAAATCAATCCTGAATATTCACTGGAAGGCCTGAAGCCGCAGCACCAATACTCTGGCCACCTGATGTGAAGAGCCGACTCATTTGAAAGAACCCTGATGCTGGGAAAGATTGAAGGCAGGAGGAGAAGGGGATGACAGAGAATGAGATGGTTGGGTGGCTTCACGGACTCAATGGACATGAGTTTGAGCAGGTTCTAGGAGATGGTGAAGGACAGGGAGGCCTGGCATGCTGCAGTCCATGGGGTTTCAAAAAGTTGGACATAACTGAGCCACTGAACAACAACAACAAGAAGAAAGCATTTTTAGGCTTCAAGTCTTAGTAGGCACCCAGTAAGTGCAGACGTTGTTAGCAAGTATCCTACCCAACTGCCAACCCGACTTCCTCCTTGCCAACAGAACTCTGATGTGTCCAGGTCTCTGTCCTTTGTTTCCCATTTCCAGCCCTAGAAGCAGCATCTTGATGACTCTGGGAGAATTGCAGTGATCTCAGTGACTGGGTTAGAGTGACTCTATGACCCGTTCTGGCAAGTGAGACATGGGGCAAAATCTGGAGGCTTTTGGGAAATGTTTCTTTGTTTCTTAAAAAATAGTCATAGAAAGAGATGGCTTCTCATCCTCTTCTGAATTTTGTCACACATCGGTTCTTTGTAATCTTAGGATGCGGCAATTGTCTGGTGAAGATAAAGGGAACCAGCCCGAGGGCAGAACCTATGAAATTTATATTTGGATATGAATTTATATTCAAATATAAGTCACTTGGATCCTTGAGAATTTTGAGTTGCTGAATTAACCAAGCAGTTCTACCTCTGAACCTCTTGTCATATGAGACTGTATCTCCTTGCTGAGACCAAATTGAGCTAAATCTGAAAGCATCTTAAAGTAATATTCATAACTAGCTCTCGTCTCTACTCATGGATTACTGTGTCCCTCTGCCCCATATCGGTTCTTCCACCCTCCACCTCAGCAGGAGTTCATGTAAGATGTTGGGGGGGGGGGGGTCTCGATGTCTGAAGCTCACCCTGAAGAACAGAAATACACATGGGCACAGTTATCACCACTGATGGTAACTACCCCCATTTCTTTAGCATATCCTTGGTGTGAGGCCAGCACCAAGCCCTTTGTACACACTATCTTTTTAAAATTAATTAATTAATTTTAATTGGAGGCTAATTACTTTACAATATTGTAGTGGTTTTTGACATACATTGACATGAATCAGCCGTGGGTGTGTACCCACTATCTTAATTATTGAAAGGGCTCCATGTTAGTAACTGTAAGGTAGGGACATAGTAGGGACTATAACTATTCTCATGTGATTGATGAGAAAACTGAAGGTCACAAAAGCTAAGTAGTTTTCTCCAGGTCTCAAAGCTAGTAAGTGGCAAAGTTAAGGGTCAAACCAGACTGGCCACATCCTAGTGCATCAACTCTGACCTCTCCCCACTCACTAATTGTGGGGACAGAAGACTCGCTGAGGGCAGGGACCTCTGCACCCAGTGGTTTCTTAGGATCAATACACAAGTTCCCCGAGAGATATGAAATCTAATTAGACTCTAAAGGTAACTGAGTAGACTTCACTGTTTCACCCATGTTCTCTTGTGAGTTTTATTTAACCTGTCTATAATTTAGAGCCTCTAATTTGTGAGGTTGTGACAGAGACTTTCCACTGCCTACTTCCCCAGGATATGAGAAGATAAATGTGATAGCATTTTATCTAAAAGCATTTTGTGATATTGAGAGGAAAAGTACTATGGAAAGTCAGGCCACTGTTAATGGGATTTTAATAGCTCCTCCCAACTCTTAGGCTATTCATAGTGTAATGGAACATCTTAATTTGTTGAAAATTTTCCATATGGCTCCTTAAACTCTCAAGAGAAAAGGCTCTGTGAAAATGAAAATGAGAAAGCAGATGTATTTTCAGCTTCTGGTCAAATATTCTTTAATGAATAAGATTTTGCACTGGACAGAAGATGAGGTTTGTGAGAAGAGGCCATTGTTCCTCTTGTACAGAGGTATTTGTAAAACAGGCAAAGGATGGACCCTTTCTTAGAGGAAATAGTTCTTACAGATATCCTATATCTGCACAAATTATTTTTATTATATTACTTAAATATGAGCAAAGTTACCCTAGGTACAGAGTCCTTATGCTGGAAGATCTAATATAAAACAGATAAATTTACAAATTAGATAAAAACAAAAAGGCCAAACCAAAAAACTTAGACTAATACCATTAATTTAATAGTTGGACAGTGTGTTTTGTTGAAATAAAAGAAGCTGGATTTGACAAAGGAAAACTCTTGTTTGATTCTAGAAGTTTCAGAGTTCTGGTTCTAGACTCAGACTGGGTTTAAATCTCAACTTTGCTTCTTAACAGCTGTGTGACTCTGGGTAAGTTATTTAATCTCCCCAAGACTCTGTCCCTTAACAGAAAAATGGAGATAATAGCAGTCATCTAAGAAAGACCCAATTTCCCCCCCGGTCAGTCTCTCCCATCAGGAAGCTTCCATAAGCCTCTTATCCTTCTCCATCAGAGGGCAGACAGACTGAAAACCATAATCACAGAAAACTAACCAATCTGATCACATGGATAACAGCCTTGTCTAACTCAATGAAACTTTGAGCAATGCCAGGTAGGGCCACACCAAGACAGATGGGTCATAGTGGAGAGTTCTGACAAAACATGGTCCACTAGAGAAGGGAATGGCAAGCCACTTCAGTATTCTTGCCTTGAGAACCCCATGAACAGTATGAAAAGGCAAAATGATAGGATACTGAAAGAGGAACTCCCCAGGTGAGTAGGTGCCCAATATGCTACTGGAGATCAGTGGAGAAATAACTCCAGAAAGAATGAAGAGCAAAAACACCACCCAGTTTTGGATGTGACTGGTGATAGAAGTTAAGTCCAATGCTATAAAGAGCAATATTGCATAGGAACCTGGAATATTAAGTCCATGAATCAAGGCAAATTGGAAGTGGTCAAACAGGAGAAGGCAAGAGTGAACATCGACATTCTAGAAATCAGCGAACTAAAATGGACTGGAATGGGTGAGTTTAACTTAGGTGACCATTCTATCTACTACTGTGGGCAAGAATCCCTTAGAAGAAATGGAGTAGCCATCATAGTCAACAAAAGAGTTTGAAATGCAGTTCTTGGATACAGTCTCAAAAATGACAGAATGATCTCTGTTCATTTCCAAGGTAAACTATTCATTTCACAGTAACCCAAGTCTATGCTCTGACCAGTAATGCTGAAGAAGCTGAAGTTGAATGGTTCTATGAAGACCTACAAGACCTTCTAGAACTAACACCCCCAAAAGATGTCCTTTTCATTATAGGAGACTGGAATGCAAAAATAGGAAGTCAAGAAATACCTGGAATAACAGCCAAATTTGGCTTTGGAGTACAGAATGAAGCAGGGCAAAGGCTAACAGGGTTTTGCCAAGAGAACACACTGTTAATAGCAAACACCCTCTTCCAACAACATGAGAGAAGACTCTACACATGGACATCACCAGATGGTCAACACAGAAATCAGATTGATTATATTCTTTGCAGCCAAAGATGAAAAAGCTCTATACGGTCAGCCAAAACAAGACCAGGAGCTGACTGTGGCTCAGATCCTGAACTCCTTATTGCCAAATTCAGAATAAAATTGAAGAAAGTAGGGAAAACCACTAGACCATTCAGGTATGAACTAAATCAAATCCCTCACGATTATACAGAGAAAGTGAGAAATAGATTAAAGGGATTAGATCTGATAGAGTGCCTGAAGAACTATGGACGGGGGTTCGTGACATTGTACAGGAGGCAGTGATCAAGACCATCCCCAAGAAAAACAAATTCAAAAAGGCAAAATGGTTGTCTGAGGAGGTCTTACAAAGAGCTATGGAAAGAAGAGGAGTGAACAGCAAAGGAGAAAATGAAAGATTTACCCATTTGAAGGCAGAGTTCCAAAGAAAAGCAAGAAGAGATAAGAAAGCCTTCCTCAGCAATCAGTGCAAAGAAATAGAGGAAAATAATAGCATGGGAAAGACTAGAGATCCCTTCAAGAAAATTAGAGATAACAAGGGAATATTTCATGCAAAGATGGGCTCAATAAAGAACAGAAATGGTATGGACAAAACAGAAGCAGAAGCTATCAAGAAGAGGTGGCAAAAATACACAGAAGAACTATACAAAAAAGATCTTCATGACCCAGATAATCATGATGGGGTGATCACTCACCTAGAGCCAGACATCCTGGAATGTGAAGTCAAGTGGGCCTTAGGAAGCATCACTACGAACAAAGCTAGCAGAGGTGATGGAATTCCAGTTGAGCTATTTCAAATCCTGAAAGATGATGCTGTGAAAGTGCCGCACTCAAGGTCGGTTTTCATTCTAATCCCAAAGAAAGGCAATGCCAAAGAATGCTCAAACTACCGCACAATTGCACTCATCTCACACGCTAGTAAAGGAATGCTCAAAATTCTCCAAGCCAGGCTTCAACAGTACGTGAACTATGAACTTCCAGATAGTCAAGATGGATTTAGAAAAGGCAGAGGAACCAGAGATCAAATTGCCAACATCCATTCGATCATTAAAACAGTAAGATAATTCCAGAAAAATATCTACTTCTACTTTATTGACTATGCCAAAGACTTTGACTGTGTGGATTACAACAAACTGTGGAAAATTCTTCAAGAGATGGGAATACCAGACCACCTGACCTGCCTCCTGAGAAATCTGTATGCAGGTCAAGAAGCAACAGTTAGAACTGGACATGGAACAACAGACTGGTTCCAAATCGGGAAAGGAATATGTCAAGGCTGTATATTGTCACCCTGCTTATTTAACTTCTATGCAGAGTACATCATGAGAAACGCTGGACTGGATGAAGCAGAAGCTGGAATCAAGATTGCCGGGAGAAATATCAATAACCTCAGATATGCAGATGACACCACCCTTATGGCAGAAAGTGAAGAAGTAAAGAGCCTCTTAATGAAAGTGAAAGTGGAGAGTGAAAAAGTTGGCTTAAAGCTCAACATTCAGAAAACTAAGATCATGGCATCCAGTCCCATCACTTCATGGCAAATAGATGCAGAAACAGTGGAAACAGTGACAGACTTTATTTTCGGGGGCTCCAAAATCACTACAGATGGTGACTGCAGCCATGAAATTGAAAAACGCTTGCTCCTTGGAAGAAAAGTTTTGACCAACCTAGACAGCTTATTAAAAAACAGAGACATTACTTTGTCAGTAAAGGTCCATCTAGTCAAAGCTATGTTTTTTCCAGTAGTCAGGTATGGATGTGAGAGTTGGACTATAAAGAAAGATGAGCATTGAAGAATTGATGCTTTTGAACTATGGTGTTGGAGAAGACTCTTGAGAGTCCCTTGGACTGCAAGGAGATCCAACCAGTTCATCCTAAAGAAAATCAGTCCTGAATATTCATTGGAAGGACTGATGCTAAAGCTGAAACTCCAGTATTCTGGCCACCTAATGCGAAGAGCTGACTCATTGGAAAAGACCCTGATATTGTGAAAGATTGAAGGCAGAAGGAGAAGGGGATGACAGAGGATGGCATCAGGATGACAGAGGATGAGATGGTTGGATGGCATCACCGACTCAATGGACATGAGTTTGAGTAAACTCCGGGAGTTGGTGATGGACAGGGAGGCCTGGCGTGCTATAGTCCATGGGGCGCAAAGAGTCGGACCCAACTGAGCAACTGAAATGAACTGAACTGAACTGAAGAAAGGTCTAGTGAAGATGAAAGACGATAATGTCGGGGAGGGGAAATTTCCCTCTTTATCCTTCTTGAGTTCTGTGGTTAGACTAAGAATAAAATAGACATCAGACTGATAACAGGAGAAAAAGAAACAAATGTTAATTTACACACACAGAGGTCTCACAGAAATGGAACTGCAGGAGTGACCAAAGCAGGCAGCTATTATAATTTTTAGACAAAGAAACAGTAAGTTTGAGAGGAACTGACCAGACAAAGAAGTTGAGTTTGGATGCTTAATTAGTAAAGAATTTAAGAAAATTTTGGGCTTGGGTAGAAAATTAGTAAAGAAGAAACAAGGTTTGTTTATACGGCGTTCCCAGCTTTAAATTCCCTATCTCTGTTAATAAGGATGTCTTTCTACCTCCTGGTACAGGGAGGGCACCTTTCATGTGGGACAAATACACGCTATTGAGGCATATTTGGGGTGTGCCTGCACTGGGCCCTAACAGTAAATCAATTACTTAGCACAGTGCCTAGTAAATAATAGGGGCTCAGTAAATGTTAGCTGTTATTATTACTAATGTTACTTGTTTTACTTCATTAATGCGAGTTAAGGAGGTTCCTATTTTCCATAAGTGTGCTTTGTATAGAGTTAATAACTTTGAGACTTTTCAAATTCAAGATGATCAGCTCTGATATTCAAGCAAGCTTTGTTAGCAAATGACCCTTGGATGCAAGTGCTAATGCTACTGCTGCTGTTGCTAAGTCGCTTCAGTCGTGTCTGACTCTGTGCGACCCCATAACGGCAGCCCACCAGGCTCCCCCATCCCTGGGATTCTCCAGGCAAGAACACTGGAGCGGGTTGCCATTTCCTTCTCCAATGCAGGAAAGTGAAAAGGGAAAGTGAAGTCGCTCAGTCGTGTCCGACTCTGTGCGACCCCATGGACTGCAGCCCACCAGGCTCCTCCGTCCATAGGATTTTCCAGGCAAGAGTACTGGAGTGAGGCGTCATCGCCTTCTCCAAGTGCTAATGAGGTGTCACTCAATAACAATATAAAACAGCCTTATCACTTGAAAATAAGCTGAAGTTGCTGCTGTATTGGGCTTCCCTGGTGGCTCAGACGGTATTAAAATTTGCCTCACCTGAGTAGTTAATATAGTTATTTCTGAAATGAATGAATGAAAAACTTTTCATTACCTAATTACTCTTGAACTTAGCGTAAGCTGATAAAAGAAGATGGAATGAAAAAAACCCCTTGGCTACTTTCAAGGTTAGGGGTACCAAGCACTGAATTCTACCCTGTGCTTATGAAGGCTCAATTTGTTGACCACTCTTTTAAAAAATGTGAACTATTCCTAAAAGGCATTATTTGGTCAGGTATGGCTAAGAAATAGATGCTTTTGTTAGGTAAAAGCATGTGTGTAGGTGTGTGTGCGTTTTGTCCAGTTCCCTCAGATGTTTTCTGTTCTGTGCTGGGACATCACTTTTTTGCAGGTTGGTCTTTATTTTGTGTTTTGGAGAATGTGCTTTCTCAGAGTTCAAATGTCAAGTGACGGTCTTTATCTGATCGCCAAGAAGCCTTTGGTTCCCTCCAGAAGCTCCATAGAAACGCTTGCTACTGTTAGGGGTCTACCTGGAAAGGCTCCCTTGTCTCACTCTTGAGTTTCACTCTGGGCCCGGGATGGCAGGGTGTTTTGCTGTTCTCCGTTTGGCAGGAAGAGTAGCTTCCTGAAAACAGGTTATCCCAATGGGCAGAAACACAGCCCCTGGGTATTCAATATTTGAGGACAATATTCTGCCTGAAGACAGAAGCCCAGGAGGGTGACTGTTAACTAGTTTATGCTGGAAATCTGTATGCAGGCAACTTAACTACCACAAATCACCTGTTTTACATACTAGCATCTCTAATACTTTCTTGTAGAAAGAGAAACAACCTGTGCCATAAATATATGCAAGTTCAATCTTAGAATACTTCAATTTGAGGTGAAATGCTCCTCACAGCTTTCAGGGTTTTACAGGCTTATGAGGAAAAAAAACCACACACATACAAGTAATTACAAATTAAAAAGTAACTCCTGGTACACTGAATTTCTGGATCCCATTTGTTAATTCTGACTTTGGTGTATTTTTTATTGATTCCTGTTTGGAATTCTGTATCTATGTTTTTGTGCTCATGTGTACAGGAAAACCAATATTCCAGGGCTAGTGGGTTTTCACAAAGAATAACGAAGTATTTATGTAGTGGTATATTTAAGCAGCAAGATTGAAAATTCTTCTCTAAATTGATTTCTGTTTCCATGCTTTCAAAGGCATAATTGAAGAAAGAAAAAGCAATTTTGGATGCAAATGGCAGCCCACTCCAGTACTCTTGCCTGGAAAATCCCATGGACGGAGGAGCCTGGTGGGTTGCACTCCATGGGGTCACTAGGAGTTGGATACAACTGAGTGACTTCACTTTCACTTTTCACTTTCATGCATTGGAGAAGGAAATGGCAACCCACTCCAGTATTTTTGCCTGGAGAATCCCAAGGACTGGGGAGCCTGGTGGGCTTCTGTCTATGGGGTCGCACAGAGTTGGACACGACTGAAGCGACTTAGCAGCAGCAGCAGCAGCAGCAGTACTTGAGAAACTGGTTAGGTTGGAATGGTTCAAAATGTAAAAACCCTTACTTACAATCCACCCAAGATATGCATCCGACCTGAGATACGCTCTCTCTCATACATTTGCTGCCCCCACTCTCTCCTCCTTGTAAGTAAATCTTTCATATTCTTGTTGAAAAGAAGAAAAACACGTGTTCTCTCAGGGACTTGCCCTTCCTCAGCTCAGGCAAGCAAAACGTCAGCTAAAACCACCGCAGGCAGAATGGAAATGCCAAACTTGCAAGTCAACTTTTCCAGAGTTAAAAATCAAGGGGCTGTGAAGGATTAAGTCCTCTTTTCTTGGCTCAGAGAATCCTAGAGGAATTAACATCAATGCCACTTAATGGCAAGGGGTCTCTGCCTGCAGAGTTTACTAGGTTTGCATGAGAGAGAAGAAAAGGAAGAAAAGATTCTGAAGCCAAAGATAAAAATCCAGGACTTTCAGGTTAGCCAAAAATGGCCTTTTTCACCTCTAGTGCCACAGCGTTCATTGGCATCTGGCTGTGCTGTAATAATTGCTGCCATTAGCTGAGCACTAACTGTATGCCAGGCTTTTGACATGTATAATTTCGCCTCCCCACAATAACCCAGCAAAAAAGGTAAAGTGAAAGTCGCTCAGTCGTGTCCAACTCTTTGTGCCCCCATGAACGATACAGTCCATGGAATTCTCCAGGCCAGAATACTGGAGTGGGTAGCCTTTCCCTTCTCCAGGGGATCTATCTTCCCAACCCAGGGATCCAACCCAAGTCTCCCGCATTGCAGGCAGATTCTTTACCAGCTGAGCCACAGGGAAGCCCAGCAAGAAAGGTAATCTTATCCTGATTTCATAGATGAAGGAAACAGAGGGTCAGAGAAGCTTGAAACTTGTCTAAGTCACATACCCAGTAAATAGTGAAATTGGGCTTTGACCTTAGCTCTGCTTGACTCAAAACTTGTTCTCTTTCTATTTTCTGCTCCATATTTGCTTATTGCAGAGACAGAGCCCAGATGGTGCCCAGAGAGTGACACTGGTACCAGGTAGTAAAGAAACTCTAAGAGGGTAGGCTAGAACGCAGCTTTCTCTGTGACACCACCCAGAAGAACATGGAGTCCGTGACCCTGGAGAGATGATATCAGTACTAATAACCTGCTGTTTACTGGACATCTCTCCAAGGCTGTCTCTTGGGACCTAAGTTGTTTAGTCGCTCAGTCGTGTCTGACTCCTTGTGATCCTATGGATTGCAGCACACCAGGCTTCCCTGTCCTTCACCATCTCCCGGAGTTTGCTCAAACTCATGTCCATCGAGTCAGGGATGCCAGCCAACCATCTCATCCTCTGTCATCCCCTTCTCTTCCTGCCCTCAGTCTTTCCCAGCATCAGGGTCTTTTCCAGTAAGTTGATTCTTTGCATCAGGTGGCCAAAGTATTGGAGCTTCAATTTCACCATCAGTTTTGCTAATGAGTAGGTCACCGATTCAGAACTCATGCTGCCTTCTGCCTGAGGGTGCCCTTTCTCTCAGGAGGACTCAGCTCGGGGAGAGTCTGACGTCTCTTCTGACCCCCTTACAGAGAATTTGACAATGCCCTCCTATATTCCCTCACACTGTCCCCTGTCCAGAGTCCTACCACCCGTATCTCATCCCTATCCAAGAAAGGGACAATATATCTCTCAAGTCGTGTTTTCTGCTTCCATTTCATCTTATTCTGTGTGTCTTGGTTAGATAGTAAGTTTCTTTCTAACAAACCTTCAGTCGTGCATGCCAATAGTTACAGATCCCATGAAATCAATGCCTGTTGTGAACATTCTATGACATGCTTTGAAAATATAATGAATCAATAGATGCTGGCCAAAACCACTTGTTCAGTGAGCTCCATCTGTTACTGCTTTCACTGAGTCTTGACCTCCTCCATTTTCAGGCCTATCTTTTGCCCAGGCTGTAGGCCTCTGATACCAACTCCCCCGAGTCTTGTGCAATATAGAAAGTAATAGCTGTCCAAGGAGGCATGTGTGCTCAGAAGCCATCTAGTGTATCCTCCTCGGGCAATGGAAAGAGTATGGAGTTCGGAATCACAAGATCTAGCTTAGTGGCCATGTGATTGTAGAGAAGTCACTTTGTGTGGTTTATCTCATCTCTAAAGCAGTATTACCTCATGGAGTTTTTGTTGGCTCATTAGACACTGCTGGAACAGGACCTAGGACTCAAACAGAGGCCCTTCAAAAGTAATTATCTGGCCCAGATAATTAGGCACAAATTATAAAAATAAAGTTTCAAAATGAAATTTAATAAGAAAACAACTAAACACCTAAAAAGATATAACATTAGATCCATTTTTTTAAGTAGTTTAGTGTTTTTGAAGCTCTCACTACATTAGAAAATTAGTTGTGCGTTAATTTTTTTTTTTTTTACTTTGCAAAAATTCCTGAGAATCTAGATGATCTCCAAGGAATGATTGCTGACCCTAAATTATATAACTTGAGCAAAGCAAGCAATTTTAAATTACTACGATAAAATTCTATTTAAAGTGAGTTATGGGTACATTTCAGTATGTTTGTTATGATGCAGGAAGCTCCAAAACTCAGTCTGAGGACCCAGGGTGATCTTCAAATAATGTGAGTTATGAGGCTTAAGGGCTTTACATACGTGTTTAGTGAACAGGCTTCCCAGGTGGCTCACTGGTAAAGAATCCGTCTGCCAATGTAGGAGACACAAGAGACATGAGTTTGATCTCTGGGTAGGGAAGATCCCCTGGAACAGGAAATGGCAACCCACTCCAGTATTCTTGCCTGGAAAATCCCATGGACAGAGGATCCTAGGGGGTGGGGATAGGGATGTGGGGGTTGGGGGGGCGCGGGTACAGTCCATAGGGTCACAAAGACTTGGACATGACTCAGCATGCATACATTTACCATCTGCATTTATCACCTGGAAAGGTCTACAGAAGAAGTGTCATTGCCCCCAAAGTCCTCCAGCCAGGAACCTCTGGGAGCCATTAACCCAGTGGTTCTCAAATCTACCCGATTATTCAAAACTACCCGATTATTCAAAACTGGAAGGGAGTCCGGGTGATGCCTGGGGATGGGTGTTTTAACCAGCACTGCAGATGATTCTAACAGACCGGATTTGGGAATGACTGGACTTTAATCAGAGTTCCTCCCGCATCTCAGTTCATTTCATTTTGTCCTAGGTTTGCCCTTTTGGAAAAGAACAGCTGATTGCTCTCATCTTCATGAACTTGACTGCTGCCAAGTCTTTCTCAGCCAGGCAGGATGAGCCCAATGCCGTTCATGACCCAGTGAAACATGGCTTTGTCTCCAGCCCTTTTCGACCTCAAGCCCTCCCAGTCCCTAATAACTTACTTCCCTAGGTGCCCTTCCCCTTCCAAATCTCATGCTTTGCACTGTCCTTAAATTTCCTCTACTCTCAGATGCTGGCTGGCCTGTCTCTACTCTTCCCTGCAATATGTCTTCTCTTCTCATTTTGCAATAATGGGCCGTAGCACAGACTTCGGGGTAAGAGCTCTATTGTTGTTGGAGGTCAAGAGAGTGGAAATAGGAAAGAAGCAGTGGTATATCCTGAGACTCAGCAGGGCCAGAGTTGCCGCGGGTGTGGGGATGGGAAGAGAGGGAGGGAGAGGTTGATCTTTGCCCTTACCAGGACTTTCCCCTTCCTGGGGCAGGAAGTGAATTGGACAACAGAATTTTAGAGCCGGGTGGGGCCTGACTCTACTAATCCAGACCAGAGTTTGGAAGGAGGTTGTCTGCTGGAAATGAGATGTTTGGTAATTTTAGTAAGAGTTTTATTTTGGCTGCAAAGGTCGAGGTGGTTGCCCTTCTCCCCTGGGAGAGGCCTTCCGTCCTTGAGGTCCCTGCGCACAGTTGATATGTGCAAGAAGAACACCACCAGAATTATTCAGCAGTTACCTACAGGCCCAGGGCATACCTCAAAAACTGCAGATTTAATTATTTTTAATGGGATGCAGCTAATTTAATGGCAGTATAGATAGATAATTAAAATTAAGATAAATTTTCTTATTGCATTAGCTCCTCAGCATGCTCAGATTTTGCCTTATAACTGTGCAGATAACACCACCAGCAACTGCTGTGTGCCAGTGATTCATTTACATCAGAATCCCCACCCCCGCCCCGGGGGAGGGTTCGGTGGGTTGCGGAAAATGCAGATTCCTGGGCCCAGGTGCCTGAAGTCAGAATATCTGAGGTGTGAGGCCCAGGATTCTGCATGCTTAGATAGACTTTCAGGTGACCCTTAAGAATTGCAGAGACTTCCCTGGCAGTCCAGTGGTTAAGACTTCACCTTCCAATGCAGGAGGTGTGGGTTTGATCCCTGGTCAGGCAGCCAAGATCCCACTTGCTGCATGGCCTAAAAATCAAAGCAGTGTTGTAACAGATTCAATAAAAACTTTAAAAATGGTCCAAAAGAAAATCTTGAAAAAAAAAAAAAAGAATTCCAAAGAGGCCTTTAATGAGTATCTATTATGGGTTAGAGACATTATCTTACTAGAAAAAAATTTTCTCAACCATCTTGTAAGGCTCAGTTCAGTTCAGTCGCTCAGTCGTGTCTAACTCTTTGCAACCCCATGAACTGCAGCACACCAGGCCTCCCTGTCCATCACCAACTCCCGGAGTCCACCCAAACCCATGTCCATTGAGTCGGTGATGCCATCCAGCCATCTCATCCTCTGTCGTCCCCTTCTCCTCATGCCTTCAATCTTTCCTAGCATCAGGGTTTTTTCAAATGAGTCAGCTCTTCACATCAGGTGGCCAAAGTATTGGAGTTTCAGCTTCAACATCAGTCCTACCAATGAACACCCAGGACTGGTCTCCATTAGGATGGACTGGTTGGATCTCCTTGCAGTCTAAGGGACTCTCAAGAGTCTTCTCCAACACCACAGTTCAAAAGCATCAATTCTTTGGCACTCAGCCTTCTTCACAGTCCAACTCTCACATCCATACATGACCACAGGAAAAACCATAGGCTTGACTAGACGGACCTTAGTAGGCAAAGTAATGTCTCTGCTTTTGAATATACTATCTAGGTTGGTCGTAACTTTTCTTCCAAGGAGTAAGTGTCTTTTAATTTCATGGCTGCAGTCACCATCTGCAGTGATTTTGGAGCCCCCCAAAATAAAGTCTGACACTGTCTCTACTGTTTTCCCAACTGTTTCCCATGAAGTGATGGGACCAGATGCCATGATCTTCGTTTTCTGAATGTTGGGCTTTAAGCCAACTTTTTCGCTCTCCTCTTTCACTTTCATCAAGAGGCTTTTTAGCTCCTCTTCACTTTCTGCCATAAGGGTGGTGTCATCTGCATATCTGAGGTTATTGAGATTTCTCCCTGCAATCTTGATTCCAGCTTGTGTTTCTTCCAGTCCAGCGTTTCTCATGATGTACTCTGCATAGAAGTTAAATAAGCAGGGTAACAATATACAGCCTTGACATACTCCTTTTCCTGTTTGGAACCAGTCTGTTGTTCCATGTCCAGTTCTAACTGTTGCTTCCTGACCTGCATACAGATTTCTCAAGAGGCAGATTAGGTGGTCTGGTATTCCCATCTGGGGTCACAAAGAGTCGGACATGACTGAGCGACTGAACTGAAAACATCTAAAGACCTGTCTCACCAGATTGCCTGGAGCACAGAGTGCCTTACTCCACCCTGAAATCCCTCAGGGGGTGTTGAAGGTCAACAGCTTTGACAGTGAAGGGTTTAGTCTCCACAGAGGAAAATGGCAAATGGCAAATGCCCTTGTTGTTCAGTCGCTGGCAACCATCTTGGCACGTGCCAATTTGTAGTTGACAAAACCAAAGCTTGGAAAATTGAATAATATCTCTAAAATCAAATAGCTAGTAAATGGCAAGGCCAAGATTCAAAGAAAGGTCCACCTAATTCTAAATTTCTGTCCCCTTTGCAAATTGCCTCCATATTCCGACAGAGGTCTCAGGGTGGCCAGGCCTTGGAAGATGCCCATATATCATCATGGAGACAGTAGGAATAGGGGCAGGACAGTCTCCCACCTTTGTGAGAGGTGGATGGCAATTGTGACCTCTCCCTTATATTATTTCGTATTTATCCTCCTTTTAACCATGGCGGGGGTCTCACACCTCTGGGGAGTCCATGCTCCCTACTGGACAGGGCACTTTAGCTGACCCTGGCACCCATCTTTTAGAAAATTCTGATGAGAAGCAATGGTGTGAGAGGCTGTTCGGAACCACCCAACCCCCATCTGCCCCCCTCCCAGGGCCGGAGGACTGTGTGCTGGCCAGAGGGACTGGGTCCCGCCACCCCCCGGGTGTGTGACTGCTCCTAATTAGCTCAATTATACTGGGAATGCCATCCTGCTTGTCAGTGATTCAGCCGTGGGCAAGTGACCCAGCTCTTGTTGATGAGAGAGAGAAAACCCCCCCGGCAGGTTCCTGAGAGGGATTTCTGGGGGTTCCCTTGCCAAGAGCCATCCCAGCAGCTCCCTCGGAAGAGGCTGGGCTGTCGCACAACACTAGCGGGGGCCAGCACACAGGCTTCTAGGTGGACAGAGCCCCTCGGGAAGGTGGGAAGGCTGCTACTGTTCAGGCCGAAAGGCGGGGAAGGGCGCCTCCCCCACCCCGCCCCCAGAGTCGGGAGCCTTGGCTGTGTACGGAGAGTGGGATTTCCTGAACCAGGGCACCGCCTGGTACCACCAGCCCCAGGTTTACTCGCTAGCACCAACCAAAAACAGATTTGGAAACACTGAACTGCCTAGGCACAGTCAGCAGGCTTTCTGGTTAAACTCCGCTGCTCTTTTTATTTAACAAAAGCCCGATTCTGGAGCCTCCTCTAGTTAGTTTAGTCCTGGTTAGTCCAACCAGTCCATCCTAAAGGAAATCAGTCCTGAATATTCATTGGAAGGACTGATGATAAAGCTGAAACTCCAATACTTTGGCCATCTGATGCGAAGAACTGACTCATTGGAAAAGACCCTGATGTTGGGAAAGATTGAAGGCAGGAGGAGAAGGGCACCCCACTCCAGTACTCTTGCCTGGAAAATCCCATAGATGGAGGAGCCTGGTGGTCTGCAGTCCATGGGGTCGTATAGAGTCGGACACGACTGAGCGACTTCACTTTCACTTTTCACTTTCATGCATTGGAGAAGGAAATGGCAACCCACTCCAGTGTTCTTGCCTGGAGAATCCCAGGGACGGGGGAGCCTGGTGGGCTGCCATCTATCGTGTTGCACAGAGTCGGACATGACTGAAGCGACTTAGCAGCAGCAGCAGCAGCAGCACGAGAAGGGGATGACAGAGGATGAGATGGTTGGATGGCATCACTGATGCAATGGACGTGAGTCTGAGCAAGCTCCCGGAGCTGGTGGTGGACAGGGAAGCCTGGCGTGCTGCAGTCCATGGGGTCGCAAAGAGTTGGACACGACTGAGCGGCTAAACTGAATTGAAGTTAGTTTACCCTGAAGCTCTCCTGAGAGGATAAACCTTGTAGGTTTGGAATCTTTGGGAGGATCGATCAGGCAGGACCTTGGCTGCCCAGAGAGGAGCAGTTTCAGCTGCAAGGCCCCAAGAGAGAGGCAGGGCCCAGATAATCGAGCCCCTGCTAGCAGCAAACTCGGCTCCCGCCCGCCCCCCAATCCCACCCCCACCCCTGGTCTTGCAAAGCCAAGGCTCCGAGCTTTCATTTCCCCTGGGCCTTTAACTGTCCGCTTCCTCAGGATGCTTGTCTGTCTAGAAACTTCCTGGTCTGACCTGAGTTCTGCTAGTCTCTGTCCCTCCACTTCGAGAACCTTCCCTGACCCCTGACCCTCCACTTCCTGGCAGGCCTCTGCCAAACTGCTCAGCTTGAATCCATGGTAGAAATTCTTTGCAAAATGCTGGTTGTTTTCCTTGAACATCTTACAATGGAGTAAATGATGTTTCAGTGGTTTTTAAAAATACAGACTTCCTCTCCCATGAGTGCAATTACCCATGCTCAGTACAGAGAACAAGCAGATCTTCAAAGAGGTCACACACTGCAAAGCAAGTCCCAAACAGAAGCAATCTTGACACCCAGAGGAGAGGGCGGCTGAGTGTTCATTTATTTTCCATCTCCTCGGTTTAATATTTTATCACCGTTAAAACTGTTACCACCTACGTCATGATGATCACATGACTGTTATTGCTGTTATTCATCATTATTTTTATTCTTGTTGTTCTTGTCATAGATGATAAAGTTGTTGTTATGCCACATTAGGCAGAGTTTCCCTGTGCCAAATTGGTATCTGATTTAACAAAGATGGCTAGGAGGGTTCACCTAAGATGTAGCTACATATTGCTCTACTGGCTGGTGTCTCTTTGAAAGCTGAGACTCCTCAAATATTCCAGATCCCTCTGGAGACAGGGACTATCTCGTGCTTACAGAAGAGACTTGGTGGATGCTCTGTCCCTTTCGGAACCTATGAACAAATTTAGAAGCACCCCTCCAGCTTTGTTCATGATCCTAGCTACTGTACTGTCAAACAACAACAGAAAACATTGGACCCGAATGGTATCGCTTGTGCTAAAACCCGTGACACCAAGCCTAGATTTAATATCTAACCCAACTGCAGTTTTGACCATCACCAGAAATGTCATCAGCTGGTCTGGAATTTTCTGGTCAGCACTGATAGAGGGAGAAGAGGCAAGTGTATGGTAAAATCCTCAATTTCCCCACCAATCCCCTCTGCCCCCCACCATCCTGAGCTAAAAACAATCCTTTTCCTTCAACAACAGCTCCCCTGCTCCTCCCTTCTTCCCATAAAAACCTTCCATTTTGTACAATCCCTTGGAGAGCCTTCTAGTTGCTAGATGGGATGACGTCCAATTGATTCATGAATCACCCTAATAAAGCCAATTAGAGCTTCAATTTTACTCGGTTGAATTTTTTTTTTTTTTTAACAGAATACACAGGGCCTCCCTGGTGGCTCAGTGGTAAAGAATCCGCCTGCCAATGCAGGAGACACAGGTTCCATCCCTGGTCCGGGAAGGTCCCACACGCTGCGGAGCAACCAGGCCCATATGCCACAGCTATTGAACCTGTGCTCTCGAGCCAGTAACCGCAACGCCTGAGCCCACGGGCCGCAACTAGTGAAGCCCAGGCACCCGAGAGCCGGTGCTCCGCAGAGAGAAGCCACCACACTGAGAGGGCCACTCGTTACAACTAGAGAAAGCCTGTGTGCAACGGTGAAGACCCAGTGAAACCAGAAATAAATAAAATTATAAAACAGAATATGCAGGCTTACAAGCCAAAGTGAGGGCCTCTAAAACGCAGAGACATTACTTTGTCAACAAAGGTCCATCTAGTCAAGGCTATGGTTTTTCCAGTGGTCATGTATGGATGTGAGAGTTGGACTATAAAGAAAGCTGAGTGCCGAAGAATTGATGCTTTTGAACTGTGGTGTTGGAGAAGACTCTTGAGAGTCCCTTGGACTGCAAGGAGATCCAACCAGTCCATTCAAAAGGAGATCAGTCCTGGGTATTCATTGGTAGGACTGATGTTGAAGCTGAAACTCCAATACTTTGGCCACCTGATGTGAAGAGCTGACTCATTTGAAAAAACCCTGATGCTGGGAAAGATTGAGGGCAGGAGGAGAAGGGGACGACAGAGGATGAGATGGTTGGATGGCATCACCGACTCAACGGACACGGGTTTGGGTGGACTCCGGGAGTTGGTGATGGACAGGGAGGCCTGGTGTGCTGTGGTTCATGGGGTTGCAAAGAGTCAGACACAACTGAGCCACTGAACTGAACTGAACTTGGGACAGATCTTCCCAACACAGATTTCCTAAGTGCACTGGACCTGCTGCCAAAGCTTTGGAGGGGGTGCCCTGAGCATGTTTATTTTGTAGCTAAGTAAGCCTGGCATAAGGAATATTACCCTTTGGCAGAGCCTTCAAATGTTTTTCCAAGTCAACTTAGAAGCCTGGGAGCAGTCATTGCCTGCAAAGGTGCACGGAGGCTGTCTGAAGACAACTTTGTCTTGGGAAACTTCCTAAGTCCCCTCAGGGGGCCACACAGGGCTGGAGCTGAACAAGGCAGAGGGAGGGCATTGCCCACTTGCCCAATCTCAGAATTTTTTAAGTCCTGGAATTTTAAAAATGTTTTATTTTTTAATTGGAGGATAATTGCTTTCCAATATTGTGATGATTTCTGCCATACATTGACATGAATCATGTCCCCTCCCTTTTAAACCTCCCTCCCACCTCCCCCTGCACCCCACCCCCCTAGGTTTTCAGCACCGCATTTGGGCAGCAAGGCCCTGACCCCCTCCTCTAGGAAGTAAGAGCCTCAGGCAAGCAGGTGGCGCAGGCCTACAGCCACTGACGGCGCTGTAAAGACAGTGCAGTATAGAATCTTCGGGGCTTCCCAGGTGGCCTGAAGTGCAGGAGCCTCAGGAGACGCCAGTTCAATCCCTGCGTTGGAAAGATCCCTCGGAAGAAGGCATGGCAACCCACTCCTGTATTCTTTCCTGGAGAATCCCATGGACAGAGGAGCCTGGTGGGCTACAGTCCATGGGGTCGCAAAGAGTCAGACACGACTGAGTGACTTAGCACACATACACAGAATCTTGGAAGGTGCTAAATGCTGTGAGAACTCCTTTGGGAAGTCTTCCTCGCTGCTAAAAGGAACTGGTGACCTGCAGCTGGTGAGTATGTGTTGCTTTCATAGCAATCTGACTTCAGTGCTGGAACTTCTAAGTGACCTCCCTCTCTCCCTGCCCTCCCTTGCCTCCAGGCTCACCTGACACCAATCCAACTCTCTACTCAGGAGTCAAGGAGGTCTTCTCAAACATAAACAGGATGTCTCTGCCTGAGACTCTTTGGGAGGGCCCTTCTAGTCTGGTTGACAAAGAATGACGTCCACATGTTCCCTTTGGTGCTTGCAGTTTTTGGTGATTGGGTTTCTGCCTCCCTAACCTGCTGTCTCCACCACACCATGAGTTCCTTGAGGATAAGGATCACAGCTGATTAGATTTCCACCCACAGGACCGAGGTTTCCACTAAGAAACCTAGTTGGGCTCCCAGCCAGAAGGGCCCAGGTAAACAGTGGGCAAAGGGAGCAAATAATCTCTGTGAGGGAAGGATATCCTTTCTAGAATTTAATAACAGATTGAGTAAAACCTTACACTTAGAAGCAGGGGAGGATTTTGCATTGTGTCTTCTGTGCTGGGATTCGAAACTATGTCCTACTTCAGCATTAAGGCGGCGAGAGGTACAGCTCCCTTGACTTTGTAGATTTTTCAAGGCTCAGTGAACACTGGAGTAACTGAACATTTTAACCTCAGGCCTCTCATAGAGCCTTGTAAAGAAATCAACTTTGGAAGAGGTGTGAAGATTAGTAGGCAAGAGGAGATGGCCTCAACACCCTTCATCTTTACCAGGGAAAATAACCAACCAGTTGAAAATGTGTTCCCAAGATCACTGAATGACAGGCAGGAAGGTCTTTAAAACCTGCCTGAAGCCCCGTATCAGCTGTCTTCCTTAGAGCAAGGGGCTGTGGGGAAGGTAAGGGAGATAGATCCCTTTTAGAAGAAACCATTCTGCCCTCTATAAACAGCCATGCAACATTCTCAGCGAATCCAAGAGTCGGACTGGAGTGAGGAATCACAGGAACAATCTAACCTTGTGGGGGAAAAGGTAATATTGCTGAGCAGATATCATACTTGCTGTGGAGAACAGATAACATCGTGAATTTATGTACTGTGAATGCTGGGAAACAGCTATTCTCAGGGCAGAAGCAAAGGCAAAGGCAGAATGTAGTTCAGACAGAAATTCAGGCAGCCAGACCATGTCACAGCGACAAACTCTGCTTTGAGCTTTGACCACTCCTTGTTGATGCCAGTAATTTGAGAATTAATTATGTTTAACTTACAGGTCAACTGGAAATGACTTTGTCCGTAAGGGTTTGCGTGAAATTGACTTGTACTTCCCATCACGTACTTGGAGACCTAGTAACCCTTTCAGGCTTTTTGAGGAATTCACAGGGTGAGGGCTGTAAGTATTATATTTCCCCTGGTCACCCTCCAACTTTGAGATCTCAATTCCACAAAATCAATTCAGTTTATGAAACATCTCTTCATTCCAACTTGCACCTCACTGCCTTAACTGGCCATGATTTGGGCAATTTTGTTTTTCAAAATGCCATTGACCAAGGCTGTATGTGTAGCTGACTTTTGCTGACAGTTTGAGGTCATTGAGAGGTTTATATCAGCCTTGAGGGTTTTATATCAGCATCTGAATCTGAGTCTGAAGTCAAATCTGAATTAAATCTCAGTTCAGTTCAGTTCAGTCGCTCAGTCGTGTCCAACTCTTTGCAACCCCATGAATCGCAGCATGCCAGGCCTCCCTGTCCATCACCATCTCCCGGAGTTCACTCAGACTCACGTCCATCGAGTCTGTGATGCCATCCAGCCATCTTATCCTGGGTCGTCCCCTTCTCCTCCTGCCCCCAATCCCTCCCAGCATCAGAGTCTTTTCCAATGAGTCAGCTCTTCGCATGAGGTGTCCAAAGTACTGGAGCTTCAGCTTTAGCATCATTCCTTCCAAAGAAATCCCAGGGTTGATCTCCTTGCAGTCCAAGGGACTCTCAAGAGTCTTCTCCAACACCACAGTTCAAAAGCATCAATTCTTCGGCACTCAGTCTTCTTCACAGTCCAACTCTCACATCCATACATGACCACAGGAAAAACCATAGCCTTGACTAGACGGACCTTAGTCAGCAAAGTAATGTTTCTGCTTTTGAATATACTATCTAGGTTGGTCATAACTTTTCTTCCAAGGGGTAAGCGTCTTTTAATTTCATGGCTGCAGTCACCATCTGCAGTGATTTTGGAGCCCTAAGAAATAAAGTCTGACACTGTCTCTACTGTTTCCCCAACTGTTTCCCATGAAGTGATGGGACCAGATGCCATGATCTTCGTTTTCTGAATATTGAGCTTTAGGCCAACTTTTTCACTCTCCTCTTTCACTTTCATCAAGAGGCTTTTTAGCTCCTCTTCACTTTCTGCCATAAAGGTGGTGTCATCTGCATATCTGAGGTGATTGATATTTCTCCCGGCAATCTTGATTCCAGCTTGTGTTTCTTCCAGTCCAGTGTTTCTCATCATGTGCTCTGCATATAAGTTAAATAAGCAGGGTGACAATATACAGCCTTGATGTACTCCTTTTCCTATTGGGAACCAGTCTGTTGTTCCATGTCCAGTTCTAACTGTTGCTTCCTGACCTGCATACAGATTTCTCAAGAGGCAGGTTAGGTGGTCTGGTATTCCCATCTCTTGAAGAATTTTCCACAGTTTATTGTGATCCACACAGTCAAAGGCTTTGGCATAGTTAATAAAGCAGAAATAGATGTTTTTCTGGAACTCTCTTGCTTTTTCCATGATCCAGCAGATATTGGCAATTTGATCTCTGGTTCCTCTGCCTTTTCTAACATCAGGGAGTTCACGGTTCACGTATTGCTGAAGTCTGGCTTGGAGAATTTTGAGCATTCCTTTACTAGCATGTGAGATGAGTGCAATTGTGCGGTAGTTTGAGCATTCTTTGGCATTGCCTTTCTTTGGGATTGGAATGAAAACTGACCTTTTCCAGTCCTGTGGCCACTGCTGAGTTTTCCAAACTTGCTGGCATTGGACATCCCAGCACTTGTATTTTGTCTGGTTCATCAAGAGTTCTATGGGCTGTCTTACCACCCTTATTTCTCCCCACTTCTGTGCCCTCACCCCTTTCTGACCTGTTGTTGCTTAGTCACGAAGTCGTGTCTGACTCTTTGCTACCCCATGGACTGTAGCCCGCCAGGCTCCTCTGTCCACGGGATTTCCTGGGCAAGAACACTGCAGTGGGTTCCCATTTCCTCCTCCAGGGGATCTTCCCGACCCAGGGATCAAACCCATGTCTCCGGTGTCTCCTGCATTGAAGGTGGGTTCTTTACCACTGAGCTACCTGGAAAGCCCTCCCTGACCTTTTCTCTGTGCTCAATTCAATTCTCTCCACTTTACCCAAATTTCCCCTAACCTCTTATACACAGCATTTTTGCTGTTTCTTTACACTGCCTCTTCCAGACAAACAACTGAAGCCTCACTTCCCAACTAGAGAAACCTATCAAAGTATTTTTTTAAAACAAAGGCAGTTTTTTTTTTTTCTGAGCCGAACACTGGTGTTAGTGGGTAAATATTGTTTTATTTTGGATACATGGACAATTCCTGGTGACAGCAACTTTATGGTATTTCTGAATTTTATTTAACTCCTGTGTTATATTTTTAAAAATATGGTAGTTAAACAGTGAGGTGGGGCCAGGAATATCATGTTGCTGTGAATGATAAAGAGATGAAACTTGTCTTCATAAAGCTGACAGTCCAGGGGGGCCAGAAGCGTGACAGTGATTATACGTCGCAGTACTGTATCATCAGTTTAAAGTTGGATGATAAAAAGCTCTGGCTGCGTCTGCCCCAACTTCTTTTGTCCCTGTTGCCTGATTATCCAACTACTGATTAAAAAATTCGAGGCAGCACTGCCGAGAATTGATGGGACGCAATGTGTATGGCATCTAAGACCAGCTGGAGACTGTCAGCATCCTGGCAGCATCCAGGGCTTTGATCAGTCAGGCAGGGACCTGGACCCTGTCCCCAAGGGGGATGTCCAATGGACACTTGTCCCTGATGAGGTCTGAGCCTCCTGAAGGCCACAGAAGTCCTTGCTATTGGTTTGTATTGGGAGTTAAATCTCCTTTCTCCATCGACTTTGAGTCCTTGGGCTCAGGGTATATAAGATGCTCAGAGGTTTTGTATGAAATATTCATTCAAACGCAAACAGGAATAGCCTGCCTGGCTCCCGGCAGCCTCTGGGAGGCTGGTTTTCTCGGTTCCTGGAGGACAACTGCCAGGCTGAACTGAATGAAAGATGAGGCTCGGGGGTGGGAATCCAGAGTGTGAGGAAATGAAATGACAAGAAACCAGGTTTGCTGCACAGCCGACCTGAAGTTAGGAGCTCACAGGGAGAGTTTCTCTCTCCTGGGGATTTTGTGAAAATGTGATTCTGAACCACTCTTTTAAGAGAATGTGGTTTTGTAAGATTAAGGAAACTTTTAATATTAAGGGAAAAAAGAATTTTTATCATTTATGCCCTGTCGACTTTAAAAAGGGTTTTTTGAGGTGGCTTAAAATATTAAAGCCAGTCTAAAGTAGGGCAGTGGAAGTAGAGATAAGAAGCAGCTCAGAAACCCGGGGCTAAGGGCGACGTGGATAAATTTAGTGCTTGTTCTAGAAGCTTCTAACTCAGGACATAAAGGTGGTCGTGACAGGTTGTGCAGTTCATGTAGCCTGGTTAGAGAAAACCTTCTAAAGAAATGGATATCTTTCCAGGTACTGAATTTTTCTGAGGTTATTCTTCACGTGTGTGTGTGTGTGTGTGTGTGTGTGTGTGTGTGTGTGTGCTAAGTCACTTCGGTCATGTCTGACTCTTTGTGATCCCATAGACTGTAGCCCACCAGGCTCCTCTGTCCATGGGGTTTCCCAGGCAAGAACAGGGGAGTAGGGTGCCATTTCCTCCTCCAGGGGATCTTCTAGAACCAGGGATCGACCCGGCATCTCTCACATCTCCTGCATTGGAAGGCGGGTTCTTTGCCACTAGCACCACCTGGGAAGCCCATTATTCCTCATAGGAGGGGCACTGGAGAGTAACTTGAATAATCTCTTTGCAGTGATTTGGTAAAAGGTATAAAACCAACAGGGCTTCCCTGGTGGCTCAGCAGTAAAGAATCTGCCTGCAATGCAGGAGACCTGGGTTTGGTCCCTGGGTTGGGAAGATCCCCTGGAGGAGGGCATGGCAACCCACTCCAGTATTCTTGCCTAGAGAATCCTGTGGACTTAGGAGCCTGGCGGGCTGCAGTCCATGGGGTTGCACAGAGTGGGACACGACCAAGCAGCAGCAGCAGCGTAAAAGCAACAATAAAGAGAAAAGACCAAGAAAACGTGAGTAAGGCTTGGTGTTCATTTGTAGGATGACCAGATTCTTGCCTTCTCTCCCCCCACCTGCCAATCTCACTAGGTAACTAAAGACAAAGAGAAAGCCTTTGCTAAAATTGCTGGAGGAGAGCAAAAAGACAAAAAAGGGGGCCATAGGAGGAGCTGCCGGTAACCGCTGGAGTTAAGAGAACAAGAAGAGAAGAGTGAATTTGCAACAAAAATAATTACAGAGGATGTGAAACCCTGTTACTCACAGAATACAGATTTAAGAAGGCGACCCCAGACTCAGGCAAGACTTCAAAGTCTTTGTCTAGAGCACCAATGCGGATTTCTCTAAAGGAATCCCGGTTAGGGAGCTCATTAGCCAACGGAGGTAACAAAAGAAATGATTTTACCTTCAGTTACACCAGCCAAAAATAGGAGGTAATTATTGGAGAAAGAGATTTGACCTTTGGATAAGGAAAAGTAGAAGAAAAAAATTGCCTCTTTGCAGCTTAGGTTATAGGAAGAAAACATCACGATACTTTAACTCTTGAGCCTCAAGCATCGCATCAGTTTGGATGGTTGTAAAGGATTTCCACTAGCACCCTGGTCGCTGCAGGTGAGGCTTTGAAAGTGTGCGCTTGTGGGCACTGCTTTCTGGGAGAGCGCCTGCAAATCTCAGCACCCAGAGTCACAGCCGTGATTGGGGAGAGCTGGTCTGTCCTCCTGGAGAACTCGGAAAGGCTCTGCTGACCAGGGCAAGGACCACTTTGAACTCTGAAGGTGAGTCTTTCAGGATTTCTGCCACTGCCTCAGTCTTTGCATTCCTGCTGCTGCTGCTGCTGCTGCTGCTAAGTCGCTTCAGTCGTGTCCGACTCTGTGCGACCCCATAGATGGCAGCCCACCAGGCTCCCCTGTGCCTGGGATTCTCCAGGCAAGAACACTGGAGTGGGTTGCCATTGCCTTCTCCAATGCATGAAAGTGAAAAGTGAAAGTGAAATCGCTCAGTCGTGTTCGACTCTTCGAGACCCCATGGTCTGCAGCCTACCAGGCTCCTCCATCCATGGGATTTTCCAGGCAAGTACTGGAGTGGGGTGCCATCACCTTCTCTGCTTTGCATTCCTAGGACTCCTTAATTCAATCAACACGTGTGTTTTGAGTAGCTCTTAGAGGCCAGCCATCGCTCAAGGGGCTTGCATCACACCAAGAACAGGAACAGACACATCCCTGCTCTCTGTAATGAAGTGAAGAGCCAAGAGAGGCACTAGAAAGGGTAAGAACGGTGTCCGCCAGGGTCTACAACAGAGGAACCTGAACTGGCTGGGCTGGGGCAGAGGCTGGAGGGTGATGGGCGGACTGCCCTAGGGATGAGGTGCTGGAGCAGGAGGGTGGCTGGTAAGTCAAGGGCAGGTGAGGGAGGGAGGGATGGCACTTCCTGCAGAGCAGAGGATGGAGCTGAAAGAGGCCCCACAGGCTCTAAGTCTTCATCCCAAGAGGAATGGGACACTGTAATAGTGTTGTAAGTCGGGAAGGGCATTGAGGGGATCACTTTGGCTAAGGCCTGGTGGCTCAGATGGTAAAGAATCTGCCTGCAGTGCAGGAGACCGGGTTTGATCCCTGGGTCGGGAAGATCCCCTGGAAGAGGGCATGGCAACCCACTCCAGTATTCTTGCCTGGAGAATCCCATGGACAGAGGAGTCTGGCCGGCTACAATCCATGGGGTCATAGTCGGACACGACTGAGTGACTAACTTGGAGGATGAATTAGAGAAGAGCCTGAGTCAAGTAGCTTTATTCCTTTGAATAACTCTTATTTTACTTCTTCAAGCTTAGGTGATTTATGTGGATAATGCTACAGCTTGGATTAGTTAAGGTTACAGGGACCCTGCATCCCAGTTTGCCTGGAGCAGCCCTCATTTAGATCTATGGTCCTGACATGATTATTAATAGTGCCCATCCACTCTCAAAAGTGGCTGAGTTTGGGCAACGAATTATACGCTTGCTTTTGCTAGAATATCTTTACTCGCTGTCACAGAACACCCAACAGACTGGCTTGTGGGCAAGGGTGACTCCTGACTGTCCTTCTGAGAGAGGCCAGAGTGAGGGCAGCCTCAGGGTTGGCTGTTTATCTGGTGCAGGGTGTCTTTACCAGCCTTGTTCTCTACTCGGCCTCCCAGGGTGTCAGCCCTGCCACAGCCTGGCTTCACACCGTGCAGAGAGACGTTCTCTTCCAGCAAGTCTCTGCTTGTGTCTCATTCGCCCAGACTGGGTCACAGGCCACCAGGGACCTGACGCCACGGCTGGCTGAATGCCGCTCTGCGCCTGAACCCACAACTGCAGGGCACGAGATAGAATTAGCCCCTTTTCTGTCTTAGACTGATCCAGGGCCTCCTGATTTGGGAGTCCACCTCCCCGCAAAGTCCATGGGCTGCATGAAGTAGGGGAGGGGACTTAGGTGAAAATCTGAATTCCTTTGGGAAAGCAACAAGGGAGGATGGATTCCAGATGCGGTGAATGAAGGTGGACAACACAGGACGCGAGGACAGGAGGATTCCTCTGTTGTTGAGGGGTGTCGGGGAGCTGTTTGGCAGTTCTAGCATATACCCTTCCCCCTCTTTGGGGGAAGATTGTCTTCTTCGACTGAGTGCTCAGCCTCAGGAGGAAGCACCTGGAGCAGTGGGGGAGCGAGGGGATCTGCTAACCAGCCAGTTCAGGGGACCCAAGCCTGGCGACCAACAGGGTGGCAGATGTGGTCAGATCACCCTCCAACCACTGTAACCTTTTAGAAGGGGAGAGACCTTTGCCTTTAAGGGACAACAAAATTCCTCACGACATACCTCAGTAGCAAATCTGCGACCGGACACACTCAAGGGAATTCGAGAACATCCAAGAAACCAGGAGACTTAAGAACTGACTCTTTCAGATTCATTTGGAAGCTGAAATTCACTTCTGTGTTTTCCTTTCTATTCGTTTTGGTGTCACTGAGCTCCTGATATGGTATATTATATACTTTATCCCTAGTACTGACTCAGCCTTCACAACTTTATCTTCCACAAATTACTTTTTCTCAGTCCCAGGAGTCACTGAGACTGGGTCAGGAAAAGACAAACCGGAATCAGCATCTGAATGTGTTTACCTCTGACTTGGAATCCTTAATTCAAATCTTTGAATTAAAATGTAAGCACTTTAAAACTGACCATTATTTTGTATTTTCTGACTTTTGGTGCTTGTGCATTAATACAGTAGCTAATGTCGTAATCTGGGGGACGACTTAGATGATTTTATCCTGAGCTTGGAGAAGAGTGAAGTTGATCTTTTTCTCTTGATCCTGGAGCCACTTCTGGAAAGCCAGGTCTAATCCTTCCAGCCATGCCCGCCTGACATGAACCGTGGAGGAGAGGTCAGCGATGGGGTCACTGCTCTCTAGCCAGTAGGTGAGCATTTTTGTTGGGTCAAGGGATACCAGGGGAGAGGCAGCCAGACGTGGGCCCTTTGGCTGTTGCCTCCCAAAGCTGGAAGCTGCAGGATGTGCCCTGGGGGTGGGGTCTGAGTGGGCCCCCCTGTGGGCCCGCGGGTGAGGAGGCCCTGAGGACAGAGGGAGCACCGTCTCCCAGTGGTACCAACAGTCAAGGTGGGTTGGGGGGCATGATGGCACCTCTGTTTCCTTCCCTTCACAGCACGTTGGAAGAAGACGGGCAAGGCAGGCAGGATGGAGAGAGTCAGCCCTGCCCGTCCTCACCTTGAATCTCTGAAGCGAGGGCCTTGTCATTGCTGGCAAAAGAGCAGGTGGTTGGCCGTGTACCCGACTCCTTGGCTATTACTGGTCAGTCTATAAAAACACACGGATGGGCCATGGGAGTGCTGAGCAAAATCACAAAGATATTGGACACTGACTGAGCTTTGTGTTGATGTTCTTTTTTTTCTCTCCTTCCAAAAAGAGGCAATAATGGAAGCATGGCATAAATCACTTACGGGCAAAACGAGATAAATTTCTAAAATGGGCGGCAGCACACAACCAATTTCACATCGAAAGCCGCTCCTTCTAAATGCTGAAAAGCTATAAATCAACAAGCTGAATGGATTTCGTCCGGTCTCTGCAGGATCTTCGAGGACATTGACTTGAAAAGGTAATACATCAGCCAGGGAAATCCCTCCCGCAAAGTGCACAAGCTTGAATATTTTTGAAGCAAAATGCTCCAAACTGAAAGCTCTCCTTCCTTCTCTTCAGGGGACCTTGAGAGGCTGGCTGGCCTCTCCACCAGACGCAGAGCTCACTTCCAAGTGTGGCGGAAAGGACACTCTTGGACCCAGCTCTGTCCCTCTGGCTGTGGGACCTCAGGCAAATAATACCAATTACGGAGCCTCAGTTTTCTCATCTGTTCAATGGACACATACAGTGCAATTGTGATTAGAAATGAGAAACCATTACAAAGGACTGAAAATAGCCCTTGCCTGAAAACTTGACAGCCAGCATTGAAGGAAAGTTACACAGCTCAAAATAACCTGGAGTTAAAACTCCCCTCCAGGTCCTCCCCACCATTCTATGCAAAACAAATAACTCACTCACCTTAAGAAGAGAAAAAAAAAGGACATTAAGGTTGATTACACCCAGTTCCCAGCTGGTCCACCCTCTGGCTTATCTCCAGAATTCCTTGCCTCAGCCGTTTAAGAGATAACTACTCCAAACAATCTTGGAGAACAGGCCCCCTTAAGACAGTAGATTCCCACATATATGCCTATACATACTTCCTCTTTTCTTGGGTTAGTACAGCAGCTCACTAATCTGACTGCTGCCCCTTCTTGCCTCATTAAAGGTGACCTGTTCCTCTAACGTGCTGGTCTCGTTCTTTTCCCTAACCTCGCCTTCTCTAACTCCTTTACCCTACAAGCATGATGCTTGTGGGGTGTTTTTTGGATAGTAAATAACCTGTTTACTCTTACCTTTGCCTGTGAACAATTTACTCTCGAAAGTACATTTAGTAGGAAACGAACAAACAATGCTTCTACAGCTTATGTGTTTTCTTTTGCAATAATGAACTTTAGAAAAAAGCAAAGCGCTATTATGCTGTTCTTTAGGCAAAATTCAGGAGTTTAGAAGCCAGTTGGTTTTTTTCCCCCCAGTTTTTACATGTAGTACTTGTTTTTGCCTT
Organism: Ovis aries; assembly: GCF_016772045.2. Lineage (NCBI taxonomy): Eukaryota > Metazoa > Chordata > Mammalia > Artiodactyla > Bovidae > Ovis > Ovis aries. The sequence continues at coordinate 82,070,236 of NC_056061.1, read as the reverse complement.
GAGGTCAAAGATGTATAGGTGTCAAGGAGAAAAATAACATTTTAGGGCAATAAAGTGATTACTGACTGACTGGTAATTTGTTGATCAATTTCGTCAAAGCACCAAGCTTATTTTTCCTCTTCCGGGGGAGTTTCCGAATATTTTCTGATGGTTTTCTCCTCCTTCCCTGCCATGACGGTTGTTTTAATTTTTTTTTAATTTTTATAATTTTATTTATTTTTGGCTGTGCTGGGATCTTCGTTGCTGTGTGTGAGCTGCTCATTGCATTTGTTGTTCCCACTGGGGAGCAGAGGCTCTAGGGCACACAGGCTTCAGTAACCGTGGCGTGTGGGCTCCGCAGTTGCAGTTCCTGGGCTCTAGAGCACAGACTCAGTAGCTGTGCTACACAGGCTTCGTTGTGCCTCTGCATGTGGGATCTTCCCGCACCAGGGATCGAACCTGTGTCTCCCGCATTGGCGAGTGGATTCTTTACCACTAAGCCACCAGGGCAGCCCCAAGAGTTGTTTTTAAATTTAGATTCCCTGTTTCCTTACCTGCTGCTCCCCTGACCTGGCTGAGACAACGGGGTGGACATGCTGCCTTACTCTCACCTTGCCTTCCCTCCTCTCTGTGAGAGGGGCAAAACCCATGAAGGAGTGTCTCTGCTTCATTAAATAACAAGACACATGATGACTTCCTGTCATTTGAGGAGATGTTCCTGGTGGGTGGGGTCCACTTCGCTCTGGTTTCAGTTAAGCTTTGGACAGGGGATGGGTTCCCAGCATTCCACTTTCCTTTTTTGGGAATAGCTGCCTGTTCCCCCTGCTGGGTGGGGTTACGGGTCGGGGCTGAGACAGCAGAGGTCAGCCCTTTGCTGCCCAGAGCCCAGGGTTCTCCCCCAAGTGCCTGGGGGCAGGTCAGCCAGGATTCCAGGGCCTGGGCCAGTTTGGTCATGAGGGTTGTTCTAATTCACAGTTTGGAAACTCAACTCTGGAAAACAAAGCTATGTTGCAAAA